>NC_080079.1:40180940-40517408 GCF_949987535.1 Balaenoptera acutorostrata
GCTATTCTGCGCTCAAGCCCATCAGGTCTCCCAGATACACCAGTTACTTCTTATTTCTTAGGTTCCTTTGTTCTTGTTTCCCATTTGCCGTGTGTCTAGAGTCCCCATCCTTATTTTCACACTCTCCCTGGCTGAGATGAATTTATGTCTGCACCATCAGGTTGTGTGTGGTTGTACATATGTAGGCATGCACAAGCACACATGTGTGGCTATGAATGTGTATATATACATAAAGGTGAATAAACTCCTGGTGGCCAGTGCTGACAGCACAACATCACACAAGAAGTTTCCTTGTGTAGCTGGTTCTGATACCACCACTCCCTTACAAATCCTCCAGCTTCGGCTCAACTTGGATAAGAATATCAGAAACTCTGAACCAGAGATCCTCATAAGTGACTTGTACTTGACAACATTGAATGTTGAGAGATAAATAGCAGTTTTTTTAATCCAAAAAAGATTTTGGAAAATTTTAACAGCAGATGGAAACTGTGCATGTGTTGGATGAAGGAGTGGGTAATGGAGAGGGAATGGAGATCCTTAAGACCAGACAACCTGAGGTGCTTTCTATTCCCTTAAGGTTATATTGTGATGGTTAATTTTATGTATCAACTTGACTGGGTCACAGAGTACCCAGACATTTGGCCAAGCATTATTCTGGGTGTGTCTTTGAGGGTGTTTCTGGATGAGATGAATGCTTGAATTGATAGACTGAGTAAAGCAGATTGCTCTTCCTAATGTGGGTGGGCCTCACCTAAACAACTGAAGGTCTGAATAGAATAAAAAGGCTAAATAAGAGAGAACGCCCAGTTTATTACAAAAAAAAAAAAAAAAAAAAAGAGAGAGGGAGAACTCTGCCCTGCCTGAGTGCTTGAGCTGGGACATCAGTCTCTTCCTGCATTCAGAGTTGAACTGAAACATTGGCTTTTCTTGGGAAGCCTTCTGGCTTTCAGACAGGAACTACATGTTGGCTCTCCCGGGTCTCCAGATTGCCAACTGCAGATCTTGAGACTTCTCAGCCTCCATAATCAGGTGAGCCAATTCCTTATAATAAACCTCTTTATCTATTGATAGATAAATAGATTTATATGTATCTTACAGATACTAGGACAATGACAACACTAAAACCATGTAGGTATATGTATTAGCCAGTTAGGATTCCAACTGGAATATTGGTTCTGTTTCTCTGGAGAATCCTGGCTAATACATATACCTACATGGTTTTGGTGTTGGCATTGTTCTAGTACATGTAAGATCAGGGTACAGATGGCTATGGTGTTATCTTCACTCAATAATAATGTCCAACTCTGACCCCATGCCTGACTTTCTTAAAGATCCCTGGGAAAGAGAACTGGCAGAGTTTAGAAGTTCTGGAATCACATAACCTAACAAGAAGAGTAGAATTTCTTTGCATGTATGTTTCATTTCTAAGTTGACTTACAAATTGGTATGGTGGTAATCACAGCATACAATGTAGATATCCTTCAGCTTTAAGGCAGATGTTTATCCAATAGTCCTGGGACCAATTATTTGTGTGGCTGATTACAGAGACCTGATGAGCTGGTGAGGTCTGGTGTTATCATGTCTCTTTTTATTCTCGTTGAGATTGTCCTTTTGAACTTAGTTCCTGCATCTGGTTTCCTCAGACCAATTTGGAAAATTTCAGTTGAAAACTCAATGTTCACCAAGGCTGCCAATCACTGACTAATGGAATACATTCAATCCTGGAGTGAAGCTTACAAATTCCAACGATCTAAAGCTCTGTAGTACAATGGCCCTGAGGCAATCTGACTCTTTCAATAAAGGACAGCCTTATGTTTCCCTTAAAAAAAAGATTATATGGATATTCTATAACTAGGTCACTGAGTAAGGGTGACTTGCCATCTGATATACCTTGATAAGAGATGTAGCAAATGGCTCTGCTCGGTGTTTTCTTTTTTTTTTAAATGTACTTTTTTTTTTTTTTTTTTTTTTTTTGGCTGTGTTGGGTCTTTGTTGCTACACACAGGCTTTCTCTAGATGCGACGAGCAGGGACTACTCTTCGTTGCGGTGCACGTGCTTCTCATTGCGGTGGCTTCTCTTGTTGCGCAGCACGGGCTCTAGGCGAGCAGGCTTCAGTGGCTGTGGCACGGGAGCTCAGTAGTTGGTGCTCGCGGGCTCTGGAGCGCAGGCTCAGTAATTGTGGTGCACGGGCTTCGTTGCTCCGTGGCATGTGGGATCTTCCCGGACCAGGTACAAACCCGTGTCCCCTGCACTGGCAGGCGGCTTCTTGACCACTGCATCACCAGGGAAGTCCCTCGGTGTTTTATGAATTGCCTGCAATTGTAATTCTCACAGAGAGGTAGGTGACAGTTTCCTGCAGTAAGAATTTCAGGGCGCTGACTTGCCCACAGTTGTATCTCACCGGGATGAGTAGCACAGGGCTCTGGCCATGTGTTCTTCATGTCCTCTACTTAGCTAGTCAAACCCAAGCTGACCAATTACAGCATCCATCTCTCATCCCCGATTGTAGACTACCCTCCAAAGATTCAGGCTTCTGAAAGAAATCCAGATCCTCTTCTCCCTGCTCTTTGTCAACAACCCCAAATTCTGCTCTGGTCTCACATCTAGTCTTCCCCAGCCCTCCCAGCATTACAACCATATGGCTGCTCCCAACCTGATGTGCTTAGAAAAAGTGAAAGATTAAAGACCAGATTGTGCGAAGCTTGATGAATGAATAATTTGAAGTGTTTGTTTCCACGATTCAGTTTTTTTTTCCCACTGAAAAGCCAGAAACTTCCAAGACTCAGTGTCAGAAAATAAAGGGAGGGGGCAAGAAAAAACAGTCTGTACCTCCTGAAACATCTAAGAAATTTACTCATACAAATTCCTGGTAGTCTGACCACACATACAACTACTTAGATTTATAGTTCTACCTCTCAAAATTGGACAATTTGCTTCAAGGACAAAAGTCAGCTAGACAGAACATTTGAAGATGAAAGAAAAGATCCTAGTGTATGTCAATTATTAAATTGTGTCAATGCAGTATTTTTCGGTTGCAAAAATAAAATCAGCTCAAATGTATATATAAACAAAATAATACATTTCAATCGCAGTGAAAAAAAAGATTATATAAATTCTGATTTTATGCTAACTTACATATGTTGGTATAAACTGCCCTTATTAAATTCTTGCCTCCTTATTTCTAGTCAGCCACTGAGTTCTGATACTTTGCTTTCTTTTGAATTCCCACTGCCATTAATTATTATCTCTGCAGCCATCATTTAATACCTAGATCATCGCTGTAATTCAGCCTCTAGTCTTTTCTAACTCTAATGTCATTGGTACAACACTGGTTGATTTTCTTAAATATCCATTTTATATTACTCTTCAACTGAAATAATTCCAATGGCCTCATATAACTCTATGAACTAATGTCAATTTTTCTATCTTATTACCAAACTTCTCCAATGTTGTACTTCATATTAATTTCCAGTGTATACCTTCCCTCTACTCAGGCCAGTTTGAAGGATGGCTAGGAGTTAGGAGAAGGGAGAAGAAAGGGACTCTAGGGGACAGAGGTGTAAGTGAAAATAATATGGATGGTTGAGAAGCTGAGTATGATTAGAATGTTGAATTCAAGTTGGGAGGGGGTTGCTCGAGGGGGGGAGCGAGAGTGACAGAAGATAAAGCTGGTAAGGTAGGCAAGAATTAAATCAATATTGGCATGATAGAGTGTTCGCATTGTATTATGAAGTCACTGGGAACAACATGGAGGAATTCTAGGACCCTATGTACTTTAGAAAGATAACTCGTGAGTTTTGTTGAGAACAGCTTAAAGGCAGAAAGACTAGTTTAGAGACAGATGGAAAAGAAAAAGAAGGACAAAACATCCTACATTCATTCCTCATTCATTCATTGAGGAATGAAGGTAGGATAAAGAGAGGGAGGGCCATAGACTCACCAAGGATATACACTCATCTTCTTAGCCCTTAGCACTTAGCCTCGTGTTAGCTGGCATTTCATACATATTTGCTAAACAGAATGGACATTTTATATAGCCCCTCTGACTACTCCAGGCTTTGTCCTCTTTTTCCTAATTTTCTAGTTTCACCACAGGATATTAGAATACACAATATTTTGCACTGTGTTGTTCATTATTGGTTCACAAGTCTAAGGGTGTCATAGTCAATAATGAACAAAAAACCGTGGGATCACGAAGTCATACTGACTTAGGTTCAAATGTTGAGTTCCATCCCTTAAGAACTTTGCAAACTTGGGTTAAGTTATTTATAACTGGGTCCCAGTTTCTTCATTTCAAAATTGGAGATAATGATGCCTGCCTTATAGGGTTGTTATAGTGATTCAAAGTGATTCGATAAGTGCACAGCACAGAGCTTGGTACATGACACTCACTAATGTTTTTCTTTATCTCTTCTTCTACCTCTTTGCCTTCTGTCCCCAGTTAGGTGGCTATTTTATTCAATAGAGAGTATTGTGCCTTTGAATACTTTGATGGTTGTTTTTTTTTTTTTTTTTTTCTTTTGTCATAACAGTGAAAATAACAGAGCCTGAGAGGTTTGTACTCTGGGGTGATTTCAGACCAGATTTCTAGTCTGCTTCTCTTGCTAATTACACAGGTTCCTTTAAATCACTCTATACTGACTTAATTAGGAGGCCCTGCCTATGATAGAGGACATCTCTGCCTTGGGAAAACTGCAACAGAGTCAGGGAGAAATTGTTCCCAATTTGCACAGCAAGCCAGTCGTGGGGATAGTTAATTTCTAAGCCACTGACTTCCAGGCTAAAATACACTTTCTGCATGTTGACCTCATAGCCTCTCTCTCTTCTAACCATTTTCCTCTAGTAAAGCATTGCGTAATCAACACAGAAATGAGATGAGAATTATAGCTGCAATAGCTGAGGTTTATGCACACTTACTTGGTATTGTTCTAAGATCTTCATGTGTAATTTCTGATCTAATCTCAAAGCAACCTTGATTTTACAACAGAGGAAACAGGCACAGAGAAGTTACCTTACTGAAGGTCACATGGCTAGTAAGTGGTGAAACTAGGATTTGAGCCCAGGCATTCTGGGTCCGGAGCCTTCTGCTTTAACATTGTAATCATCTCCCTCTTGGCCATTCCAGCACCATGAATCAGCTTTGTTTCATTGGAATTTGGGGAATACTTTGAAATATTGAATTATTATTATTGGAAGTAGTAAGCTGAATTATTATTATTATAGTGAATATTTGATCTTATGGCTTATTTTGAAAGGCAAATAAGAATAAGAGTTTCTAGACATTGTAATTTTTTCTCTTATCTTTATTACCCTCTGGGACCACATAATGGCATTCCCTGATTGATTCCAATTTAAGTAATGCAGTTGTATTAAGTAACTGTTATGAAATGAGAGAGACACATGGAGGAATTAGTACCTGGTAAGAGTGGTGCTCAAATGACTTTAATAATAAATCAAAATTATTTAATAAGTAAATTCTTTCTCAAAAATCAGACAAACACCTGCCATTCAAATACCTTCTGTTATCCTCTGGTTACCCATGACACTTTCACCCTGGGCCATCTCTCCTCTACGTCTTCTCTTCCCCACCATCAAAACTTATTTGTCCTAAGTACCATTTCCATAAGGCTTTATGAGACTAGTGAATATGCTAGGTGATTTTAGGCTACAGTGTTCCTGAATGTCAACACCTCAAAGTGCCCTGATCACTCCCACTCTGTATTCCAACTAGTTTGTATTTTAAAGAGGAACTTCTGGAAACATACTCTTTTTATCCTAAATGAAGAACTCTATTGAGGCTGGTGGAGCCGCTATTTGGGTGCATCTCGGTTTCAATTTAAAGCTCCAAATTAGGTCAGTTTAAATATGGGATTCCCTTAGCATTCAGAGACCTAGCAACCCAATTATCCTTTCCCTGGGGAGAAGGGTGTGTCCTCCAGGTGGGAGGTGCTATGTCCTTTTCAGACACTAACAGAATTCCAGTGTAAGGTAGCCGAGTCATTCAGGACAATTACTTTGTATTTTCAGAGGTGACTCCACTGTGTTTCCTGGCCTGTGTCTGTGCATATTTCCTCTGTGACCTGCGCCTGGCAGTCTCTTTGTTCACAAGAGAGGTCTCCTTTAACTGCGTCTCCAGCTGTGTCAGTCCCTGAATCTGAACATAACAGGGAGAGTGGCACTCAGAGTGAAGGGGCTATTTCCTCATAATCGTGGAGGTCCTATTAATCTCTCTCTCAGAGTTTGCATAGAAAATCAGGATGAATTAGAAATGCTGTCCTGTGGGAGGTGGTATAATGGAAAGGGCCTGCCTGAGGGGTGGAGTACTGCACATGGGTTCTTACCCTAATAAAAAGTGTCTTTTATCCTTGGGACACTCATATAGCTTTTTCTCTGTCAAAGGACCTCAACGTTTCCTTTTAACTCCAAGACTCAGTGCTTCTCAGTGTTCCATTTTTACTCTGTTTGCAGGGTCTATGTGCCAGACTCCTGGAGTTCACTCTTGTTTCTAACCACTGATTAACTGTGTGATCTTGGGCAATATTTTTCATGTCTCTGAGACGTCACCTCTTTACTGGAAAAATGGAATTGCACCAGTACTGATTCCAGGAGATTCCAGAGGATTAAATGAGTTAATCTATGTGTCTGGCATATGGCAGGAGCTATATAAGGATATAAGGGCTATTATTAATATCATTGTTATCATCATCATAGAGTGTCAATTGGCTGGTAGTAAATGCCTGAATTGTGAGGCAGTGTTAGGGCTCTTCAGGAAAGAGGATTGGAAAGAGGTTTCCTGAGGTGGGCATTTGTATGTGCCAACAGAGTTTTCTCCTCCATGGTATCAGATTCTGATTTTTGACTTCCACTGCAAGTAAGCACAGGTTTTAGGCTAAGCCAATTCATGCAGAAGGCCCCAGCTGAGCCCCGGCTGAGCACGAAATATAAACCTAATAGACAAGCTGGATAGAAGGATACTACAGATGGGTTAATAGAAGTGAAAGTCAATTACGTTTATACCTAATACCCTGTCAGTGCTCTGTCAGTTTTTTAGGAGATGTTATAGAATCTTCCCTTCTTTGCTTCCTTCACTATCTTAGTTACAACATCTGCACTGGTTTAAATCTTTTTAGGGTTGTTTTCTTCTGGGACCTGCATGGGACTTGTTCTCCTCTCACCTTCCATCTGGATCCTTATGTCCTTTCTTCACAGTTTCATCAAACCTCTTAATTCATCAACAAATCAATTAATGCCCAGGACAGTAGTTGAAGGCTCCCTACGTAGTCTGCATTATTGCTACATAAATGGAGCTAAGCTTATAAACTCTAGGTGAGAGCATCGTTCAGTGATGAATAATGACAATTACCTTGAAGAAACTAGGATTACTAAGTCGACTATGAAGAAATTTGGCATTAAAAAAAATCTAAATTCTTCTGTATAAAATGCTTTGTAGACTAGAATATTCTATAGAAATGAGGTATCATGGTAGTTAATTTTGCTATGTAAACTGGAATATTTTATAGAAATAAGGTATCATGGTAGTTAATTTTGTTATGTAAATCTAGTGTTAAGTCCACTGGGCATCCCAAAACAATGGTCATTTTTTAACTGCTAGAGGAAGAGGAGACATGGCTATGTCCTTGAAGGAGGGATTTTGATAGAATTGCAAACCGGTTTGCTCGCTTAGTCATTCTGTCTGGCCAAATTGTCATATGCTAATTCTCTTTAGCCATATTACTGACTGGGGCAGAACCCTGTACATAACCTTGCAAACTAGAGAGAGTTATCCTAATCCTTATTATTACTTTCCTCTTAATATTAGCAGGAACTGAGTCCTATGGGAATAAACACATCTGGAAAATGCTTTCTGTATGATCAGTAATACCTACATATATAAAATTCCACATATATATCCGAATAAGGAAAAAACAAGCTTAGTGTATATCCTTAAAAGAAAATCAAATCTGAGAGCTTAAGATGCCAGTATATTTTAGTCAAGACAACTATTTTTATAAAGAGAAATATTTTAATGTTTCATTTGGATCCATCAAAAATATTCATCACAAAATTCTGATTTATTAAAATAAAAATTTGAAATAGTTTTTAATGCTGATAACCTAGTTGGGTTAGGTTTGATGGAATAAAGTGATAAACCAGCTTTTCTGATCGAATCAGCAGTCAATATTTGTTAATTACTGCCTGGATTTTACTTGATCAGGCCAAGGAGCAGATGGGATTTAGATTTCTAATACAGAATGTCACTGTAGCCGTGCTGCTTTTTTCCAGATGCTTTCCCTGGGGGAGTTTGGACTGTTACGACTGCACTTTAGAAGAGCCTGGTTACTGTTTCCATGAATAAGATAAAATGGTGTTTATCCTCCGTGGATCAATACCATCTTGTTTGAACTTATTGAGTCATTTAGAGACACATAAGGTAATGAAAACCATTGTGCAATGGTACCCAGCGTACTACCCATGCTGCCCAGGTTTCTGTAGGATGACAGTATTTTAAAAGATAGTTATTGAAACAGATTTTTTAATATCAACTGGCTGTGTGATGAAATGAACACACACTGTGACAGGGTGTCCTGTGGGTTTCAGTGAAAAAATTCTTTTTTTAGAATAAAAGAGAATGATCTCTTATTTTCTGAATAAATGGAATGGGGTTTCACTTTGTGACTAATCAGAAAACTTCATTGTTTACATACAGTTTTTCATTTAAATGATAGTAGCATTGTTTTGACAAAGAGGAGCTAATAGGTAAGTTTAGAAAGTTTTAGGAAACTTTTCTGGAGGTTTTTACCAACAGGGAAACAGAAAGGGAAGAGAGTTTTGCTGAATTCCTCCTGTGTACCAGGGACTGTGCTTAACTATTTTGCTTTATCATCTCATTTAATCTTTACTAAATTCTGCAGGACAGATTTTGCCCCCATTTAACCTTTGAGGAATCTGAGATTTAGAGAAGCTGAATATCATGCCCAGGGTCACAAACCTAGGGAGTTTGTGAACAAGCAGTCCAACCCAGCTCTGTCAGGAGAAAAGTCCAGTGTTCTGTCTATAATTAATTTGGAAAGTCTCTAAGATAGGCATGGTCCTGTTTGACGAAAGATGTTTAGACTCTAAGGTACCTAAGAGGTTTGCAATTGTAATGATTTCAATAGTGATGGTTTCAGTCAATTCTAGTTGTTATGAATGCTGGACACGGGCTATAAAAATGATTTGTTCTGTCTTAATCTGTAGTCTGAGGGGTACCATTTCTGAGAGATGTTAATAAATGTTACTGAAAGAAGACGTTCTGTTGTAAATTAAGCTTAGGAAACAGAACATTGCCTACTCTCCTAGATATTCAAGATGAATGAATGCATTTACACACAGAGTAAATCTCCAGTCACTGTGAGGACGGTCTCACGGTTCTATGTTTGGGCTCTGGAGTCAGACCACTTGGCTGGGGAACTTGGCTCTGCCACCTCCTAACTGGGTGATGTTCAGCCCATTAGGTAACTTACTTGTGCCTCAGTTTTCTCGTTTTGAAAAGTGTTATAATAGTATCTACCTTATATGACTCTTCTAAGAATAACTTGAGATAAATGCATGGAAAGCGCTTAGAAGTGCACTTGGCAATATGCTTAATAAATGTCTGTTATTATTATTATTCAAAATACTCATGTAGTAACAAGACCTGCTTTAACTTGTCCAACCACCATTTCCTCAACTTACTTGACAATAGAATCCCTCTTTTTGAGCCACATATATTAACGTCCACTGAATACAGTGTAGGAAATGCTATATTTGAAAAGACACAAAAGCAACTTGGTATTAGCCCAATTGGAAATAATAACCAAATATTCAGTGTTTTCATATCTACTATGTCATTTTACGTTTGCCCATAACAACTAATTTCTTTTTTCTTGACAACTATCTTTCTCCTTCCCTTACACTTGGTAAATAATAAATTGAAACAGTAAAATATGAGAACTGTCTCAAATGGGCAGTATCAATACTATTCCAGAAAATATTGCCCTTAAAAATGAACCTGTAAGTCATTTGTCTATTACCTGTATTTAACAGGGGAAGCCCTCAGTGCTTTGACAAGTTAGTGGTTTCACTTTTATTTCCAGACCTATGCTCCTACTGTATGCATCTCAGCACATATTAATAAAAAAGAATGTTTCAGACCAGACCACCACATCTTTGATGATCTTAAATTGTATACAACTAGAGTTAAATTTGCCAATGCACGTTTTGCAGAACACTAATCCTGCACAATGCACAAATGATGGTGTGTTAGTCATCTTCTTGGAGATACACAGTACACATCTAAGAAGTCCCATGGTAAAGAAACTTGTTTGGGAACCCATTCTCCTTGGAACTTACTTTGGTAATCATAGAACAAAACTATTTCAGTCAGAGTATTTAAGAGATTTCTGGGAGGAATGGGATATTCCTGGTAAGTGCCTTGATTGATTTCTTTTTTTAGGTAAAATACCATCATAGTCTGATTGTGAATCATCTTGTTGGAGTGAACAAAATGATCATGTGAAATATATCCACTGCGGCACAGTTGCCCAAACCATCCTGAAAGGAAAAGATCTAATAATTAGCCATCTCAAGGTTGAGATTTAATATACTCAAACCAATCATTTTCCGTGTGTGTGTGTGTGTGTGTGTGTGTGTGCGTTTATGTGTGCTTTTGGTGGTGGTGCAGGATAAAGGAGGAGAGGAAAGAAGATAATTGAATATATGAAGTCTAAAGTATGGTAGAAATTATGACCTATACAGAGAACTCAGACTCTGTCAGTGATGTTAATACTATTTCTCTTGTTAATTATACTTTTACGTTTCCTGGGATCTGAGGACCAGGACAGGCAGTCAATCACAACTCTCCCAGCTGTCTGGCTATTGCTAAATACATTTCTCAGAAACATTAGCCTTACACTTATACCCAAAGTGATAAATCTACATTTTTTTTTACCCTCAGAAATTGATTAAATCAAGGAGCAAAAACAGCTGCCATCTCATTTTGAGATTATATGATCGTTCTAATTTTCTTTTGTTTTCAGGTGGCTTCATTAGTATAAAAACAAACTAGAAACATCTCTGAATTCAGCTCTATAGTGGAAGAGGGTAAAAACTGTTTTCACTGCATTCCCACTGATCCACACCGCACAGTTTCACAGAGTTGAAATAGAAAAAGCAAAACACATGGACAATACCTGAGTGATTTCAGAGATCCCCACCCGGAAAAGGTTTCCTTGATTATGGCGAATTCAACGTGTCACTCTGGGTATGCTCTAATCATCATATCAAACTCCAAAGGTTCAGTGGCTTTAGGTTTGGTTTACAATTCCTGGGAGTTAAACTTTAACTCACCCTGTCTCTTGCATCCATGCAGCCCTTTGACCAGATAACTGGGTCACTACAACCCAAGCAGAATCTACAAAATTACTGTTGTCATTTGTTTACCATATTAAAATGAATTTTGCATTAAGAATCATTAATGTGAATATTATTTTGATGCTGTTTTAAGTGATATATATTTTAAAAAGAACTCACTGCAATTTGGGTAACTAAGCTTTTCTTTATATTAGCTCCCTTGTTTTCTGCTATGCCAAAATGATATTAACCCTATGGTAATTTAGGAGAATGTTTCCTTTTTTTTCCCTCCACACTTCCTATGTCACTGTATTACACGGAATAAAGTGTGGAGTTTTAGGTCAAGTATGTAGATAAATGCAGGCTTACCAAAATAAAACACAAAAAGCATTTATATAACCAAATAAATAGGGTCAGATCAGGTTGGGGAAAACACGCTTCTTTTTATACAAGCTGCTCATTCAGATTTTAAGAGGGAGCTATAATAATCAGCCATGTACTGAGGTTATATGAGAGCCAAAGCTATTGTTCGTTACTTCTTCATTTCTTGAAGAATAGGAAAATGTTATTTCCAAAGATATAAACTCTACATTCTCAGTTCTCTGAGAAGAGCTCCAGTCTATAGAGGAAATTTCTAAGGGTCGTAAAGCCCACTTTAAAAAAAAAAAAAAAGAACTAAAACTCTCCTAATTTTGAGCAAATTGTAAGGGTTTATAAACTACAGGCCCCCGCGCTAAAATTAGAGGGCACACTTGGCTTCAGTTCTAATAAGAGGAGTCTGATTTTCTAGGAACCAACTATTAACAGAAGTACTGGTTCATTCTGTGCTTTTTTTTGTTTGTTTTTTTTTTTATAAACAATCGTTCCATAATATGGACCTAGAGGAAGATAAGTCGACTGTGCACATCTGGGAAAATAAAGCATACTGTCAGAATGCTAGTTCTGCCCACAGTTTTCAGTTCTCAAGCACAAGGAAGCCTTGATTTACCTAAGCTTTTTCCAAAGCAATGACTGACAAGGTTTAACAAAAACACTCCCGGAACAATTGTTTTGCCCTGGAATTTTGCCCCTGGAGTGAGACCTGAGCGAAGCATCATGCCCCTCCCAGCTAGACAGCTCTCTGAGGGACGCATCCCTCTACAACCTCCTTGGGAGTGGACCCCCCTCACCAAGCAGTTTTATTGGTTTTCCTAGTGAAAGCTCAGTCTGGGCTCATATGGTTCCCCAATGTGTGGGGAATTCTTTCCTTGAGTTCACCTGGTCCTGCAGAGAACTGTTGATATTGTAAGATTGTCAGTCTTGGGAGGATTTTGTTCGTTGTTTGGTATGGTAGATGCCTGGATGGCGAGAAGTAGAGATGAAGCAAAAAAAAGCCAGGGTTTTGAGGGTATCTAGTGGAACAGCAAAATACGATGGTAAAAGAAGGCATTATGTTAACTGGTTATTTAAAAATATATCGGTTTCCTATTTGAGCGGTCCTGGCATTTAACAGGGCAGGATTATAATCAGGTTAAACCACAATGTTTGGAAACAAGTTTAAATAGCCCTTAGATCTGACAATTCAGGTAAGACAATTCATATATTACTCATAAGAGCCAAAGGCAGTAATGAATTTGGTGGTATTTTTAAGATATTGCTGGAAAGTTTTTTCCTTTTTATTTTCTAAGCCATAATTGTTGCAGTAACAGGGATGTGCTGATCAGCAATAAAAAGAAAAATAGTGGATCAGCCTCTCTCTTTCCTAAGGTTACTTACTTAGGGAGGCAATCTGTGGCCTTGGGACAAAGAGAAACCAAATGATCAGAATGAGATCAAGTTCATGACCTTGATCTCATCAGTCTAATCAAGGGAAATAATTGTACCTAGAATGGCAAGGCTTGCTTTTACTTCATAAAAATAGACCTAGGTTAGTCCTCCTGGGGCCTCATTATCCTAGGAGAGACAAAGCAATAATCAAATAAACTGTTATACAGTGTAAACAAGGAAACAAATTTGGTTTAAATAGTGGTTGGTAAATATTTTTTCATTTGTTTATTCTTCAGTTACCTGAGGACTTACTATCTGCTAAGCGTAGATGGGTAATTATTTAAAATGAGAGTTGAATTTATTAGTAGGGTGTAAAATCAATATGCTGGGTCGTATCCAACATACTAAAACCAGAATAGAATAGAAAATATCAAGCGAATTGCTTCTAGAAAGGGTATATAGTGTTCCTGAAACTTTTGTTTCAGTTACATGTATGTGTATGTGTGTACTGGTTATGATGTAAATTTTATTTCATTGTGGAGCACGATTTTAAATGCTCACAAAATATTGTCAGTCTTTAGTTATTCCATGATTAACCAACCAGATACAGGGTATATGCGTTAAGCAAGTTCTCCCCCCAGTGACTAACTTAGTTATAAGTATTATGAGGGAGAAGTACAGGTTGCTAAGCAGAGCATAAAACACAGGGACCTACAATTACACTTCAAAAACAAACTCATAGAAAGAGAGAACAGATTTGTGTTATTAGTGGTAGGGGTGGGTAAATTGGAGGAAGGCAATCAAAAGGTACAGACTTCCAGTTACATATAAGTACTAGGGATGGAATGTACAGCATGATAAATATAATTAACACCGCTGTATGTTATATATGAAAGTCGTTAAGCGAGTGAACCCTGAGTTGTCATCGCAAGAAAATTTTCTATTTAATTTTGTATCTATATGAGATGATGAATATTCACTGATATCACTTATTGTGATAATCATTTTTAAAAAAGAAACAAACAGAAACAACAGCACCACAGGAACCTAACCTAGTGTGGAACTGGGTGGGAGTAAGGCAAGGCTTCCAGAACACCAGATATTTAAACTGAGACCCGAGGGATGTGTGAGTGGGAGGATGGGCATTCGAGTAGGTGGAAATAGCACATGTGGACGCCCTGAGTTTGAATGAGTTTGAACTGGTAGAAAGCCAGTTGTGAGCGGCAAGAGGGAGAAAGTGGCGGAAAGTGGCCCCTAGATCTGTAGATTTCCAACATTATCCTGGGGCACCATGGGTAGTCACTGAAGGGTTCTAAGAAGGTGAGTCACATGATCTATTTGTGTATATTTTGGGTGTAGAGTTGAGAATAAATTGTCATGAGATGACATTGTCTGCCCCTCTCCTTATTTTAAAAATTGAGGTATAATTGATATATGATATATTAGTTTATCTTTTTTAAGATCAAAATATGCTTGTTTTAGAATTATTTTATTCACGTATATGTTCAAATAAGAGTTAGTGGTTTGGATTTGAGGGAGGCAAAGCATCTAACAGACTAGATGGTGGTGAAGATTAGGGTGGTGGCATTGGAGCGAGAAAGAATGGAATGGAGGAAGAGGTTTGCAAAGTGGATCATAGTAACTGCTCATTAAATGGTAGCTCTCATCAGTCATGTTCTCTTTGGCTTGTGGATTTTAACTAATCTTGCTTTTAATATTGGGCTGACTTTGCCACCTAGCAGAGCTGGCATACTTAGGCAAAATTCATTGATAGTTGCTGGCTTAGGTAAAATGAAAGCTTTAAAAAACTTAAACTATAATTCAAAGCCAAAGGTTACCAAGTGTAAGAAGCTTCCTTCCCAGCCATGATCCTCCCTCTCCTATCTCAATAAAAGATTTCTTCAGTGTTTTCAGTTTCTTAGGAATTCAAAATTCATTTTGGATGTTTGATGGGTGGGTGGGTGTTACTTACTTCCCTAGAAGGGAGCATTCTAGATAATGAAAGGGCCGTGTTGGACACGTTACCTAGGGCACAAGCCTAATTCTCTTTCCTTCTCTATTATGTAGAAAGAGCTTTGAGCCTGGAGCTGGTACCTGAGGAATCCAGGGCTAATGCTATCACTCAAGAGCTGCTTGACCCTGAGCAAATTTCTGCCCCTTGTCTGAGTCTGTGTCCCTGCCTTTAATGAGACAGATCTCTACCTGCCTTATCTACTTCACTGATTATTGAGACGGTCAAAGTATATGCGAAAATGATTTGAAAATAGTAGAGTACCATAGAGTACAGAGTAGAATGATTGCAGAGCAAATGAAATCTACATCCTCAAGGCTATGTCAGTGCAACTTCTTGTTTTAATTTAACTGTGAAATAAGGTCTTCTAGGATTTTAAGCCTGCTCTTTTAGAGATTCATAACATTTCAACCTTAAAGCCTGATGCTATTCTTAATGCCTGCTAGACTTCGGAAGAAAGCAGAGTTTGATTCAGTGGTTTAGAATCCATCTGTGCTTTAATGCCACATCCCAGGATTTTAGACTTTTGACAAGTTATTGGTTTTGTAACTAGAGCCATCTAGTGTTGAACTGATTAAAACACACACACACATACACACAACCCCACACACACACCTACCCACCCCTCTCTTTGCTTTGTGCTTTAGGAAATTGCATTTGGTTCTCCTGACATACTTGAACAGTATTTTCCATATCATATAATTGTAGGATTAAATGAGTACTTGAGAATTTATCTAAAGTGTAGGCTAAATCTAAAAATCATAGCAGCAAGTGGGAGGCTACCCTGGCCCTGTCCTTTAAACGTGAATTGAGTATCTCCCACTTTTTAATCCTTGCTCCTTTCCATAGTCATTCCTGTGTTGAAATGAATGTTCTTGAAATTATAGTTTACAAAGATCATATTGCTTTTTTAAAGCAATATTATTTAGTTCAACCCCGAAGCAAAAGCAAATATGGATTTTTTGGTAAAAGAACAGTTTTAGAACAAGAAATCCAGTTGGTAATCTGGTGTTTTCCTTTATTGATATTAGAAAATACTGATCATTGGGTTTTTAATCTGCCTGATGTGCTGTGCTCTATTTTCTTTAATATAAAGAAAATAATTCCCACAGAAAAATTGCTTCTAAGCTCTTAGATAACTTCTTGAGAGGAATTTATTATATAATCTCTCTCCTAATGATCATGACATTACCTATTTCCTTGAGTTAATTTTACTAAGTTTTGACAAAAAAGATCTTCTTTTCAAAAGGTAAGAGACATCCTGGGGGATGCAAAGTTAAAACGCATGTACACGTGTGTATGTGCACATAACACATACACACAAACACACACACGTCCCAGACAAGACAATTATGGCATAATCATAATATTTTTTCCTTCTTTCATCAAATGTACCACTCCTTATGACCAACTGATACACTAAATTCTTCAGGTTCACAAAGCATCTGAGAAGTAATATATGGCAACTTGGGCAGCATCTTGAATTTTTTTTTTTTTTTTTTTTAATTTTATTTATTTATTTATTTATTTATGGCTGTGTTGGGTCTTCGTTTCTGTGCGAGGGCTTTCTCTAGTCATGGCGAGTGGGGGCCACTCTTCATCGCGGTACGCGGGCCTCTCACTATCGCGGCCTCTCTTGTTGCGGAGCACAGGCTCCAGACGCGCAGGCTCAGCAATTGTGGCTCACGGGCCTAGTTGCTCCGCGGCATGTGGGATCCTCCCAGACCAGGGCTCGAACCCGTGTCCCCTGCATTGGCAGGCGGACTCTCAACCACTGCGCCACCAGGGAAGCCCAGCATCTTGAATTTTTTTCCAGTAAAACTAGATCTGGCTAATTTAGCAAATCTAGGTTTTCCACATCCAAGTAGAAAAACATTTATCAATGAACCAAAAAGGAGATTTTTTTCTGATTTTCTTAAATACTAGAATAACATTGGGTTTAAGAATAACAGAAATGGAATAATAAAATGCTAATTATTTGCATTAATACATTTTCAAATGGTAAAAGAAAGCTGAAATTAATGGCGAGCTGGTTAGGAAGAGAACATTAACTTTTCAAACATAACTGAAGCTGCTGCTCAAGGGGCCTAATTCCTAATTTGTGTTCATTGTGGTTTATACAGAATGGAAACTTACATTTCAAATGCACTTTGTAGTTTCGAAAACACTTCTAATGTGTCTTCTCAAGAACCATATCAGATTAGGAGGCAGTAGAGTAAAATGTTTAATAGCATGGGTTTTGCATTCCAGTTGCTTGAGTTGTTATCTCAATTAACCACAGTAGCTACCTACCCTCAGGCAAGTGTTCTAACCTCTCAGAGCCTCTATTTTCACATCTGGTAATAGGGATCATGGTAAAACCTACCTCGGTGTTCCTATGAGACTCAAAGGAGAGAAGGCATGGAAAGAGCTTAGTCCAAAGCCAAATTCATAGCATATGTTTACCTATTAATTTTATATTAGTTTTAAAAGGAGGCTTAAGGGTTAACCGTCCTCCTTCCATTATACCAGTGAACAGACAGCTGTGATTCCGTGTGATCTCAAAAGTACTGCTGTGAAAGCTGGTGTTTCCTGTCAGATGGTCCGGGGTCATCCGCATGGTCTGGTGAACACCATGCATTTACAATATGGAGTAAACAGTGTATGTGTGCTTTGAGAATCATAGATCACTGTAGGAATTAAGATATTATATGTGGGCTTCCCTGGTGGTGCAGTGGTTGAGAATCCGCCTGCCAATACAGGGGACACGGGTTCGAGCCCTGGTCTGGGAAGATCCCACATGCCGCAGAGCAACTGGGCCCGTGAGCCACAACTACTGAGCCTGCGCGTCTGGAGCCTGTGCTCCGCAACAAGAGAGGCCGCGATAGTGAGAGGCCCCCGCACCGCGATGAAGAGTGGCCCCCGCTCTCCGCAACTAGAGAAAGCCCTGGCACAGAAACGAAGACCCAACACAGCCAAAAATAAATAAATTAATTAATTAATTAATTAAAAAAAAAGATATTATATGTATGTGTGTTTTATCTTCATAGCAACTCTGGGGAACGATTAAGGCAGGAGGGCAATTTCCTCTGTTTTGAAGAAGAAAAGATGAGATAATAAGAGGTTAAATGTTTTGTGCAAAGTGGTGTTATACCAGGAAACAGTGCAGGGGTGAAGCAAAGCATACAGGCTTTTGCCGTTTACTCACTGAGTGGCCTTAGAAAGTTTCCTAATGTCTTTGAACATTAATTTTTTCTCATCTGTAAAATAGGCTTGGTAATCTCTAATTTATAATATTTTGTTAGAATTAAATGAGCTTTGTGCTTGTACCACGGCTGGCACATGGTAAGTTCCTGTCTCGGCTCCGGGTCTCGCTCTACCACACCGTAATCCATCCAGATTAGGGTTCTTATCCTGGTTCTCCCACTAACAAATCGGTATTTTTATTTAGACTGCTTGAGAAGCCTTCTGCTTCCTGAATCTAAAGATCTAAGTCTTTCATCACTTCTATAAAATTCTTGATCATCGTTTCTTCAAATGTTGCCCCTGAACCCATTCTCTCTAATCTTTCTCTTTGTAACTATGATTAGATATATTTTGGAAATTTCTTCAAATACACCTTTCAGTTCATTAATTTCCTTCTCAACACTGTGTAATCTTATGTTTAATTCATCTTAATGTATCCACTGAGTTTTTAAACTTCGCCAAACACATATATACATTTGTACGTGTGTGTATGTATATATATATGTGCAGATATACATATGTATATGTGCACATATATATATCTTAGAAGTTCTATTTGTTTTTTTTAACAGAGCTGTGAATTATTATTTTTCTTTGTTTTCAGTTCCATCTTTTGTGAATCATGATAAACATATTCATTTATAGTCTGTATATGATTACAGTTCTATCTATGAAGCAATTCATGTCCAGTTCTTTTTATTGTTTTTGTTAACTCTCTTTTAAGATGTCTTATGTCCTTGTAGTTTTGTCATTTTTAGATTGTTGTATTTAATATATAAGTTATTTAATAGAGAGGTTATATTTCATATGTGCTTTTATATGTAGGAATTCTGGACCGCCTGAGTTTGCCAACGGGGTTGTATCCCTCCAGAGAGGTTTTGGATTTGCTTCCTCTGGGGGACACTTTTCTAAATTAATTTTTTAGCTTGGTATTTATGATACTATGCAATACATATATACACATGCATATACAGACACAAGTCATCTGTGTGTGTCTGTGTGTGTACCTTAAAACCTGCGTAAGGATATATTAGGTTATAAACATTAGAGAAATTTTATCTCATTTAGATCTAAATTGAGACAGACAAATTCCATTTTAATTTTCCTTTGCCAGTGGGCAAATATCTTCCCGTTTACATTTCATTTTGGATGGCGTGGTGACATTCAAGAGTCCTGGCTTTATGAAGGGGCTCAATACCAATGCTGATACTACGCTTCTTTCAGGTCCAAGGTCCTCACCTGGTTACAAGGATCCATTCCACTTGGTTACTAATAATCAGGTTCTGCCAATTTTTGGTTTTCTTATTGTTTTTATGCATTTATATGAGTGTGTTATATTCTATCCACATTTCTAGCTCTTTTAGTGGAAATTACATATATTTGAATTAAGTTTGGATTCATATAATAGGAAACCCAAAATAGCAGTGATTTAAAGAAGATAGAAGTTTATATCTTATGTAAAATAAGTCCAAAGGAGGCAGTGAAAGCTGGCAGGGTAGCTATAAGATTTTCTCAGGGACCTGGGCTCCTTCCTGCCCTCAGCTATGTCGTGACCCTCATCTTCACACACCTGGATCCTGATGAAGCTGGTCATCACTTTTTTTTTTTCAAAGGAACATTATTTATTTATTTATTGGCTGCGTTGGGTCTTCGTTGCTGCGTGCAGGCTTTCTCTAGTTGCAGCGAGCGAGGGCTACTCTTCGTTGCGGTGCATGGGCTTCTCATTGCGCTGGCTTCTCTTGTTGCGGAGCACAGGCTCTAGGCACACGGGCTTCAGTAGTTGTGGCACGCAGGCTCAGTAGTTGTGGCGCATGGGCTTAGTTGCTCCACGGCATGTGGGATCTTCCCGGACCAGGGCTCAAACCCGTGTCCCCTGCATTGGCAGGCAGATTATTAACCACTGCGCTACCAGGGAAGTCCCAAGCTGGTCATCACTTCTAAAATCCAGACTGCAGGGTACAGAAAGGGGTTTAGAAGTCGTACCTCCTCTCTTTAGGTAAATTCTCCCCAAAATCCCGCTCAACACTTCCGCTTACATCTTACTGGCCAAAATTTGGTCAAATGGC
Organism: Balaenoptera acutorostrata; assembly: GCF_949987535.1. NCBI lineage: Eukaryota > Metazoa > Chordata > Mammalia > Artiodactyla > Balaenopteridae > Balaenoptera > Balaenoptera acutorostrata. The sequence goes on from NC_080079.1 coordinate 40,201,360, forward strand.
CTCATCTAGATCCTAGTTGGAGGAATCATTCTTTCAAGGCCATCCCAAATAAGAACAGAATTGAGGTGAGCAACTAGTCTTTTCTGTCACAAGAAGTTTTTCAAGAAGTCTAGTCTACAGGATTGCACCTAAAGGAACAATGTTCATTGAACTTTTGAATCATGCTTGGTATGGGGGTTATTGGAGCCAGCAGGCATGGTATCTGTTCTCATGGAGCTTTTGTCTAGAGGGATATATTGTCATATACATAACTTAATAACTATGGAGACAATTTCATGTCTCTGAATCTGTTTCCTCACTTGAAAATTTACATCCAATTAGGAGCTTTTGTGGTGATTAATTTTATGTGTCAACGTGGCTAGGGTATAGTACCCAGATATTTGGTGAAACATTATTTTAGATGTTTCTGTGGAGGTATTTTTTAGATGAGATTAACATTCAAATCAGTAGACTTTTAATAAAGCAGTTTACCCTCCATAATGTGGGTAAGCCTAATTCAGTCAGTTGGAGCTTTAAGAGAAAAGACCTTCCCCAAGGTAGATGGAATTCTGTCAGCAGACTGCCTTTGGGCTTGAAATGCAACTGTTCCCTGGGTCTCCAGCCTGCTAGCCTACCCTGCAGATTTTGGACTTGCCAAACTTCCAGGACTGAATTACATAAGCCAATACCTTAAATTCTGTGTATCTGTCTCTCTGTCTCTCTGTGGATACACACACACACACACACACAGACACACACAGAGACACAGCCACTTGCCAGAGGCAGGCTACTATAAAACCTACGTTAGAAGTTTGATAATTATCAAAAAGGGATGATAAAATTAGAAATGAACAATCAAGGTCAATAAGCATTTGTGGAAAGGCAGATCTGTGATACATAAGCAACAAATTCAGAACATAGTATGTCCAAGAATTATTATCTTCAGATATTTGATAGGAATTAGCATTTATTAAAAAAAAAAGAATAGGCTACTATAAAAAAGAAATCTTGGGCAACTAAGAATGCTCACTTCAGTATTATTGGAATTTCAGCAATAAGAGTATATTTAGGTATTATTTTTAATACTAATTATTTTAAAAGTGAAATCTGTATACTACTGTTGTAAAGAGTATGCTAAATTGGTTCGTAAGGAGGTGCTTAGTAAAACTGAATTTGACGTGTTGGAATGTAGTTGGGTCAAGAAAAGAGAAGGCTGAGAGGGTTCACTTTAAATTTTGTTCCCATCTTAGGAATGGCAGTTACTCTGTAAAGAAGGCTTTGAAGAGAGGTGTTGCCTTCACCAGCTGGTTTATCATCCACACCCTTTAAGCACTGACTTCCCTTCTTTTTCTGTCATTGAGGAAATTGAGACCCAGAAAGAAGTGACCTCTGCAAGGCTGGCAGAAGGTTTAGTTTAGTGAAGAACATCAAGACCTAGGATAAGCAACTCCCAAACTTGAAATCCAACTTTAAAACTTGGTTCTAAGTTAGAGTTAGGAGGTCAGTACTGGAATTCAGTGGCTGGCATGGCCGAGTAGTAATGCCCGGTGAGATGGTGCGGTGATGAAGCATTCAGGCTCTCAAGCTTGATGTCCTGCTTATTTACATTGTAGCTCCCCCACTCACTACCTGTGAAATCTTGGTAAAATTATTTAAATTCTTGGTGCTTAGTTTCCTTCCATTTAAAATGAGGTATTTGGGGGATTAATCACTATAATTATGTAAAGTGCTTAACCCATTGTCAGGCAAACTCTTAAGGATTCAGTGGATGTTAGCTATAGGTTATTGAAGTAAAACATGAGTTCGAATGATATCATGAGTTCACCCTCCAGAAAGATTTCCTAATAAAGGAGAAAGGTAAGAGTTCCTTTATATAGTTATTTGACAGAAATATGAGAGACAGTAGAAGGGCCCAGAGTATATTCAGTTTGTGTCAAAGCATAAATTAAAATGCATGCTTGGTGTTGAGGGTAACACTATTTATGCCTGAATCCTGGGGTGAGAGAATTGGAGAGGAAGGTATAAAACGCATCCCAGGTTGTGTTTGCTTTGGCCAACTCAAATATTTCTGGATTTTGTTGCTGGCAATATTTTGACCGGGCCACACAAATTACTTCTACCCCATTAACTTCACACAGCGGAGAACCACTGAAAAGAGAACAACCAAACTTTACAACCTCAGCTAGTTCTGTTCACTCAGTTGGAAAACAAGTTCCATGTTAATGGCATTTATTGTGATCCCTTTTCTGCAAAAGGGACATTCAACCAAAACACCAATTAAAGGCACATTTAATTCAGCAAGACCTACTTTGCTGAGGTCCTTTGAGTTCAAACATCTGACTGCTGACTTAATGCCAAGGAGTTTTGTTTTTTGTTTTTTTTAAAATTTTTAGTATGGAAGTAGATTGACATTTTCACCATTCTGTGAAATTTGTACATTCCCATATAACTGTGACTAGGACAGGCCTTTAAAAATGTTTCATCTCATTAGGGTAGTTATTTTGGGTTGTACAGAAAAAGCAGGAAGCCAGAAAGATTTCAGTTTAATGAGTATGAGCTCTGGCAGATCTGGCCGTATACTTTCTGAGCCTTAGTTTCCTCATGTGTAAAATGGGAGTTGTCACACTTCAGAAGTGCTGTGAAAAGTGAGATTGGTTCTGTTTAAAAAGCTTGTTACGTGCTGAGCACACAAGCATCTGATACATGTTAGTTTCCTTCTTAGACTGATGGAATAATGGCAGCATCTTGGCTTCTCGGGTGAAACAATCACACTTAGGGATCTTAACCCCTCTCCCAGGCAAAGGCCGTTGGGTAGCCTAACTCAAATCAGTGACTCCAATAGAGTAGATTTCTCATAGGAGGCAGAAATCTATTTTTTTTCTTTAATTAAACCAGAAAAGTTTATCAGAATAAAAAAAATCTACTGTTTAATGAGTCCAAACCCAGCTCTTCCAATACTGCCTCAAGGAAACTGTTATATACACACGTATAAATCCAGAAGTTGGAAATCAAATCTAGCAATTGCCTGCTCTATTAGTTGCATATGCTTCTATTTAGGGGCACTTTTTAAAGTTTTTGAAAACCTGTTTATTAAAGTTTAGAACCGTACATTCTAGATTTTTTAAATAACTATTTTAAAATAAACTTTATTTTTAGAACAGTTTTTTTTAAACATCTTTATTGGAGTATAATTGCTTTACATTTAGAACATTGTTTTACATTTATAATTGCTTTACATTTATACATTTGTATAATTGCTTTACATTGCTTTACATTTACATATAATTGCTTTACGTTTAACTATTTTTTAAATAAACTTTATTTTTAGAACAGTTTTTTTAAACATCTTTGTTGGAGTATAATTGCTTTACATTTAGAACAGTTTTAAATTTACAGAAAAATAGTGAAGACAGTGCTTACTTCCCATATACCCAGCACCCAGTTTTCCGTATTATTAACATCATATAATAGTATAGTACATGTGTTACAACTATTAAACCAATATTGACCCAGTATTTCTAACTAAAATACATGCTTTATTCAGATTTCCTTAAATTTTACCTAATATCCTCTCCCTGTCACAGGTTCTCATCCAAGATATATTGCATTGAGCAATCATGCCTCCTTAAGTTCTTCTTGGCAGTGACAGTGTCACAGACTTTCCTTGTTTTTGGTGACCTTGACAGTCTTGAGGCATACTGATCAAGTGAGTTGTAGGACGTCCCTTAATTGGGTTTTATCTGTGTTTTTGTCATGATGAGGCTGGAGTTATAGATTTGGGGGAAGAGCACAGAGGTAAAGTGCTATTTTAATCATATCATATCAAGGGTACATACTATCAACATGACTTATGACTGTTGATGTTGACCTTGAACCCCTGGCTGAAGCAGTGTTTGTCAGCTTTCTCTGCTGCAAAGTTACTCTTTATTTTCCCCTTTCTGTACTGTACTCTTTGGCAGAGAGACACTATGCACAGGCCACACTGAAGGAGTAGGGAGCTACATTCCCCCTCCTTTAGAGTATAGGACCTACATAATCTCTTTGGAATTCTTCTGCATGGGAGATTTGGCTCTTCTCCCCTACTTGCTTGCTTTATTGCTTGCGTGTTTGCTTGCTTACTTATCAGTGTGGAACCATGGCTATTTATTTTACCCTTTGGGTTGTAATCTAATAGTACTTTCTTCTCTTGCTCAAACTGTTCCAACTTTGGCCATTGGGATATCTTTCAGTTAGCTGCTGTGTCCAGGTACACTTTTCACAGTTGTAACTTTACACATACTTTTATGATTCGTTGATTTAATGCAGTTTCCTCACAAAATTATAAACTTTATGAGGGCAAGGTATATGTCTTATTGAGTTTGTTTGCCACTGTGTCCTTGATATTTAGAAGTTGACTGGAATGTAGTTAAGTGCTCAATGAATATTGAATGGCTAAATACAGGAATGAATGACTAAATGAATGTGTCAGACACTGTGTCTGAGGCACATTACATACACCATTTGTAAACTTCAAAATAATTCTGAAAAGGAGGCATTACTATTCCCTATTTTATGGATGGAGGAACTAAACTCAGAGAAGTAACTTGACCAAAGTCACACAGCGGTAGGCAAGAACTTGAACCCAAGATTGCCTGACTTGATGCACATGGGCAGCCCTGAATATTGCAATTGAGACATATGTTAAAGATCTTCAAAAGTCTAATTATAAGGTTATATGTGTATATAATCTCACTATTTCTCTCCTTTTCTCTCTTTATCCGTACTTACATACAACCAGGTATCATCTATTGTTGTAAATGGAACCAAAAAAAGTGAGTATAAGTTTCAAAAAATTTTAAATTTTACTAGTCCTTTACTCAGTGCGTAAATTATGCATCTTCCAACCTTTTCTCACATATCCTGGTTTGTAGGAGGAGTTCCAAAATTTGAGTAAGCTGTATATTTAAATCAACGTAGGTTACTCCAATATACTGGTGAGAATTAAATAAAGCATCTTTCTGCTCTTCATGGAAAGGCTCAGAAGGGACCCCTGGTTTTATTTTACCACCTTATAAATTAGTGACAATGGGCAGTCAGTGGAAAGCAAATAGTCTTAGGAGATGGAAAGACCAGGTTTGACTCATGGCTCTGCCATTTCCCAGCGGGGGACCTCAGGCAAGTTCCCTAAAACTTTCAAGCCTAAGTTTTCTTCTCTATAAAATGGTGGTATTCAAAGTGCCCACTTCATAAGTGAAGATGAAATGGGGCATTGCGTATTAAGTGCATAACACAGTGCCTGTAACAAACAAAGAACTCAATACATGGTAGCTGTTGTTTTTTATTTTTGTTATCATTGTTATTCCCTTCTCTGGAGTTTAAAACATATAGGAGGTTTTTTTTAAGTGTTTTGTTTTAATGGAGGACTGATACGGAATATAGGGAGACTCAAGCTGAGAACCCATAAACTACACGTAACCGATTTTGGAAAATGCTTAGTTTCAAGATGAGACTCTATTTTTCTGGTAAAAATATTAACTTGAATACATTTACTCTTAAATTATAATCTAGTTTATAAAGATAGCTTCCTGGGGCTTCTCTGGTGGCGCAGTGGTTAAGAATCCGCCTGCCAGTGCAGGGGACGTGGGTTCGAGCCCCGGTCTGGGAAGATCCCACATGCCGCAGAGCAGCTAGGCCCGTGAGCCACAATTACTGAGCCTGCGCATCTGGAGCCTGTGCTCCGCAACAAGAGAGGCCGCAATAATGAGAGGCCCGCGCACCGCGATGAAGAGTGGCCCCCGCTTGCCACAACTAGAGAAAGCCCTCGCACAGAAACGAAGACACAACACAGCCATAAATAAATTAAAAAAAAAAAAAAAAAAGATAGCTCTCTGGCTCTGTTCAACTGCCTCATACTCTTTGATAAACATGCTCCACACTTTTTTTTTAATGACCCACAGACTATCACTTACTCCACTTATTTAGGAGTATTGTCATCCTCTAAACCAATGGTAGCAAATCCCCCTCTGTATTATGACAAATAATGTTTAATTCCATTTGGTCATATTGGGTGTGCTGGACAATGAATTATAATGTAGATATTAATACCTATTGCCCTCCAGTTTCCATGCCCTTTAAGAATTGCTTTCTAATACTGTGTAAAGTTTCACCAGTGACTCACCAGTCAACCCATAAATCACTGTTGCCTTACAGAATCCTTCAGCACAGACCCTGTTGTTGGCCCCATCTCTCCAGTTGTTTGGCCCGATTCTAAAGGAGCAGCTCACAGTCAGTGATAGTGGGAGGTCTGGTGGCCTCAGCGGGCATGGTCTCATGTCAATGGTTAGAGGATACTGCAGCAATAAGGACATTTACTGGCATGTATACTGGTATTTAGTGATTCTAAGACGCACATTTTCCATATCTTAAATCTCAATGTGTCTTACAGTCACTGTTGGCCAGACAGTGGATATAATGTTGTCATCGCCTCCATGTGCGTATCAATATTAGAAGAATAGGTGTTACTGGGTTGAAAGGCGGTCCTGAAGATAGTAGTGGACCATTCTTGTGGGGGGGAAAAAAAAGCATTGTCGGTATCCTTAATGGCATAGAAAAGGTTAGTATATGGGATCCAAGGAGAGCCAGATTGAGTGTGAAGAAGTTTTGAGATGACCTTAAATTTGTTTTGTATGCATCCCTTATTATTATGTATGAAAAGGAGGTATAATTCCAGTCTATGCCTGAATAAGTCTAAAAGAGCTATTTCAGTAACAAAGTAAAAATAAATAAATAACCTTAAGTGTAAGAAAGCATATGTCTCAGGGACAGAGCTTTTTCTTAGTGGTGCATATAATAATGGCATGTCTTACAATGGATGGCATATTAAATTTGATGAAATATGGCAGCTAGATGCCCTCAGGTAGCACAGGCTTTAGGTTTGTTCTAGAGCTTCTGGCTCCATATTTCAGCCAACACTCTTGGTTTAATGTGTCAGCCCCTCATGGTTAATTCGGTTCAGGCCTTACATGCTCACATAGCAAAATCTAGAGGAAGAGAAAGATCTTCATGAGTTCCTTCTTCAGTTAACCTCTGTAGGGAAAAGCTATCCATTTCATGGCTTAAGTCTTGTTTTCTAAGCCAATTATTGGCAAAGGGGAATTTCATTCTCATGATTAAGCTTAACCAGGGTTAAATTTGAAAACCACATGGGCTGGTACACTAAGGGGAAAGGTGAAGAGAATGTTGAGAGGCGGCCCTTCAGGGTCCACTACAGCGCTTTTCTTTCTCTTTGTTTTACGCTGCGTCAAGGCAGTTTTTTTTTTTCAAGGCGTACTTTTAAAGTTTAATGCTATTGTTGAAACCAAAATCTTTTCGCATTACCTGATTCAATAAGCATCAAATTTTTGTAAGTGCTTGTACAAAATAAAATCTATTTGCAGTTTTCATATTTAAATATGGGCAAAGTTGTAAAATACTTTCTTGGAACAAACGTGTACAATATTTCAGAGTTATCTGTTAGAATATTCTAGTACTTGAATATTTCTATTATATCACAAATGTTATCAACATTTCAGAGAATCAAAGTTGGATGAGGGTATTTTAGCATAGTACTATGCAAACTGAACGCTGCTCTTTGGGAGGTTATTTGCCTAAAGTTGACTAGAATCACCCAAGTGTCTTTATAACCTGGGCAAGAGAACTGTTGTCATTTTCTGGATCTGAGAGAAGAGATGGGATCTCTTCTATATTCCCGAGGTTTGTGTTTTAATTTACTAGCTGCTCTACCTCTAGGAAAGGATTTAAGGGCACACTACTGGTGATTTGTAGTTACAGAGAAGCAGGTTTCTTTCCTTCTTTTCCTTTTTCTTTCTTTAGATAAGATGATGGATAAGATGGTCAATTTCTTTATCCAGTGGAGAGGCAGTTGGACCTTCTGGGTTTGAGGTAAAAAGATTAGATTGTTTTTCTCCCCACTGTGGTATGAGAAGCAGAGGGTGGGTAAATACATTGGCGGTGGAGCCAGGATCAGAGCTTGAGAAATGCATCCAAACTTATCAGGGCAAGAAAACATGCAACTGGGAACAGAACAGTCAGAAATCCTGGAAAAATAAATGCAAAGTTCTCATAGGTGACCAAAAATGGAGTATGAATGAATCCCACCTGGGCTTTCAATGAATCTATGTTAGTGGAGTAGTTAAGACAGTAGACTCTGGTTTAGGTTAAATTCAGCTCTGCCATTTACTAGCTACGTGACTCTCAGCTAATTGTGTAACTGTCAAAATCAATTTCCTTGTCTGTAAAATAAGAATAATAATAGTACCTACCTCATTCTCATTATACTGTGTTTATTTCTTTCTTAACCTATCCTGGTCGTTACCTGTTTCATTTCATTTGTTGATTGTATTTATTATCTTTCTTTCCGAAGATAAACTCCGTGGTTGTAGGAACTTTGTTTGACTCATTCACTGCTGAATTTCAATTACCTTGCACAGTAACAATATAAGAAAATAAGGAGGTGATTTAAGCAATAATGTCTTTGAATAGACAAGAGGGGATAGAATCAAGGAGACAAACTGAAAAGGCTGGAAGGAAGAGGAGGATAGCTCAGTGCTTCTCCAACTTTGAAGTGCATACAAATCTCTTAGGGATCTTGGTAAAAGTGCAGATTCTAATTCAGTAGGGCTAGGGTGAGACCTGAGATTCTGAATATACAACAGGCTCCCAGGTGATGTCAAGGTGTTGTTGCTGGGACCATACTTTAAGTAGCAAGGTCTAGAGAGATTATTGAGTCAGACGCTGTACAAATGGGAATAGAGAACTGTGTTTTTAATAACTCTCCAGGTGATTATGGTGCATATCAAAGTTGATAAACTACTGGGCTTAATGAAAGAGGAAAAGAGATTTTAGAAAGCATGGAGGGACAGCTGAGTTGGAATCAAGTGACTATCTAATGACAGTCAGAGGAGAGGATTAATGTATGATAATGCTTAAGTGGACTTCTGGGATCCTCTAATATAAGTTTTTATTATATTAAAAAATGGTGCCTTCAGCACTGATTTCAACATTGCTAAACTTCATATTGCTTAAAATGAGAAATTACATATCCCATCCAATTTAATGCCTACGTATTCTGGTTACCTTAACTTGAATGCCTCTGAACTTATTGGCAAACACTTCAGACAAATTGAAGAGTTTTCTAATACCTCGTGCTGTTTTGTAAAGAACCAAATATGTCTAACAAATGAAATTTGCCTCTTAGGCAAAGCAATGGACCCCTTACTGAAAATAATGAGAAAGAAGTAGCCAGCTTGTGTTTCAGCTTCAATAAGCTTTTGATTCTTTTTCATATTTACAAATTAAATTTGTTTGCAAGGCTATATTTAGACTGCAATATCAGTGGCTTAACAGCAGTATTAAAAAAAGGAAGAGAACTTACTAGGTAATATTTTATAGGCCTTTGGCCTTAGGCCACTGCTATGTACTATTTTACATGACTTTAATGATGGAAAGGAAAGCATAGTCCTTAAATCTGCAAAGTTGGCAGAGCTGGTATCTCATGGATAGAATCTAAAATCAAATTGTATTGAAGGTGATGCAGAAGTGGTTTATTATTCACTCAATAAGTATTTTATTGTCTGATTATATGCCCCTCATGTCTGAAAAGGACTTCCAGCAGAGTCAACAAATGTTTGAATGCCTGCTGTGTGGAGCAGCTATGCCAGGCTCTGAGCAGAATAGAGATAGAGGACTTGAGTGCCGACTTCAAGGTACTTACAGCCCGAAGAAGAAGATAAGACAAATACCTGAATAACTAAAGCAAGATACCAAAGGATGCATCTTACCAGAGGTGTCAGTAGAATCCCCCTGGGAATTGAAGGAGGTAGTGAGAGTGTCTATCAACATGGATTATAGACTTGATTTTAGAATTCACAACATTATTCAAAACATAAAATACACATGCACTTTGACTCTGCTGTCATAGAAAATTTATACTACATCCAGGTGCTGATCCAGGTTTTGTGGATCTTGAAGCATATATATTATAATTTTGTGGTTCTCTTGTTAAGAGGAAAAATACACCAAATGACCCATGAAAGTGAGGGACTCTGAAGCTTGAGCTTCAGTAGCTTCACTATGAATCTGTCTCTGTGTAATTTAGCATCATTTTTAGTAGCAAAAGCCTGGGCTAATCAAATTGTTCATTAGCAGAGTACTGGTTAAATAAATTATGATATATTTTTAATGAAATATTATACAGCTGCTAAAAAGCATATGGGAGGTCTATCCGTATGTACCGATATAGAACAATCTCTAAGACATTATTAGATGACAAAAGCCAAGTGCAGAACAGTGTGTATAGTGTGCTACTATTTATTTTAAAAGGCGGGGGCATGTATACATAGGGATATGCTTATAGATGCATTGAATAGCTCTGCCACTGGCAGCGCTGTTGCCTCTGGGAAAGGATACTGGGTGGGAGTCAATGGTGAAAGGAAATGTAATTTATTTCCTCATACCCTTTTGCACTGTCTGAATATTTACTATGTGCATTTACAACATTACAAAAATAATGTTAAAAAGCAGCCGCAACAACCAAAGCAAAGAAAAGAATTTGAGACAGACCTTGGAAGAAAACAGCATGAAGATATGTTTGGCTGTTGCACAGGGTGAAGTTGGCTCCCAGTGTTGAAGAAGCTCTTCCATGGAGGCGTTGGGGAGGCACTGAGCAGAGGACTTACCTGACAGCAGCTGCGGTTTGCAAATACTCATCTGGCCACACTGGCCTGATGAGTCAGTGTGATGCATTGAAGTCAGTAGGCTGGTTCTGAGCCTGTTAACGGTGGACCTCCAGGAAAGATACAACAAGGATCTGGGTGGTGTTTTGCAAGCAAGAGCAGAGGCAAAAAGATGGGAGTGGGAGAGAGATTGGAAGACGGACACAGAGTCAGGGAATGCTTTAGGTATGGAAGGAAGTGATATAGAAAAGGGCCGCAGGAGACCCTGAAGAAATAGGCTTCATCTGATTAGGAAAAGTAGTGCCCAGTAGTGTGTTCTAAGTTGTTTTTCCTTTGGTGTTTGGTGATCTATGTAAACTGTCTTAGAAAACTATTTGTTTGGGAAGGTTCCTGTTGCCATCAGCTTTCCTTCCTCTTCTCCTCGGTGCCTTGGGGGCGGACAGGCCTTCCCAAGGACCCTGGCTTTGGTGGTTATTCAGAGGTTATTTTCAGTCCTTATCTTCTGAAAATATGGAGAGAAGCATAAAACTCATTGGACCACGAAGAAATGAAGACTCGTTCATTGTGCATCTTGTGTAAGAGATAGCAAGTGTGGATAGAGTGAGCGGTCCACAGAGCAGGTGTGTCCCAGAGCTCTGGGGTACCTTTTCTCACAAACTAAATAAATGGTCACCTTCAAGGTCTGATTTTTCTGGTCAATAGGAAAGGTTCCCTGGTAATCTGCAGGTAATCCTGCCTGCCTGAGGATGTTCACATTCCTTTAATTGAAGACAAAGATTTTTGTTCTTCAGAGATCAGGATAAAAAGCAGATTCATCCTGGTCATGGTAACTCAAGACCCTCACTTCACACTGGGATGTGAAGGGTGCACTTTCCAGAGAACATGTTTCCATAGAGGAGACCATGAGTGACTGGGTGAAGAGGGGTGTAATTTGAGTGGATTGCAGCTGAAAGAGTGCAGAAAATATAGACAAAGTCATTAATGATGACTCTTTTGACTTTGCAATGCTGCCTACCTCAGGTCAGGAATAGCACACACGAGAGTGGGGTGATCTTGGCTTAGCTTTGGGTAAAGCGTTTCCCACAATGGGGTATAGGACCACTTGAAATAGAATCACCTCGGAATGCTTGTGAAAAATCAGATTCCTGGGATCCACCCAAGTCCCAGTTAATAATAAACTCAGGAGGGGGTTAAGGAGGAGTGGCTTGGGAATCTGCATTTTGAGAGCTCCCTGGTGATTCTTTTGCCCACAAAAGTTTGGGGATCATTGCCCTAGTAGTTTAGGATTTCTCTCCTCTTCTCTACCTCCAAGTATCTTTCCATCCCTAACCTTTCTTTCTGCTCTTAAACCATGTCATTCTGGGTTGGCTGCCCATCTTCTCTGCTCCTACAACACGAGGGTTTACCTCCATCATAACACTTATCACACTCTCGTAAATAAGTTTACTTGCATTAGAATGTGCATTCTTAGGGTCCAGGAGCTGTGTATTTTATTTTTACATATCCTGTTCTAGAATTCTAGGCTAGGAACACCTCACCAAAGAGCTTCTCAATCACGGGGGGTGGGGATGGTGAGATTTGTTCTCAATATCAGTGCGGAGCTATGGCTTTCAAAAGTGTTGAATGGAGTCAGGTCAGTTCAATGATTTTCTGATTTCCCCGTAGCCTTTTGTGTCCTCAGCAGGAATCTGGTAGTCGCATGTGTATGAGCTCGTTCATGGAGATGCATTTTGTCTTCTTTGCTTGGATCTCTCCCCAGGTTCCTTTACTCCCACACTATTAGGCTCTTACACACCTCTAACAATAACTACGGACACAGGCTACTATTTGCAGAATTCAGATATGAAACACAGAACTGGCTAAACCCAAGTTTCATACATAAATAACACCAGAGCGCTGGGCTTACATTACCTGCCTATACCAGAGATGTGGAAACAGGTCAGTGACAAATTTAGGTCCTGATCTAATCAAGTAGTCTGGAAGGCAGCCAGCAAGTCAGGACAGCTCAGATAGCAGGCAGCAACCTTCTCCCTTCCTAACATTCTGCTTGTCGGCTGTTAACCTCCATGCCTCAGCAAGAGCTGCTAAGTTCTTGAGTAGTTTACAAAGCACTTTAAAATTAATTCAAATCAGGCTGTAGGTGGTTATGATGCAAGTTGTTGAACCAGTGTCAAACAGTGCCCTGGCATCATTTCTAGGATTCATTTCCCTCACGTGTAAAGAAATTATACTCCAATAAAGATGTTAAAAAAAAATCAATTGGTTTTCTTCATAGCCAGAGATTTTATGGGATGGAAAAACAAGGATCTGAAATAAGCAAGCCTTTGAAGTGTCCCTAGCATTTGGAAGTGCTCAGAACCCATGAAAGGCCAGCTTCCCACACAATACACATCTCTGGAGCCTGGAAAAAGAGGATGGCCTGGCACTGAGGCCCACATGGTGGGTTTAGGCTCTCCCTCTGAGGGCCCCCTAGGTTTAGGTGAAGCTGATTTTCTTCTTCCCCCAAACCTCCCTCAGGGCTTCAAGCCCACTCCCATCCTGCTCTATTGCTCACTCAGAGTTCTGTCTTCGCCTGTGGTTAGGACGGGAGTCCAACTTATTAGTAAACATCATTCAATCTGCTGGACGAGCACACCCAAGTCCATGAAACCATAACTCAGGTTCGATTTGTGTCTTTTATCTCACGTGGAATCCACTGGTGGAGGGGAGTGCGTGAGTAACTCTGTTACTCTCATCCACTTGTCCTCCAACCTTGGCGATTGTGGGCCACTTATGACTCCCACTCCACAGTTAATTACTCTTCTCAAGGTCCTGGGGGAAGGTTCTTCCTTCCTTCACATGCTTTTAAATTTCGGCCTCTCAGCTCCCTCTCTTGGGGCCTTCCTCTTGGGGCTTCTTTTCTGTTGTTGGCTATCAATCATGCAGTTCCATCAGGGTGGACCACGGTGGAGAGCAGTACTGGGGAAGATACGCAGAACATGCAGTTGTAACACTGCCATTATGGTCAGACTTGCACTCTGCTGTGATGCTCAACCTCTTAGAGTGCTTTTTTGGGGCATATTCTTTCTTTCCTTTGAGTTGCATTACCAAACGTCCTTTTTACGAAACATATGAATCTGCCTTCTTGGCTATCCCTTCATAAGTAAGATAATCATATTCTCTGGGTCTCATTATTGGGAAGTTATATCTGAGAAGTGTGAGTATTTTTTTTTTTTATAAATTTATTTATTTATTTATTTGTGGATGTGTTGGGTCTTAGTTTCTGTGCCAGGGCTTTCTCTAGTTGCGGTGAGCGGGGCCCACTCTTCATCGCGGTGCGCGGGCCTCTCACTGTCACGGCCTCTCCCGTCGCGGGGCACAGGCTCCAGACGCGCAGGCTCAGCAGTTGTGGCTCACGGGCCCAGCTGCTCCGCGGCATGTGGGATCCTCCCAGACCAGGGCTCGAACCCGTGTCCCCTGCATTGGCAGGCAGATTCTCAACCACTGCGCCACCAGGGAAGCCCCAAGTGTGAGTATTTTTATAGGGACTATAGAATAAGATAGTTGAAGAAAGGACTATTGGATTGAAAGTTTTGAAATATGTTGTTGAGTCAGTATATTCAAGGGCTATGGTATCAGATTTTCCTTTGACCATCAAACGGACTATTCAGAATCTCATTCTGCATTCAAGTCCCTGATAGTAACAGGTTACCTCATTCATGTTCAACGAATGAACATAATTTGCTCATCTTAATGATTTATCCATGCAGAGTAATATATTTTCATTTTGGGAAAGACTTTAACTTAAAGGGGAAATATCAGAATTAAATGACAAATTGTTGAAGATTTCAGTAGAACCTGGAATTTTATCTTAGTTTTGGCTCTTATCAGCTATCTTACTTTGAAAACCTCATTTAACTGATCCTCAGTTCTCTTGGGCTTGAAGTAACTGGAGATAATAATAGTCAGGCCCCATGCTTTAAATGTGTGCAATCTAGTACTTATCAAAATATGTTATGCAAAAGAATCACCTGAAGAATTTGTTAAGACACAAGGTTCCTGGTCCCCACATCCAGGAGAGGTTCTAATTGGTAGGTCTGGGGTAGGCTTGAGAATTTACATTTTGGAAAGACCTCGGGTGATGTTGCTGAAAGTGCACCACATTTTGAATAGCAATGGCATAATCTCAAGTTAGCAACTATCAAACCTGCCTGTGGAACAGGGAACGTGTACTTGTCTAAATTATGGATTCTTATACTCTGTCTTTGGAGAATGTGATTCTATAATCCTGGGAGGGACCTGGGAATCTTTGTTTTTAATAAAACCCCCAGGAAATTCTTTGTTCTTGTTTATAACCTAAATAACATTGTTTTGTTTTTCACTAATTTTAGACTTATAGAAATGTTACCAAAATTGTACGGAGAGTTCACATATACCACTTATTTGGCTTCTCCTGTTAACAGTTTACATAATTTTAATATAATTACCAAAACTAGGAAATGAACATGGGTTCAATACTATTAACTACCCACCATTCAGGAAATTCTGACACAACCAGTCTGTAGCAAGCTGAATAATGGCCACTGAAGATGTTTGCATGCTAATCCTGAGAACCTCGGAATGTTACCTTATATGGCAAAATGGACTTTGTAGATGTGACTAAGTTAGGAACTATGAGGTGGGGAGATTGTCCTTGATTATTTGGATGGATCTGATGTAATCACAAGGGTTCTTATTATCATAAGGGACACAGGCAAAAAATCAGAACTAGAAAAAAAGGCAATGTGCTGATGGAAACAGGGAGAAATGGTCTTCTGATGCATGCCATAAGCCAAGGAACAAAGACAGCCTCTGGAAACCAGGAAAGGCTAGGAAATGGATTCTCCCTTAGAGATTCCAGAATAATCCAGCTTGCCCCAGTACCTTGATGTTAGCCCTGTAAGGCTCATTTTGGATTTCTGGCCTCCAGAATTGTTAGAATAAATTTGTATTGTTTTAAGCCACTAAGTTTGTACTGCGTTGGTTTGGTACACTTTCTTATTTTGAGTTAGGGTTTTTCAAAACACAGTTTTCCTTTTGGATTCATATTATCTTTTGGATCTCTAATTTTTTTTCCTTTTCATTCTTTATTTTCATCTGATCTTTTGATTTCTCTTTAACTCTTATCTATTTGAATCTTGTATTTTACTATATTATAATTTAACCATCCTGATTCCTGTTTTCTTTTTTTTTGTATGTGTGTGTCTAGTAGAGAGCAAGGAGTACAAGATGAGATGGTGGGGGGGGGGGGGGTTCTGTGTCCTCCAGGTGCTTCTGGCAAGAACAACTTTTAGTCCGTTTCCATACCTGCAAGGCACAATCTGTTGCATGTTATAGATGCCCTGTCTATGTCTGTGGGATGAGTATGCAAAAATTAACAAGGAACTCCTTGTCAAACTCCCTCAGATGGCAACTTTTCAAATATGTCTCTTGGCTGAGTAGAGGTCATTTCTTTTTTTTTAATTGAAGTAATAGTTGATTTACAATGTTGTGTTAATTTCTGCTGTACAGCAAAGTGATTCAGTTATACATATATATATATATATATATACTGTTTATTATATTCTTTTCCATTATGATTTATCACAGGTTAGTGAATGTAATTCCCTGTGCTATGCAGTAGGACCTTGTTGTTTATCCATCCTATATATATAATAGTTTGCATCTGCTAACCCCAAACTCCCACTCCATCCGTCCTCCACTTCCCCTCCCCCTTGGCAACCACAAGTCTCTTCTCTATGTCTGTGAGTCTGTTTCTGTTTTGTAGATAAGTTCATTTGCATCATATTTTAGATTCTACATATAAGTGATATCATATGGCATTTGTCTTCCTCTTTCTTACTTACTTCACTTAGTATGATAATCTTTAGGTCCAAACATGTTGCTGCAAATGGCATTATTTCATTCTTTTTTATGGGTGAATAGTATTCCATTGTATATATATACCACATCTTCTTTATCCATTCATCCGTTGATGGACATTTAGGTTTTTTTCATGTCTTGGCTATTGTGAATAGCACTGCTATGAACATAAGGGTGCATATATCTTTTTGAATTACAGTTTTGTCTGAATATATGCCCAGGAGTGGGATTGCTGGATCATATGGTAGTTCTATTTTTAGTTTTTTGAGGAACCTCCATACTGTTTTCCATCGTGGCTGCACCAATTTACATTCCCACCAGCAGTCTAGGAGGGTTCCTTTTTCTCCACACCCTCTCCAGCATTTATTGTTTGTAGATTTTTTGATGATGGCCATTCTGACCAGTGTGAGGTGATACCTCATTGTGGTTTTGATTTGCATTTCTCTAATGATTAGTGATGTTGAGCATCCTTTCATGTGTTTGTTGGCAATCTGTATATCTTCTTTGGAGAAATGTCTATTTAGGTCTTCTGCCCATTTTTTGATTGAGTTGTTTGTTTTTTTAATATTGAGCTGCATGAGCTGTTTATATATTTTGGAGATTAATCCTTTGTCTGTTGATTCATTTGCAAATATTTTCTCCCATTCTGTAGGTTTTCTTTTTGTTTTGTTCATGGTTTCCTTTGCTGTGCAAAAGCTTGTAAGTTTCATTAGGTCACTTTTGTTTATTTTTGCTTCTATTTCTACTGCCTTGGGAGACTGTAGAGGTCATTTCTTTTAGTCAGCTTACTTACTGAGCATCTGCTCTGTCCCAGACATTAAACTGGGCCTCAACAGCACAGTGCAAAAGAGATGGGATAGCCCAGTGATTTCAGGTTTGGTGTCAAAGCTTGATTCTGCCATTAACTGATAACAGGATAAAAATCACCTGTTTTCTTTTTAATGATAATATTTTTGCTCATTGTATTTTTTTTACCAACAACATTAACCTCCAATTAACTTCTTATCTTTGTTTTGATACAGCTCTCATTTATGTTTTCCTTCAAGTTTATTTATTTTAATTTTTAACTTGTTTTTTTCATTGTAGCAGGAAGTTTGGTCTTTGGGGGATAGGGGAATAATTCCACCATAAATGGAAAATTTGTAGGCCTCTTTCTCTCTAGCCAGTTCTGCAGGGGTCACACTTAATAAAAGTCATATTCTACTCAATATTGGTTCTCAAACACACATACCTCACTAAGAATATTCAGAAACACTTTTGAAGGAAAATCACAGATGTCCCTGAAAGATGACAGTAAGAAATGAGACTGTTTGCTGATATCATCTGTGACCACTTGTTCTAAAGTCTTTGGGGAAGGGAACTTCCTGTTCGCAGGAAGGGGAGCAGCAGAGATGCTCAGGGCTGCTCAGGGAAGTCTGTCTCACTTCCCTTGGTGCCTTCCAAGACTGATATCCCTCTCTTGGGTAAGGCCAGAAGGTACTGTAAAGTTCCAGCTGTTCTTCAAATGCTCCAGCTGTTCTTCCAAATTTTATTTTCACAAGTTTGTATGAAATCTAGACTCTTGAAGACACATTTTTCACATTCAAGATGTTGACTGTATCAGTCAGATTTTTTGGTTGTAGTAAACAAAAACAAGCTTTTTGGTTAACCAAAACCAGAAAACTATTTCAAATATATTGGGGATAGCTCCCGGTAGCTTTTGCAGAACCAGTGTCAAAACACAGGCAGGACCAAGTGAGATCAGGGCATCAGGAATTTTCATCCAAGACACAGCATAGAAACAGTCTGGTTGAGGAGTCACCCTTGGTGATCCCTTCCCTGCCCTGTCTCTGCCAAGGACTCGTCAGTAACTTTAGAACTGCCTTGGCATCCCTCATCTCCATTCCCCAAAATTCCAAATCCTGTGTAGAAGCCCTCCATTGGCCAAGCCTTAGACATCTTCTCTTATTCTGGCTGCCAGGGATAGGAAGAGAGCAAATCTCCCTTTGACTTTCATAGTGGGAGACAGATTGCTAAAATTTATAGGAAGGGTGTTCAAATGATGGGCAGTCAAAATATTACACATGACACTACAGAGGCACACACAGACGCAGTGGGAGATATTTGGGGTAAGTTCATGTCTTGTTCTCTTCAAGCCACATCATATCAGCAGTTCTTTACTCTCATTGTAAGTCTGTCTTATTGGAGTATCTCTTTTTGAAGTCTCTTTACTATTGGTCCTTAAAGATTTGCAGTTATTCTTTTTATCAAGGGGACAACTTTCCTTCTTTCTCTCTGTCTCTCTTTTTTCTTATTGACTCATATATTTTTAAAGCTGGAAGCAGTCTTAGGACCCCTTAGAATGACATCTGTTCAATAAGGATGATTCTGGCTAAAAGTAATGGAATATCCCCCCAAATGGCTTATAGAATGAGAAATTGTTTAATGAATTCTAATGTTGGTAATTCAGCAGCTCAAAAGTGACATGGGGCCCCTCAGATTCTATATAATCCTCTTATCTTCCATGTCATGGTTGCATGATAGCTACCACCACTCCAAGCACAAAAGCTTCCAAAGGCATATAGGAGGGAAATTTATTTTCAGTAGTAAGGAAAACCTTTCCCAGAATACCCCAGGCAGAATAATCACTTTCTACTGGCTGAAACTGATTAGGTGCCTGCGTCCTAGATGCATAGGAAAATGGAGAAGTGAGATGATCTTTTTAGCTTTATAGTGGGAGATAAGTTCCACTAGCAAGGAAGGAGGGGAGAGAATGATTCCTGGAAACCAACACTGTTTGCTTTAGCATCTAACTCAGCACTTGACTTTGGAGGAAACTGAGCCCCAGCGGGAGTTAAACAATTTGTCCAAAGTCACAAGATTAGTCAAGACAGATCAATAATAGACCCAGGGAAATAAATTGAGTACTCCTTTTAATCTGTTTACTATTCCTCTGCTATTCAAATACTATTCATCAGATAGTTGTATCTGAAGGACAAAAAATAATATTTACTTTGCAAATTTTCCACGTCATCAAATACATCATTATTAAATGAGGTTTGCAAGGTAACCATAGGATGGTTGCATTTCTGGAATGATGGGGCATTTCATAAGGGAGTTTTATATCAGGGCAGACGATTTTATTTTCTATCTTCCTTACCATAATTTCTTAGACCCCTGTGTACTTTGTGCAAATGGACAATTTGCCATCTGTAGTAAAGTTTGTTTTCCCTCAGCAGTTGAGATTAGGGTTAACATACTGGGAGAATGGAGAAAGAAAGGCAAAGGGAGGTAGAGATTTAAAGAGACCAGGTAGGTATAAAAGAGAAACTAGATTCTATTGTTTCAGAGCCAGTCCATTCTTGTGAGTTGAAAAGAGGGCAATGTAGAGCCCCCTTCATTCCTCTCTGGATCTATTGTAAAGGGCATTTATGAACATCCCATTCTTCTTGCCCACTTGTCTCTATGGTACTCAATATTACGGTCAGAGTGTGCTGTGGCAGATGGAGAAAATTTGAACACCCTCTTATCATGATTGCTGTAGAAGTGGGCAATCATGGTCACTAGATAGATGATCCATGTGGATTTTGCCTTGTTTCAATACTAAGTAGGTTCTGAAGGTTGAGGGCTTAAAGTGAAGGATAATGAAAGAGATGTGGGAGGCTAGCAAACAAATGTGAAATGGATTTGAATCAAGAAAATCTATAATAATCAGAAAGCAAGAAGAGAGGAAGAGCTGCACATACTCTAAAACAACCTACAGGTATTTCAAGGTAGGAATACAGAGGTTGAGTCCACTAAAGATGTTTCATTTCTTGCACCATCCAGAGATTTTAAAACATTCTTCCCTATCCAGATGCCACTTAGACAGCCCTACATACTTTGGTACCTTGATAGATCCTCTGCCCAGATAATTGGGCCAAGAGTAAGCACCTTATCCAATATCTGCCTATGCACGGGTTAGCCAGCAAATTTTTATAGCTTGGCTTGAAGAGATGAGCTGGATCACTCAAACTCTGACTCATATCCTCTCCTTGTTTCCCTCCTTCATATTTGAACCAAGGAACTAAGACTGGTACTAGTTGGTGATGCGCAGAAGGGCTGAAACTTTATAACATACAGTTGGAACTGCTGGTCACATTGAGCCATGTGCGAGGTGAAGTAGAAGAAGCTGACTGAGAAAGGAAATGGACCAAACTCAGAGGAACAGAAGTTAGAAATCATGTAGTTCCTAGTTTCTAGTTAAAATTCTACCAAATGCCCATCTTTTTTTTACCCTCTGTTCTTGGCCCATGAAATGCCTGTATTCTTTCTTATCATCAATCCTACTTTGTATCTATGCTAGTGTATTTCTGCTTCTTGCAGGCAAAGTAAATGGAAGACAGTAGGTCGCCCCATAGCCTGAAGCCTTCATTGTTGAAGGCTTCATATCTTGAGCTAAACTTTATCCTTTCCAAGTGTTCTCTTTAAGAAGTGTTATTCCTTGAAAGGCAATACTCATATATCATTGCATATATTCTATTATAGTAGATTCTGTCTATTGGGGAAGGTGAATTGTAGGCAAAGGTAAAGAGAGGGAAAGGAGAACTTAGTCATAGATTTACTCACATGAATGTGAATTATTTTTCAAGCGACACTGTAGAGCAGAGCCTTTGAAGAGGGCAAAGCCCTGAAAGGAGGGTTGAGGGATTCCAGAAACAAATAATGATGAATTTGTCATTCTAAGGAGGGGCACTGATCAGGACAAGTGAGCTTTAAGACTGAGCTCTTGTCTTGAAAATAGGGGTGGGGTCAACATTTTACTCTTAGATCCCAGCAAAGTGTGTGGCCTCTAGCAAACATTCAAAAGTTCAAAATACTAGTTGATGGCAGAGAAAATAATGGAATGGACATAGTTATCACTGATGCATCGCAAGAGTTCCACGGAAGACTTGTAAATGAACGATGACCCCAGAAACTGTCTCATGTTTTCTCCTCCTCTTCATAATCAGCAAAGTTTAAATAGCAAAGGAAATCTTTATAAAATTTTAAGCCATAGGTCAGGGACTTTCTACTTGAAAAACTTTCCTTTACCCATTGAAGTAGGCTGATATTAAACAAGATTTTGCTGTTCATTCCCACTTTTTCTACCTTTAGTTTATAAAGAGGATAAGGTGGCCCTTCGAAATAAAAGATTAATCTGGATCGTCCTGCAAATGGCATAGTAATTATTAAAATTTTTTTAGAGCTTTGGTGTTCTTTGCTTTTAAAAACCTTTGATCTAGGCTTAGAAAAGACAGCAACAAGTTTTAGTAGTATTATTAGCTCCTCAGTGCAATCTCATGTTCTAAAGTTACGATTCTAAAATTACTAGTATAGAATTTAAGACACTGATGAGATTTTAGGTCATCTCTCCCTCCCTGATTTAGAATTCTTTCTCTAAGAAATATTAGCAGCACAGATTTCTGTAAGAGATAAGACAGTTTTGGCTGGACTTCAGGTATGAGTATGTTTAAAAAACAACAAACATGAGCACAACTTTCTATAAAAATAAGGTTTATGTTTATCCAAAGATCAGTCTCATTTACGTCTGTTTATTCAATCAAGAGCCATCCATTTTAGGAATGTTGGCTCAAAACTACACAAGGAAATAAGGAAATAAAAGAAAGCTATATTTCAGCCAAACCAAGTTGATTAGCAACAATCTACCCGTAATTGCACACACTTGGGTGTGATAGACTATTAAAAATATATCTTGGCAATCAAAAGAAAAAATATTTTACTAAATGATAGAATTTTATTTTCAAAAGGGCTTTCAACTTGAAAAGCTTTTCTGGGTTGGGGGTGGCAGATGGACGTAGGCAAGGGAAGCATGTCACTGGATAAGATTGAATGAATAAAAGGAAAGTCTTGAAATCCCTCAATGTTATAGACCCACAAGCTAATGGGCTTCCAATGACTTTTCCCTGATTCTAAATTCTTGGTGATCCAGGGAACCCAGGCATTTTTAGGCTACAGACTCTATGGTCCCAGAAGAGACAAGAGTTGGTGAGGTATTTCAAGGCCAATAAAGAGACGTGAGATGAGAGGGTACCAACATCAGAGGCACGGACTACTTCAAAGCCTAGAGTGGTGATGTGAGCAACCTAGATGAGCTTGTTTAAGTGCATCCTTCGTGGAAAGGATGGTGGAAAAACAGAGTAGTTGACTGTGGCCAGTTCCTTTCCCTTCTACCTTTAGGAATAGAAGAAGGATGGAAGGCATAGGTATTAGGCTGAATCATATTAGGACTGGGGCTATCTTAGCTAAACTATAAAGAAATCGTAAGGTCTTTTGGAATGATCATATCACTAGCTTAATTTAATATGATCAGTCCTCTAATCAATAAAGCGATTCAGTTTGTTTCTGGCTCAGCCACTTGGGAATTTCCCACCATGAGTACCCATTGGTCAGGTAGCAACAAACCTGCCAAACTTGAGTGATGTCCATGCTTAAGAAAAAAATCTCTTTAGCCATTCCTCTTCAAGAACCAATTGTCTCACCTCTGATGATTTGGCTGTGACTCTGATTTCAGGCTGTGATTTTATATTAAACGAACTCTCTACACATCTATGAAGCTGCTCTTTGGCATCCTTTGTTTATGCTTTCTATTTCTTCTACAGGACTTTAAGTCATAGAAAAAAAATTGAAACGCATTTTTATTAAGATAAAGATGACCTTATGGATATTTTATTGAGAAATATTTGCATTTTTAAGGAATGTACAGGGACAGAGAAGTCTAGTTGAATAAATGATAGGATTTCAATGTTTGGGTATGTTGATGAATTCATGACACGTAACCTAGTAGTTAGTCTGATAACTTGTGAAGCCTCACTTTACAGTGCTTTTGGTATCCCTAGAAAAGTGATACCTTGAGGGGGAAAGAAAATTTGTTGAATACATACTAAGTTCTATCCCACTATTCAGAGGATTTATACAATTTATCTCAATTTTTCCTTATGACAACTCTTAGAGGAGGTGATAATTATGCTCACTTTAGAGATGAAGAAAATTAGGGTCCAGGGAAGTTAAGCAACTTGCTAAAGGTAACATAGCCTGGAAGTGGAAGAGCTGGGAATTGAACTGAGGACTGTTTTGTTTCTTCATTCATCTATTCATTCACTCACTCACTCACTCACTGACTTATTGTGTGCCAGGAACCAAGGATAGAGCAGTATTTGAGAAGACAAGGCTTTGCTCTCATGGACTTTATGTTCTAGTGAGGGGGGCAGACAATATCAGCAACAACTTAAATTCAAACCGAAATCTTTCTGACACTCTGCTTTTTCCACGCTACCCAGAATAGTGGCTTATTTTGTTAGACCCAGAGAATATTTGTATGTATGTTTCATAGATGATATACACACACATATATGTGTAAGTAGTCAAGAAATACATGCTATATATAAAATATAAGCAGAATAAAAGGAAAGAGAGTGACTGGGTTGGGGCAGAGGTACTGTTTTAGATAGGATGGGAGGAAAGTTTTTCTCTGAGGAAGTAGCAATTGAGTTGAGACCTCACTGAAGATCTATGCAAAGATTTGAGGTTAGAGCATTCCAGGCAGAAGGAACAGCTTGTGCAAAGGCCCATAAAGAGTCATGTGCTTAGTGTGTTCAAGTACAAAGTGCTAAAGCAGAGTGATCGAGGGAGAAAAGTGGTTGGAGTTGAAGTCGGGGAAAGAGAGGCAGGGGCCAGAGTACACAGGGCTTTCTAAACTACCATAAGGAGTTTGAATTTTATTCTGAGTATGATGGGGAATCAAGAATGTTTGAAGCAGAGGGTGACACAGTCTGATTTCTGGTTTCAAAAGGTCATACGCTGGCTATTCTGTGAGGAGTTGACTTTAGGAAGACGAGAGGAAGCAGGGGGACGAGGTAGGAGGTAACTGCTGTAAAATTTAGAGATGATAGTGATGGAATTAGGTTGGTACTGGGGAAGTGGTGAGATTCATGATAGATTATTATTCCAGGAAGGAGAGAGCTCTCTCAGCCACTCTGGGCCTTTTCTTTTTGTCTTTCTGAGACTCATGTTCCTCTATCCTCAGACCTCATGGGAGAGACCAAAGCAGGTAAGGATTGGGATGAGAATCTCCTTATCCTTTGTGAGTGTGAGGCAACTCAGGGCTCAGGAAAACCCTGATATTCTCATAAATTGTTGCCTTTTATCCCACATCAGGCATCACTGCACCCTTGACTCCAGATGTTCAGGGATAACACTTTTTAAAACATTTTAGTTTTTGTACAGTTTTAGTTTCCAAATCTGTTTTCAACCTGGGACATCTAAGCTTTTGTCTGCACTGATTTCAAAACAGACCAGGATAGCACTTAGATTAGAACTTTCCCACCACCAGGGAATCTGAGCTAGTCATTGCTGACCTGAGAGTGAAATGTGCTCATTAACAAAGAAAATTGGAAACTAGGCACCACTTTTCCATTAGTGCTTTGCTTTCTGAAGCATTAATGGATAGATCTTGCTACTGCTCCAGAAACTATTAATAATTCTCCCTATGGTGCACAAATATGATACTACTGACCCACCCCTCAGTAGGGTGTGAGAGTTAAAAACTTTTTAAATTGTTTGGACAGTGCTGGTGATGGATATTATACTAATCAAAGTTATTTTAGTTCTGAATAACAGAAACTGACCTCCACTAATTTAAACCAAAACAATAAATAAAACCCAGGCAATTTATTATACAAGTTTATTTTGGGTTATTAAAATGATAGAGTTGCAGCTGGTCCTCGTGGACCACTGAAATCAGAAATCTGGAAACCATTGGGAGCGCAGGCCATTTTCTTTTCCTTTTCTCATCCCAGCTTTTCCCTGCACATCTGCCCACTTCTCAGCAACAGAACCAAGCTAAGTGGATCAGGCTTCTTGGGAAGCAGACCTTTGTCTGTGACCACATGACTGTCAGCCTTTTCCTCAATGAGCAATCAGCAGTTAGTATGACCAACTGTCCTGGTTTGCAGGAATTATCCTGGTTTTAATACTGAAAGCCCTGTGTCCTGGATAACTGGGGAAGCTGGTCACCCTACATGCGGCAGTATCGCATGTGGAAAGAGGATGGATGTGGATATTGGGTATACAGGTTCTAGTTCAAAGGAATTGGAACTGGGAAAGACCCAAATTGGGTCTAAATAAGAACTTCACAGTTGGTCTCTTAGGCTTGCCTAGTTTGAATCCAACCAGCTCTTAGATTTTCAAAGATAATTTAGCCACTTATGTTAGAAACATGTAGACACAAACTACATCTTCCAGGAAGCACCTACTGGGGATTTATTTTCACCATTACTGTCACCTCCACTGCAACAAATGTAGTGACCCACCAAACGAGAGAGAGTTCATTTTTTTTCTTTTTTTTTAATTGAAGTATGGCTGATTTACAATGTTGTGTTAGTTTCAGGTGTACAGCAAAGTGCACACACACACACACACACACATAAAACTTTTTCAGATTCTTTTCCCTTTTTGTTATTTCAAGATACTGATTATAGTTCCCTGTGCTATACAGTAGGTTCTTATTGGTTATCTATTTTATTTATACTAGTGTATATATGTTAATCCCAAACTCCTAATTTATCCCTCTCCCAACCCTTTCCCCTTTGGTAACTGTAAGTTTGTTTTCTATGTCTGTGGGTCTATTTCTGTTTTGTAAACAAGTTCACTTGTATCATTTCTTTTTTTTTTTTTTTAAGACTCCACACATAAGTGATCTCATATGATATTTGTCTTTGTCTGGCTTACTTCACTTAATATGATATTCTCTAGGTCCATCCATGTTTCTGCAAATAGCATTATTTCATTCTATTTCATGGCTGAGTAATATTCCAGTGTGTGTGTGTGTGTGTGTGTGTGTGTGTGTATCACATCTTCTTTATCCAGTAATCTGTCTATGGACATTTAGGTTGCTTCCATGTCTTGGCTATTATAAATAGTGCTGCAATGAACATTGGGGTGCATGTATCTTTTTTTTTTTTTAACATTTTTATTGGAGTATAATTGCTTTACAATGGTGTGTTAGTTTCTGCTTTATAACAAAGTGAATCAGCTATACATATACATATGTTCCCATATCTCTTCCCTCTTGCATCTTCCTCCCTCTCACCCTCCCTATCCCACCCCTCTAGGTGATCACAAAGCACCGAGCTGATCTCCCTGAGCTATGCGGCTGCTTCCCACTAGCTATCTATTTTATGTTTGGTAGTGTATATATGTCCATGCCACACTCTCACTTTGTCACAGCTTACCCTTCCCCCTCCCCATATCCTCAAGTCCATTCTCTAGTAGGTCTGTGTATTTATTCCCGTCTTATCACTAGGTTCTTCATTACTTTTTTTTTCCCCCTTAGATTCCATATATATGTGTTAGCATACTGTATTTGTTTTTCTCTTTCTGACTTACTTCACTCTGTATGACAGTCTCTAACTCCATCCACCTCACTACAAATAACTCAATTTCATTTCTTTTTATAGCTGAGTAATATTCCATTATATATATATGTGCCACATCTTCTTTATCCATTCATCTGATGATGGACACTTAGGTTGCTTCCATGTCCTGGCTATTGTAAATAGAGCTGCAGTGAACATTGTGGTACATGACTCTTTTTGAATTCTGGTTTTCTCAGGGTATATGCACAGTAGTGGGATTGCTGGGTCGTATGGTAGTTCTATTTTTAGTTTTTTAAGGAACCTCCATACTGTTCTCCATAGTGGCTGTATCAATTTACATTCCCACGAACAGTGCAAGAGTGTTCCCTTTTCTCCACACCCTCTCCAGCATTTATTGTTTCTAGATTTTTTGATGATAGCCATTCTGACCAGTGTGAGATGATATGTCATTGTAGTTTTGATTTGCATTTCTCTAATGATTAATGATGTTGAGCATTCTTTCATGTGTTTGTTGGCAATCTGTATATCTTCTTTGGAGAAATGTCTATTTAGGTCTTCTGCCCATTTTTGGATTGGGTTGTTTGTTTTTTTGTTATTGAGCTGCATGAGCTGCTTGTAAATCTTGGAGATTAATCCTTTGTCAGTTGCTTCATTTGCAAATATTTTCTCCCATTCTGAGGGTTGTCTTTTTGTCTTGTTTATGGTTTCCTTTGCTGTGCAAAAGCTTTTAAGTTTCATTAGGTCCCATTTGTTTATTTTTGTTTTTATTTCCATTTCTCTAGGAGCTGGGTCAAAAAGGATCTTGCTGTGATTTATGTCATAGAGTGTTCTGCCTATGTTTTCCTCTAAGAGTTTGATAGTGTCTGGCTTTACACTTAGGTCTTTAATCCATTTTGAGTTTATTTTTGTGTATGGTGTCAGGGAGTGTTCTAATTTCATACTTTTACATGTACCTGTCCAGTTTTCCCAGCACCACTTATTGAAGAGGCTGTCTTTTCTCCACTGTATATGCTTGCCTCCTTTATCAAAGATAAGGTGACCATATGTGCGTGGGTTTATCTGTGGGCTTTCTATCCTGTTCCATTGATCTATATTTCTGTTTTTGTGCCAGTACCAGACTGTCTTGATTACTGCAGCTTTGTAGTATAGTCTGAAGTCAGGGAGCCTGATTCCTCCAGCTCCATTTTTCGTTCACAAGATAGCTTTGGCCATTCGGGGTCTTTTGCATTTCCATACAAATTGTGAAATTTTTTGTTCTAGTTCTGTGAAGAATGCCAGTGGTAGTTTGATAGGGATTGCATTGAATCTGTAGATTGCTTTGGGTAGTAGAGTCATTTTCACAATGTTGATTCTTCCAATCCAAGAACATGGTATATCTCTCCATCTATTTGTATCATCTTTAATTTCTTTCATCAGTTTCTTATAATTTTCTGCATACAGGTCTTTTGCCTCCTTAGGTAGGTTTATTCCTAGATATTCTTTTTGTTGCAATGGTAAATGGGAGTGTGTTCTTAATTTCACTTTCAGATTTTTCATCATTACTGTATAGGAATGCAAGAGATTTCTGTGCATTAATTTTGTACCCTGATACTTTACCAAATTCATTGATTAGCTCTAATAGTTTTCTGGGGTAGCATCTTTAGGATTCTCTATGTATAGTATCATGTCATTTGCAAACAGTGACAGCTTTACTTCTTCTTTTCCGATTTGGATTCCTTTTATTTCTTTTTCTTCTCTGATTGCTGTGGGTAAAACTTCCAAAACTATGTTGAATAATAGTGGTGAGAGTGGGCAACCTTGTCTTGTTCCTGATCTTAGTGGAAATGGTTTCAGTTTTTCACCATTGAGGACGATGTTGGCTGTGGGTTTGTCATATATGGCCTTTATTATGTTGAGGAAAGTTCCTTCTATGCCTACTTTCTGCAGGGCTTTTATCATAAATGGGTGTTGAATTTTGTCGAAAGCTTTCTCTGCATCTATTGAGATGGTCATATGGTTTTTCTCCTTCATTTGTTAATATGGTGTATCACATTGATTGATTTGCGTACATTGAAGAATCCTTGCATTCCTGGAATAAACCCCAATTGATCATGGTGTATGATCCTTTTAATGTGCTGTTGGATTCTGTTTGCTAGTATTTTGTTGAGGATTTTTGCATCTATGTTCATCAGTGATATTAGCCTGTAGTTTTCTTTCTTTGTGACATCTTTGTCTGGTTTTGGTATCAGGGTGATGGTGGCCTCGTAGAATGACTTTGGGAGTGTTCTTCCCTCTGCAATATTTTGGAAGAGTTTGAGAAGGGTAGGTGTTAGCTCTTCTGTAAATGTTTGATAGAATTCACCTGTGAAGCCATCTGGTCCTGGGCTTTTGTTTGTTGGAAGATTTTTAATCACAGTTTCAATTTCAGTGCTTGTGATTGGTCTGTTCATATTTTCTATTTCTTCCTGGTTCAGTCTGGGCAGGTTGTGCATTTCTAAGAATTTGTCCATTTCTTCCAGGTTGTCCATTTTATTGGCATGGAGTTGCTTGTAGTAATCTCTCATGATCGTTTGTATTTCTGCAGTGTCAGTTGTTACTTCCCCTTTTTCATTTCTAATTCTGTTGATTTGAGTCTTCTCCCTTTTTCTCTTGATGAGTCTGTCTAATGGTTTATCAATTTTGTTTATCTTCTCAAAGAACCAGCTTTTAGTTTTATTGATTTTTGCTATCGTTTCCTTCATTTCTTTTCCATTTATTTCTGATCTGATCTTTATGATTTCTTTCCTTCTGCTAACTTTGGGGTTTTTTTGTTCTTCTTTCTCTAATTGCTTTAGTTGCAAGGTTAGGTTGTTTATTTGAGATGTTTCCTGTTTCTTAAGGTAGGATTGTATTGCTATAAAATTCCCTCTTAGAACTGCTTTTGCTGCGTCCCATAGGTTTTGGGTTGTCGTGTCTCCATTGTCATTTGTTTCTAGGTATTTTTTGATTTCCCCTTTGATTTCTTCAGTGATCACTTCTTTATTAAGTAGTGTATTGTTTAGCCTCCATGTGTTTGTATTTTTTACAGATCTTTTCCTGTAATTGATATCTAGTCTCATAGCGTTGTGGTCAGAAAAGATACTTGATACAATTTCAATTTTCTTAAATTTACCAAGGCTTGATTTGTGACCCAAGATATGATCTGCCCTGGAGAATGTTCCATGAGCACTTGAGAAAAATGTGTATTCTGTTGTTTTTGGGTGGAATGTCCTATAAATATCAATTAAGTCCATCTTGTTTAATGTATCATTTAAAGCTTGTGTTTCCTTATTTATTTTCATTTTGGATGATCTGTCCATTGGTGAAAGTGGGGTGTTAAAGCCCCCTACTATGATTGTGTTACTATCGATTTCCCCTTTTATGGCTGTTAGTATTTGCCTTATGTGTTTAGGTGCTACTATGTTGGGTGCCTAAATATATACAATTGTTATATCTTTTTCTTGGATCGACCCCTTGATCATTATGTAGTGTCCTTGTCTCTTGTAATAGTCTTTATTTTAAAGTCTATTTTGTGTGATATGAGAATTGCTACTCTAGCTTTCTTTTGATTTCCATTTGCATGGAATATCTTTTTCCATCTCCTCACTTTCAGTCTGAATGTGTCCCTAGGTCTGAGGTGGGTCTCTTGTAGACAGCATATATACGGGTCTTATTTTTGTATCCATTCAGCCAGTCTGTGTCTTTTGGTGGGAGCAATTAATCCATTTACATTTAAGGTAATTATCGATATGTATGTTCCTATTCCCATTTTCTTAAATGTTTTAAGTTTGTTATTGTAGGTGTTTTCTTTCTCTTGTGTTTCTTGCCTAGAGAAGTTCCTTTAGCATTTGTTGTAAAGCTGGTTTGGTGGTGCTGAACTCTCTCAGCTTTTGCTTGTCTGTAAAGGTTTAAATTTCTCCATCACATCTGAATGAGATCCTTGCTGGGTAGAGTAATCTTGGTTGTAAGTTTTTCTCCTTCATCCCTTTAAATATGTCCTGCCACTCCCTTCTGGCTTGCAGAGTTTCTGCCGACAGATCAGCTGTTAACCTTATGGGGATTACCTTGTGTGTTATTTGTTGTTTTTCCCTTGCTGCTTTTAATATGTTTTCTTTATATTTAATTTTTGACAGTTTGATTAGTATGTGTCTTGGCGTCTTTCTCCTTGGATTTATCCTGTATGGGACTCTCTGTGCTTCCAGGACTTGATTAACTATTTCCTTTCCCATATTAGGGAAGTTTTCAACTATATTCTCTTCAAATAGTTTCTCAGTCCCTTTCTTTTTCTCTTCTTCTTCTGGGACCCCTATAATTCAAATGTTGGTGCGTTTAATGTTGTCCCAGAGATCTCTGAGACTGTCCTCAGTTCTTTTCATTCTTTCTTCTTTATTCTGCTCTGCAGTAGTTATTTCCACTATTTTATCTTCCAAGTCACTTATCCGTTCTTCTGCCTCAGTTATTCTGCTATTGATCCCTTCTAGAGTATTTTTAATTTCATTTATTGTGTTGTTCATCGTTGTTTGTTTACTCTTTAGTTCTTCTAGGTCCTTGTTAAATGTTTCTTGCATTTTGTTTATTCTATTTCCAAGATTTTGGATCATCTTTATTATCATTATTCTGAATTCTTTTTCAGGTAGACTGCCTATTTCCTCTTCATTTGTTAGGTCTGGTGTGTTTTTACCTTTCTCCTTCATCTGCTGTGTGTTTTTCTCTCTTCTCATTTTGCTTATCTTACTGTGTTTGGGGTCTCCTTTTTGCAGCCTGCAGGTTCGTAGTTCCCGTTGTTTTTGGTATCTGTCCCCAGTGGCTAATGTTGGTTCAGTGGGTTGTGTAGGCTTCCTGGTGGAGGGGACTAGTGCCTGTGTTCTGGTGGATGAGGCTGGATCTTGTCTTTCTGGTGGGCAAGTCCACATCTGGTGGTGTGTTTTGGGGTGTCTGTGGCCTTATTATGATTTTAGGCAGCCTCTCTGCTAATGGATGGGGCTGTGTTCCTGTCTTGCTAGTTGTTTGGCATAGGGTGTCTAGCACTGTAGTTTGCTGGTCGTTGAGTGAATCTGGGTCTTGGTGTTGAGATGGAGATCTCTGGGAGATTTTTGCCGTTTGGTATTACGTGGAGCTGGGAGGTCTCTTGTGGACCAGTGTCCTGAAGTTGGCTCTCCCACCTCAGAGGCACAGCCCTGATGCCTGGCTGGAGCACCAAGAGTCTTTCATCCACACGGCTCAGATTAAAAGGGAGAAAAAAATAGAAAGAAAGAAAGAAAGAGGATAAAAAAAAATAAAGATAAAATAAAATAAAGTTATTAAAATAAAAAATAATTATTAAGAAAAAAAATTTTTAAGTAAAAACAAACAAACAAACAAAAAAAATGGACGGTCAGAACTCTAGGACAAATGGTAAAGCAAAGCTATACAGACAAAATCTCACACAGAAGCATACACATACACACTCAGAAAAAGAGGAAAAGGGGAAAAAATAATATATCTTGCTCCCAAAGTCCACCTCCTCAATTTGGGATGATTTGTTGTCTATTCAGGTATTCCACAGATGCAGGTACATCAAGTTGATTGTGGAGATTTAATCCACTGCTCCTGAGGCTGCTGGGAGAGATTTCCCTTTCTCTTCTTTGTTCGTACAGCTCCCGGGGTTCAGCTTTGGACTTGGCCTCGCCTCTGCATGTAGGTCACCTGAGGGCGTCTTTTCTTCGCCCAGACAGGACGGGGTTAAAGGAGCAGCTGCTTCGGGGGCTCTGGCTCACTCAGGCCGGGGGGAGGGAGGGGTACGGAGGAGGTGGGGCGAGCCTGCGGCGGCAGAGGCCGGCGTGACGTTGCAGCAGCCCGAGGCACGCCGTGCGTTCTCCCGGGTAAGTTGTCCCTGGATCACGGGACCCTGGCAGTGGCGGGCTGCACCGGCTCCCGGGAGGGGCGGTGTGGAGAGTGACCTGTGCTCGCACACAGGCTTCTTGGTGGCTCCAGCAGCAGCCCTAGCGTCTCATGCCCGTCTCTGGGGTCCGCGCTCATAGCCGCGGCTCGCGCCTGTCTCTGGAACTCCTTTAAGCAGCGCTCTTAATCCCCTCTCCTCACGCAGCAGGAAACAAAGAGGCAAAAAAAAGTCTCTTGCCTGTTCGGCAGCTCCAGACCTTTTCCCGGTCTCCCTCCCGGCTAGCTGTGGCGCACTAACCCCTTCAGACTGTGTTCACACCTCCAACCCCAGTCCTCTGCCTGGTATCCGACCTCCGAAGCCCGAGCCTCAGCTCCCAGCCCCGCCTGCCCCGGCGGGTGAGCAGACAAGCCTCTCGGGCTGGTGAGTGCTGCTCAGCGCCGAGCCTCCGTGCGGGAATCTCTCCGCTTTGCCCTCCGCACCCCTGTGTCTGCGCTCTCCTCCGTGGCTCTGAAGCTCCCCCCTTCGCCACCCGCAGTCTCTGCCTGTGAAGGGCCTTCCTAGTGTGTGGAAACCTTTCCTCCTTCATGGCTCCCTCCCACTGGCGCAGGTCCCGTCCCTATTCTTTTGTCTCTGTTTTTTCTTTTTTCTTTTGCCCTACCCAGGTAAGTGGGGAGTTTCTTGCCTTTTGGGAGGTCTGAGGTCTTCTGCCAGCGTTCAGTAGGTGTTCTATAGGAGCAGTTCCACGTGTAGATGTATTTCTCATGTATTTGTGGGGAGGAAGGTGATCTCCGCATCTTACTCTTCCGCCATCTTCTCTCCAGCCTCTTGTATCTTTTCAAATTAGAGTTTTCTCCAGATATATGCCCAAGATTGGGATTGCTGGATCATATAGTAGCTCTATATTTAGTTTTTTAAGGAACCTCCATACTGTTCTCCATAGTGGCTGTATCAATTTACATTCCCACCAACAGTGTAGGAGCGTTCCCTTTTCTCCACACCCTCTCCAGCATTTATTACTTGTAGACTTTTTCATGATGGCCATTCTGACTGGTATAAGATAGAGAGAGTTCATTTTAGACCAAGGCAATTAAACAGTTATGGCTGGGTTTTTTTGTTTTAGTTTGGTTGGGTTTTTGGATTTGTTTTCTAGTTTTAGCAATGGCACATCTACCCCAAGTACTAGTTGATTTTGCCTTAGTTTCTTTCTATTCAGATGTAACAGAAAGATTAAACCCTGAACTGGGATTAGAGACTCCTCATTCTTTTACTACCTTCGTGACCTTAGGCCAATTAACCTGCTGCTAGCAGCTTCAGTTACCTTATTGTCAAATGGGTAAGGTGATTGCTACTTTCTCTCGAGATGGAAGATGAGGCCATATGGCTCTTGATCTCTGATTCTCTGTATGATTATAGAAAATAATTATATAGAAATCCCTCTATGATTTCCTAAAGCCACAGGAAATCTTCCCATGCTTACTGTCTTAAGGCTCCCCATCTTTTTATTCTTTGCATTATAAGTTAAAATTCTGTGAGCTTTCGCAGCCTGTAGATCCAGAAATCATTTAATTTTATGTGACCCACAATTATAAGGACTGTGGAGGTATTAGCTCTCTCACTTGTTTCCTGCATTCACTTGTACAATATCAGGAAATGCTCTGAAAGCAAAACCTTCTATTAATCATACCTTTCTTTCAGGTCTTCCTCTACACTGTCGCTCTAAATGCACAGCTCCAGCAGCAATATATATTTTAAGATTAAATATGGTTTTAAAACTGAGATTTAAAATGGCTCTCCACAAAGAAGTTGAATATTTAATCAGTATTTAATATTTGGCAATATTTAATCCTTTTTTCAGCATTATTGAGATATAATTGACAAATAAAATTTGTAGTATATTTAAAGGGCACAACGTGATAATTTGATATACATATACTTTGTGAAAAGACTCCCACCATTGAATTAATGAACACCTCCAACATCTTACATATTTACCTTTGTGTGTGTGTGTGTGTGTGTGTGTGTATGAGAATACTTAAATTCTACTCTCTTAGGAAGTTTCAATTGTATAATACAGTATTATCAACTATAGTTACCATGTTTTATTAGATCCTCAGACCTTATTCATCTTATAGCTGAAAGTTTGTACGTTTTTATTAACCTCTCCTTACTTCCCCCAGCCCCTGCCAACCACCATTCTACTCTGTTTCTATGATTTTGACTTTTTTTTTTTAGATTCCACACATAAATGATACCATGCAGCCATGCAATATTTGTCTCTCTGTCTGTTACATTATACCTAACATAATGCTCTAGAGGTTCATCCACATTCTTACAAATGGCAGGATTTCCTTCTTTCTTAAGGCTGAATAATATTCCATCATATATACTTAATATATAATATATAATATGTATATGTTTAATACTTCTTAATCCAGTGTCATGGAGAGTATAAAATTAATGTTTTAAAGTATTGAAACAATTTTTGTCACAAATTTTTCAAAACCGTTTAAATTCACTTACAGTCTATAACCTATTTTTAGGTTATTGGATTCCTTTTAAGTAACAGTAATATCTCTGTACTTTCCTCCTAACATTTCAGTTTAGGTTCTTTTTTCATGCTGACATTAAATACCCAAGGAGATCCCTAGGTTTTAAACAGCCAATCAATTCCTGACATGCCACAATGCCAAACGTGATGTGGACAGTTCTTGATTTGGGTTGTTTTCACTGTCTGTAAATGATAAATTATATATTATAGACTCTACAGGTTGAACCAGGATGTGTTAAACTGTTAACAGTTTAATTAATGTTCAGTTAACAGTTAATTAATGTTCACCCTTGTCACCCAATAATAACTTAATTTTTCTTACATATTTAAGAGATCATTTAAAGGAATAATGAATATCTGACTTCTCCTAAAGGAGTGCCCACATTGTTGAAACGCCAGTTTTAAAAAATAGTTTCTTAACATGGTGGCAGTTTACCCTTGAGGTGGAATGATTTGAAATAGGTTTCACAGAAAGGAGGCCAACTTTATGGGATGGATCAAACTCACTATACATTTAATGCATGAAAGAAAAACAAAAGTGTTTATAAAGCCAATTTCCCAGTACATTACAAGCTATTATATTGAGGAGCAAAATATCTTTTGGTTTTTAGAAACTTCCCACATGAAAAAATGAATTTTTGACTGCACAGTCAAGATTCTACATTAAAATGTAACACCTGATCTTTCTGAAAGCATTAGAATTGTCCAAAGAGTTTCCCATTGATTTGTGCGTTCTGTTTGACACCACTGATTTTACTTATTTTTGATAAACTTTGAGATAAATGGCCTCATTTAATCTCTCAGGTGTGGTGGTGATCACCATTAAAATGTATCGCCTATTACTGGCAACGGCTTAAGTCATATGTGGCATTGCCGTAAAGTTAATTAGATAATGTGCAGATACTCTTCTGAACACTGTGTATGTGGAATCTCATTTCAGTCCTCACAAAATCCTAGGAAGTAGGTACTGTTAGACCTGTGTCATCGGTGAAGAATCTGATGCACAGAGAGATTTATCTAAAACTATCACAGCCTAAATAACTCAGAGGAGGGGGTGATGGAGCTGGCTGGCTAACTTGGGAATCCACACCTTTAATTACCCCACCATGGTTCCTTCCTATAGGCAAGGCAATCCCCAGGCAGCCTGCGGGTTTTCACTATCCATCGGTCTGTCACCATACCAACCGCTGCCTTTCCCCTACCTTTCCCTGAAAAGCCACAAATGTCTACTTTTTAAAGCTAAAAATCTAAAAACAAAACAAACTCCAACTCATCAGCGGGAAAAAACTGTAAAAGTTTAGAGCTGAGTAGCCAAAGTGCTCTTGTTGTCTCTTCATGTTTAAAGCCTATCTCTCATATTTGTAACATCATTTAGGCTCCTTTTCATGACATTTTCATCCGATTCAATATGTATCTACTTATCATGATATCTAGGAAAGCCACGGCTTTCTCAACTTTAAATTCCAGATTCCTTACACAAAGGCAAACAGCCCTTCCCTGCCATCAAACAAAAGCAATAAGAGTTGTATCAACCACTTAGACAGAGTTGAAAAATCTAAGAAAATTGTTTTGCTTCACTTTCAAGTCCCAAATCATAACTTCTTGTTTGAGATATAATAAGCTCACTGTGTAGGAAGAAAGAAATTTAGT
Source organism: Balaenoptera acutorostrata (assembly GCF_949987535.1). Taxonomy (NCBI): domain Eukaryota; kingdom Metazoa; phylum Chordata; class Mammalia; order Artiodactyla; family Balaenopteridae; genus Balaenoptera; species Balaenoptera acutorostrata. Next base: position 40,238,401 of record NC_080079.1, read on the forward strand.
ATTTCTACTGAACTCAATCCATTGTACAAATATAATACGTTTCCATTACTCACAACATCCTGAAAGGATTCAGTTGAATTTGATGGCAAGAATGTCTTAAAACTAAGCAGGTAATAATTACTGTTATTTATGCTCAATTGGCTTTTGTAAAGGTGTTTATTTTTTCTGAGCTGTCATTTAATACTCAGGCTGTCCCAATCTTGACATTCATGACCATAATAAAACATGAGAAAGTGAATTTAGAAATGTACCATGAGAGGGAAACATAACTAAGCCCTCTTCAAAACTCTACAAAAAGACTGTATTAGACTGGAGTTAGAAGAAGGACAAGATTCAACACCTAAGTTGCAGAAAACATAACACTAAGTGGCATAGAATTATAAAGAATGTTCTTTGTTCATCAGAACCCATTTTGCTAAGGTAGAAGGCTCTGGCTAGAAAAAAAAGGAACTGAAAACACTTGAATAACATTAGCATCATTCCAAGTCAGCTTTAGTGTATGAAGCATTAGAGTTTATTGATTGTGCAGCTGAAACTTTTCTTGCAATTGATGACATTGTGTTCCACACTAAGGAAACAAGAAATAACAGCTAAAATGATTGAGTCACACTATTCTTTTTTTTTTTTTTTAAACTTTGGGTTTATTTATTTATTTATGGCTGTGTTGGGTCCTCGTTTCTGTGCGAGGGCCTTCTCCAGTTGCGGCAAGCGGGGGCCACTCTTCATCGCGGTGCGTGGGCCTCTCATTACCGCGGCCTCTCTTGCTGCAGAGCACAGGCTCCAGACGCGCAGGCTCAGTAATTGTGGCTCACGGGCCCAGTCACTCCGCGGCACGTGGGATCCCCCCAGACCAGGGCCCGAACCCATGTCCCCTGCATTGGCAGGCAGACTCTCAACCACTGCGCCACCAGGGAAGCCCGAGTCACACTATTCTTGATCCATTTTCTTTGCACAATGTTCATGAATACTATAAAATGCATAGAAATGTCAATTACATGGAGGTGGGAGACCAGAAGGTTGAGGGGGGTGAGGGTCCTACTCCCTGAGATGATTGCAGAGCCTAACAGGAAGAAAAAAAGACTCCCCTTGTTTCCTGGCCAGGACTCAGTCAATGAAAAACCATGGACTCTTTGTTTACTATAGCCCCCCCAGCCCCCCAACTTTTTTCTCCCTCTATAAAAGTGCTCTCCTTCCCTTGCTGTGCAGGGACTTGCATGTGGCTCGCCATGGTTGCAGGCCCCCAAGTTGCAATTATCTGCTGATCCCAAGTAAACCCATCTTTGCTGGAGAAATATCTGGCAGTCTGTTTTGTTTTGTTTTGGTTTTTGTTTCCTGGCAGTCTATTTCAGGTCAACAGTAGTCACTTTGCAGTTCTCCTGGTATGAAGACTATTTCAAACTCTTTAAAAGCAAGGATCTGTAAGGGCTCATGGCTTCACAATCGCAACACATCCTTGAAATCTTTGTAACATTCTAGTGATTTAAGCCTAAGTAAACTGCAGATCTTGTAAAAGGAACAAGTTCATGGCTGGAAGAAACCATAGAAATCATTTAATTCAACCTTGCATTTTACAAAGGAGAAAAAGATAAACTGGAACTGTGACTGTTAACGAGATGTGGTTGTCCCGAAGCCAGGGAGAAGGCAGAGGCCGGGCCGTATGTGGACCCCGGGGCCTCTGACTCCCAGAAGAAAGGCTAGGATCTTTAACCTGGCCTCACGAGCTTAGCCCTCACTGCCTCTCATCAAAGGCTCCCCTCGCTTCACTCTGGCTCTCCTACTATTTTATGTTTATTCAATCAATATCCATCATTCTCCCCACCTTCCTCTCCACCCTGAGGACTGTAAGGGCGTGGCCTGGGAATATTTCTCATCTCCATTCTACCCGTGGCATAGTGCCTGGTACACAGAACATACTCAACTTGTATTGTTGAATGAATGACTACTGTGGATGGGTATATTATTTTCACTGGGTCAGGTTTGGTGAGGTTGGGGTTTATAGATTAAGCTGTAGTTACTAAGAGGATGCAGAAAGAACTCTTTACTGAGTTTTGCTTAGAAAACAAACTTTGTCTATTTCTTGGTTCAACCCAAAGTCCCTGCTGACTGCCACTTTGGACCCTGTGACATCTGGTTTCATCACAAATTGGATCTTCCTCTGGTGTTTGGGCAAGGACGCAAATAACTCTAAGCAATGTAGGCACAGAAGGGCCAATACAATAGACTAGGAAGCTGGAAAAGGCATGTCAACACTCCTAGGCAAACAGTCTATTTTACAGAAGAGGAAGTAAGCCTTGCTTGGTCACTCTGGCGGGGTTGGGGGATGGGGAGGGGCATGAAAAATAATTTTCCCTTTACCCTTTTAGGCTCTTGGCTGAGACCTCCCTGTAATAAAAGACAGATTAAGAGGAGAAAAACAGAAGTTAAATAACATGTGTACGTCCTATATACATGGAAGATACCCAGGAAAACTGAGTAACTTCCTGAAATGACCCAAGCCACCACCTTAAATACCATCTTCAGCTAAAGATAGAAGATGTTGATGGGAAGAGGAATGGCCGGTTATGGGGAGGTTACCAGGAAAGGCACAGTATACAAGCGTACATTGTTATGCAGATCTAAGTCTCTGTCTTCTCCACTGATAAGATTTACTAGAGATTTTGTCATCTTCTTCTTCCTGGTACAGAGAGGGAGACACACTACAAATGGAGATTTCCCTTATAAATATAAATGTCTCTTACTTTATTTGGTTTTCAGAGCTTTTCCTATGTCTGCCATTTCTTAAAAATAACCAGCTCAAAATGATCCTTATGCCAAAGAGACATATTTTGGGGTGGTATATTCTGTTCCCCTTCAACTCAATGCATTAAGATATTCAGAAAACTGGAGTGGGAAGGGAGGTCTACTGTTATTCCAATATTTGGTTCTCAGAAAGCTATAAACATGAGGGCATTCCCATATTCTTTGGACTCATCTTGTCCTGCCTCAGTCTGAGGGATATAGGTTTGATAAAGTACAGCTATTTACCCAGTTTTTAGCATCTTCCATTCCAAGGATTGTGAGGGAACCTGGTTGTCTATGTACCTGACACAGTGTTAGGGGCTTTCTTTAGGGAATCCTGTGAGACTTGGATAGCTCCACCATCTCATCTTGTCCTGGGACTTTGCCACGCCCTTTGCTCATGACAGTTGCTGAAACTCTGACAGATTGAATCACCCATGATTACTCCACTTGCTGAAGAGCTTCTGATATTTCATATATTATTGTTTCTTCCTTCTTTCATTGCACATTGTGGATATTTGCAAATTTTATTTTTAGAAGCTTTGATATAGCATTTTAAATGTCTGCATACTATTCTATTGCAAAAATGGTTCTTAACCAATCATCTATTTTTGGTCATTTAGGTTGTTTTCAATTTATCACTATTATATATTGCGAGATGAGTTTCTTGTATTTTTTCTTTAAGATAAATGCCCAGAAATCAAATTATCAGTCATGGGGTAATGTTTAAAAAAAAAAGAAAGAAAAGAAAGAACAGGTATGAAGGTGGAGTCACTTGCTCCCAGGACAACAAACTTAAGACTGAACTGTAGTTTCAACCCCTCTCAGGAGTGGCATTTTAAGCCAATCAGTCTGGAATGTCCTGATCAACAATAGTGAAGTAATCTGCTTGATGAGACCCCTGCTGCCCCTCCCCCAAATAAAGGCGACCTTGACTGAAACAATCTTCTTTTGCTAACTTTCTTATCCCATCCAGCTTCTGTATGGATGGGATAAGAAAGTTAGTAGCAAAAGAAAAATACGAACAGGTGTTCCTTGGCGCACCTCTCTTTTTATTAGATGAGATGCTGCCCAATTCATGAATCATACAATAGAACCAACTAGATCTTCAAATTTATTCAGTTGAATTTTGTTTTTTAACAGCAGGAAAAATTTAAAGTACTTGGTACATGATCTCAAACTGGAAAAATCTTGCTTAGTTAAGATAGTCACACTAGTCAATAAGTTCCCTGTTAGCAGAGACTTTATCTTTTCAGATGATTGTTTCATAACACCTATTATAGTTTCTTAACACTTAAAACAGCCTTGCATATAGGTACTCAGTAAATATTTTTGTCTGACTGGTGTATGGCTCTACTTAGAGTTGTATTAAGGTATTCCCAAATGACCCTGGAGCCAAGCTACCAACAGAAAATCAACTTCTTTGAGTACTAACTTGTTATCAATAACACAGAAGAAAATAAATCTGCTATTCACATTTTTTGTTTGTCTTCTATACTTAGAGCAAAAGTAAGTAGACTCTGGATATATCTTCAAATAGAATCTTTGGTTTTGGAACTTTTTAAAGAAACTGGTTGATTCTGAACTTCTGTAGGTGATGGTGGTGATGGTAGTAAAGGTAGGTGTGTGTAGTGGTGTGGGTGAGATGAGGATAAGGGCAGAGATTCACTCTCCCCCTTCACCAGTTTAAATATTTAACTACCTTGGCTCTTGGGTATTGTTTTGTGATTTCTTCAATTACAACCTAATTAAAATGACATAGTTGCAAGTTTGAAATTTAAACTTTGACCTAACTCTACACTCACAGCAAATCTCAGTGTCCTTTTTAAAAGATGTACTTGTTTTCCTCAAATTGCCTATAGAATTGTGAGTTGGAATACTTAAAATCTTTTTGAGTTGCCAGCTTTTCTTAAGACATCACAGTTCTTAACACTAGATGGCATGGTAGAGTTATTATACCATTCTTGGAAAGTGAAGTCCTATCCAAATCAGAAATTTTCAGGTTTGAGAAACCTGAGGTGGCAGGCTATAGCTTGGATACAGGAACAAGTGTGAATTATCTCTAGGCTCTTAAATGCTTTTAACTGACTGTGTATTATGCCTCTTTTTCAACTTTATTATAAAAGTAATAATGCTTATTTTAAAATATAAGTAATATAGAAAGGATTAAAAGTGGAAATCACTCAATCTCATTACTCAGATATATCCACTGTTAACTTTTTGGTAAATCTTGAGATCTTTAAATGCAAACGTAAGCATTTCTAGAGGATAGATATGATATATGAAAAACGCTATTTTATAATATGCATTTTACAGAATAAACCACAGGTATCTTTTGTGTCACTAAATATACATCAACATAAAGAAAAGATATGGTTACAGAGTTTTCCACAGAGTAGATTTACCATATTTATTTATTTAACCAATCTATTGTAACTTTAGGTTGTTTTTAGAATTTTTACTGGTATAAGCAATGCTGAAATTAGGATCTTTAGTCTCAAAAAAAAATTTTTTTTTTTACATTTTTCCAATTATTTTCTCAGATTTAATGTCTAGGTCAAATGATATATGTCTTTAAAATTTTGACATACATATTTAAAATTTTGACATACATATTATTGAACCAATCCATTTCCATTACTACCAAGAGTGCTTGAGGCTCATTTTCCCAACATTTATGCCAACAGTGGGTTTTCTTATTCTTTTAAGTGTTTTTCAGCATAAGAGGTGCAAAATTATACCCCATTGTTTTACTTTGAAGACTGAAAAAAATTACTAGTGAGAGTATACATTTTTTTTTTCATTTTTTTGACATTTATCTTTCTTCCTTTTTGAATCACATACTTCTATGATCAGCTGACTACTCCTTTGGGAACTTGTCTTTTTGAATAGTTTTTTTTTTTCTTTAAGACAATTATTTTAAAGTTTTTATTTAGTATCAGAGTATAATTGATTAACAATGTTGTGTTAGTTTCAAGGTTACATCAAAGCGATTCAGTTATACATATTCATGTATCTATTCTTTTTCAAATTCTTTTCCCATTTTGGTCATCACAGAGAATTGAGCAGAGTTTCCTGTGTTATACAGTAGGTCCTTGTCAGTTATCTATTTTAAATATAGCAGTGTGTACATGTCAATTCCAAACTCCCAATCTATCCCTTCTCCCCACCCTTCCCCTCGGTAACCATAAGTTCATTCTCCAAGTCATTGATTCTGTTTATGTTTTGTAAATAAGTACATTTATATCATTTTTTAAATTCCACATATAAGCAATATCATATGATATTTGTCTTTCTCTGTCTGGCTTACTTCACTTAGTATGATAATCTCCAGGTCCATCCATGTTGCTGCAAATGGCATTATTTCATTCTTTTTAATGGCTGAGTAATATTCCAATGTACTTATGTACCACATCTTCTTTATTCATCTGTCGATGGACATTTAGGTTGCTTCCATGCCTTGGCTATTGTAAACAGCACTGTAAAGAACACCGGGGTGCGTGTATCCTTTCAAACCATGTTTTTCTCTGGATATATGCCCAGGAATGGGATTGCTGGATCATATGGTAGCTCTATTTTTAGATTCTTAAGGAACCTCCATACTGTTCTCGATAGTGGCTGTACCAATTTACATTCCCACCAACAGTGTACGAGGGTTCCCTTTTCTCCACACCCTCTCCAGAATTTGTTTGTAGACTTTTTGATGATGGCCATTCTGACTGGTGTAAGGTGATACCTCATTGTAGTTTTGATTTGCATTTCTCTAATAATTAGTGATGTTGAGCATCTTTTCATGTGCCTGTTGGCCATGTGTATGTCTTCTTTGGAGAAATGTCTATTTAGGTCTTCCACCCATCTTTTGGTTGGGTTGTTTTTTTGTTATTGAGCTGCATGAGCTGTTTATATATTTTGGAGATTAATCCCTTGTCGGACACTTCATTTGCAAATATTTTCTCCCATTCCATAGGTTGTCTTTTCATTTTGTTTACAGTTTTTCTTTGCTGTGCAAAAGCTTTTGAGTTTAAGTCCCATTTGTTTATTTTTGTTTTTATTTCCATTACTATGGGAAATGGATTAAAAAAGATATTGCTGCAATTTATGTCAAAGAGTGTTCTGCTTATGTTTTCTTCTAAGGGTTTTGTGGTGTCCAGTTAAGACAATTTTTTTAGAGCAAAACTGAGAGGGAGGTATTGAGATTTCCTATCCATTCCCTACTCCCACGTGTGTACTCTCCCCCATTATCAGTAACCCATATAGAGCTGTACGTTTGTTACAACTGATGAACCAACAGATATCTGTTGCAGATTTTTTACACTATCAATGAAATATCAGAAAGATAAAGTTAAAGAAAAATCCTGTTTAAAATTGAATCCAAAAAAATCTAGGAGTAAACTTAACCAAGGAGGTGAAAGACCTATACTCTGAAAACTATAAAACATTGATGAGGAAATTTAAGGTGATTCAAAGAAATGGAAAGGTATCCCATGTTCTTGGATTGGAAGAATTAATATTGTTTAGACTGAACAACTTAACCAACTCAAATGAAGTTTTTAAAACTTGAACAGAATTGGCCTAACATTTAAATTTAGTCAAGGAGGAAGTTGTTGTAAATTAAGATGGTTATCACTGGAAAGATACTATAGGTTAAGGATATTATATTATGGAAGCAAAGGTAATTAGAAAAGCAAAGCACAGATCAGAAATAGTACCTAATGGAAAATTTTGCTTCTAACTTTATGGGTTCAGCAGGAAATAGGAGAAAACACATTTAAGCAGAAGGACTATAGTAAGTGAACGTAGTCTAGCTTTATACCTACATATTCTAATTAAAGATTTGTGCTGTTGGTGGTGTTAGGGGTTTCTGATGTAGTATTGTGTGCATATTTATATTGTTGTTTGTAGCCCATATATTAAACATTTACTAATTAAAAAAATGTTCCTAGCTAATATGAATATTAGAGTCTGGAGGGGAAACATAAAAAAAAAATCACATCTCTAATGTATCCTTTTGAAGGACAGAAATATGGGCCTATGAGAATGTATAGCAGAGGATCCTGACATAGATGGGGATCAGAAAATGTAGAGTTCTGAAGAATAGGTAGGAGTTATACAGATGACCAGGCAGTATAGAGCTTTCCATGTAAAGGATCAGCCCATTGAAAAAGAACTTGTCCCAGTGAAGGATCCTTGCATATGCAAGGGTCAGAAATGAGGCTAATGTGGCTAGAACAAAGTAACTGTGTAAAATGAAGGTGGTGAGGTAGAGGGGGCCTAGACTAGATACGCAGGACCACATTAAAAATACTGTTCTCAATTCCAGGAGCAATAGGAAATCACTGGGAGTTTTCAATTTCAGGATGACATGATAAGAGTTGCTTTTTGTAAAGTTCACTGTGACTGCAGTGTCAGGGGTGTATCGAAAAGGGGCTAGAGTAGATGAAGGGGACCGATGTGCGGATTCCTGCAGCGGTTCAGGAGATTGATGATGGTAGCGTGAACTAGGGTGGTAGCTTTGAAGAGCCTGAAAGGGAATGGCTTTAAGAGATGTTGAGGAAGTGAGATTAACAGAACAGAGGGATAGATTGAAAGTGGATTTGAGGCAGAAGCATACGTCAAACATGACTCTTAAGCTAATGGCTTTAACAGCAGAATGGATAGTGGTGGATACTGGAAGAAAGGGTATACGGGAAGACATACGGATTTGAAGCAGAAGAACATAAGTCAAGAACAAATTGCAACTGAGAAGTCTTTCAGACATAAAAGTGGAAATATCAGCTTAACAATTAGATATCTGGTCTGGAGCTCAAAGGAGAGATCTAGGTAAGAGATACATTTTTAAATTGTTGGCATATTGTGTGAACTGAAGTCATGGGCATGGTAGAGATTATATAAGGAGAAAAATATTGGGGAAAAGTGAAAAAGGCCTAAGGCTCAGCCTCAAGGAAATCCAACAATTTATTGCCTAGTCAGAGAGCATAATCTTGGAAAAGAACCTGAGGACAGCCAGAGAGGTGGGGGGACGTCTAGGAGAGTGTGGTGTCCCAGCACCACGGGTAACCACATTCTACTTGCTGTGATTCCAGTACCATGGTCATGGCTATTGGGCAAGGGATAGGCTTTTGACCTAAAGACAGCTGGCCTGCAGACTAACCAGAAGCCTATTACGTTTTCTGACACAGATACCCTTCCCTGCAGGAGCTCTCTATTGGATAGTGGGTTAATGAACAAAATGGATTCTCTACACTGGAGATACTGGATGCCAGGTGCACATAAAGAAGTGAGTATTTGGAAGGAAGGGCAGAAGACAGTGACTTAGAAAGAAGCAGAGGCAGAGGGTAGTTTCACATCACAGCAGAGAAGGAAGCAAGGAGCTCCTGTTGCCAGGGGGGAGGAGACAACCCCGTGTCTAGGGTTATGTTGGATTCTAAACCAGCTTCCAATTTCTGAATATTTCCTTCTATGTGAAGCCAATCTGTGTGACTATAAATTTTTGCAAGCTCACGGCACGTGATCAATCTCATCATCCTTATTTCCACATGTATCTTATATATAAAAAAAAAAGTACTACAGCTTAAGTCTGTTCCTTGCAACTTAAACTGCCCATGCTCTCCCTTTCTGCAGGACCTTATTATTATCTCATTCTTGTTTTCACATGAATTTCATCCCTTCAGCCTCTACCAGCCTCACTCTGATTATGTCCATATGTATCCTGTGTATTCTTTTATGTACAAACTGCAGTAAAACTCATAAACCATGACCCACTAGTCCAGATTTGGAGTAGTTTGACATTTAAAGAAACATGGTCTCAACAGGAATTTTCATCTTGTCCCTTTAATGGGGCACAAGCAATTTGTCTACACTCACTCTTATCAAAAGCTCCTTTTCTAACACCCCGACACTCCACAGAGGGTCTCACTCTCCTACCTTAACCCACAGTAGCAGCACCAAGAGATAACCAGAGAGTGAGCTTTAGCTAGGGTAAGTGAATGTCCACAGCTTTGCATCTGTTGCCTCCGCATAATCATTAATCGTGCCCCTTACCACTGTCAAAAGTACTTCCATTTAAACAGAATCAAACTGATCAAGCTTGGGCGCCTCAGAGACCATGACTTTCATCTCATTCATTTGTCCTGTTCTGGAATAATTGGGTCAATAATGGGCTTTCAATTGATCAGTTCATAACAATATTGTGACACAAGCCTGTTAACCTGGTTATGAAGCATCAATTCAAGAAATAGATGTCATAATTAGAAAGTATGTCACCAGTAACAAAATGCATTTTTTTCTTTTTTCCTTTAAGTCTTTAAAAACCCAAATGAATTGGGTATAAATACTTCTCCTTTAAAAAGTATTAGAAACCTTCTCAAGTGCTTAGCATAACAGGGTCTACTTACCAAGATTTAGCCTCCTTAAAATAGTTCTGACCTAAAGTCATCCATTTAGTTTTCTTGTGGATTTTTCAAAATATTCTTTTATTTCAAAAGTGAAAGTGAAAAAAAGGCTCGTATTTGTAGGTCTCTTAAATGCTATGTACATTGTTTAAAAAAATATTCTTATCTCCCTTTCCTGAGGTGCATTAACTCATTAACCATTTGACACGGTCTTCTAGATGTGGATTCCCATTCCTTATAGTAATTGATGCCTTCTGTTTTCTTTGTGATAAAGGTTAGGAGTACTAGACTCTGATCTCAAACCTCTTGAGTTGAGTCCCACCACTGCCACTAATAATTCTGTGACTTTGGAATCAATGTCTCTAAGCCTTAGGTTTTTTTTCTTCTGTAAAATGGAGAAAATAGCAGTTCTTATCCTGTATGATTCTTGTGTGAATTCAACAATAAATTGCATGTAAAGCACACTCCCTTGTGTAACAACTAAATAAATCTCAGGAATTCTTGTTCCTGTGATTGTAGAACAGGAACAGATTGTCAAATGTGAGAATCTGTATCATCCCAAGCACTTCTGATGATGATTCTTTCATCATTTAATGTACAGCCAATCAGATTTTTAAAATTTAAGGTGCCTATAGTGGGAAAAAATAGCAAAATGTCTTATCCCACTGATGACATAAAATTCAGACGCAAAGTCTGTCTGAAAGTAAAATTTTGCATCCAGGTTAAAACAATGAGTCCTTTTAGACGTTCAGCTTTCTGGACTTGAGCAGTCTGCAGAGTTGGCCCATTATAGGCAGATGGTTTTATTGTCAGATTGCAGTGATTAAGTAATAAGGGAAGTCTTATTGTAAAATATCAGTCTTAACTTTGCAGTTAGTCAGTCCTTAGAGACTGTAGTTGTCATAAAACATCTGAATGGAAAAGTTGTATCAGAGGAAAACATGAGCAACTTTCTCATAAAAGTTGACTCCATCCTCTGTCTGCCTCCCTAAATTGCTTTGTTATAGAGCAATGGCTCAAAGGACTTGGCATTAGCTGCTGTCATTTTTTTGTTTCTTCACTAGTAGAAGAAAAAAAGAAAATGCAAAAAAGGCAAGCCTATGGCCATGGAAAACCCATAAAAAAATAGCTGAAGTTTAGCATAACAATCATTTTTCTTTTGAAACCCTTTGTAATAACTTATTTACTCTATTTCAATTAAAAACACTTCCCTACATTATACGTCCAAACCATTTAAAACGAGTGGTTGACTTCAAAGGAATATTTAGAGCTTTATTTTGTCAGCACATTTTTTCACTCTGATAATGACATAATTGACATACTTCTTCTTATCACAGATGATGCTATTTGGAAGGCCTCCACAAGGAATATAGAGTGGCCTGTAAAGTTTGCATGTGATTGATTTCTATAATTGGTACCACTTAATTACACTCTTCTTTCGCACAGGCTTTTGCTGGAGAACTTTTCTGTATAACAGGTTATCTGTTTCTCAGCTACAGGTGGCTGGGAATTCGGGAAAGGGCATGGTTAGCGAGGAGGAAGGGATGGACCCCTCATCCTTAGGAATATGGAGACTAAGGCCTCCTGCCTCTTGGCCGTATTCTTGACCTAAGGACCTCTATGCAGTCTCTCCACATATAGCTCTCATTTTGTGTGCTGTGGAAGGGAAGGGTAGGTAGCTTCATGTGAAAAAACCAAAGTCATGCTGGCATTGATAAAAGTCGGGGCCGACTCACACGTCAGTATGTTCACCAGAAGTCTCCATGACGAAGAATGTGAGCTTTGGAGTCAGATCTGAATCTGAAGCCCAAGTTACCTTACAAACTAGATGTATGACGCTGGACAAACCATATAATCCAAGGTCATGAAACTAGTAAGGATTGGAATTAAGATTAAATCCCACATTGAATTACAGCATTTATGAGATTGAAGAATTCATATTAAATACATGCATCTGCCTACCATAGGTAGATCAGACACCACAGATAATTTAAAGGGTGTCTGAAAGGCACACAGAAAAAATCATGGAGCCTTAATGTTCTATTAGTTTCATTACTTATAAAATTAAGATATCTAAATATCTTAGTGATAACTGCATTTTGTATGTGATATGTGTCTGTTTCTCTGTATGTATTATAGCTTGTTAAAGACTTTTCTCCTTTTCATTAGTTCTCATTTACTCTTTGACCCACTATAATTTGGCTTATTTATTAAATTGAAATAACTGTTGAATTACAATACTGTATTAGTTTCAGGTGTACAGCAAAGTGATTCAGTTTTTTATATATGTATAAATGTACTTTTTCAGATTATTTTTCCATTATAGGTTATTACAAGATGTTGAATACGGTTTCCTGTGCTTATAGTAAATCCTTGTTGCCTTTCTATTTTAAGCATATTAGTTTGAATCTATAATCCCATACTCCTAATTTATCAGTCTCCACCCTCCCTGTCCCTTTTGGTAACCATAAGTTTTTTTTCCTATGTCTGTGAGTCTGTTTCTGTTTTGTATATAGATTCATTGTATTTTTTCTTTTTTAGATTTCACATATAAGTGATATCATATAATATTTGTCTTTCTCTGTTTGACTTTCTTCACTTAGTATGATATTCTCTAGGTTCATCCGTGTTGCTGCAAATGAAAATATTTCATTCTTTTTTATAGCTGAGTAATTATTCCATATATATGTATGTATATATACATACACATCTTCTTAAACCAACAGTCTGTTAATGGGCACTTGGGTCGTTGGGTTTTTATTACAGAGTATCATGTCATCTGCAAATCATGACAGTTTTATGCTTCCCTTCCAATTTGGATAACTTTTATTTCTTTTTCTTGTCTGACTGCTGTGAGTAGGACTTCCAGTACTATGTTGAAGAGAAGTGGCGAGAGTGGGCATCCTTGTCTTGTTCCTGAATTTAGCGGGAAGGTTTTCAGCTTTCTACCATTGAGTATTATGTTGGCTGTGGGTTTACCATAATGGCTTTTATTATGTTGAGAAATGTTCCCTCTACACCCAATTTGATGAGAGTTTTTATCAGAATGAATGTTGAATTTTATCACATGCTTTTTCTGCATCCATTGAGATGATGATGTGATTTTTGTCTTTCCTTTTTTTAATGTGGTGTATCACATTGACCTGATTTGCCTATGTTAAAACATCCTTGAGACCCTGGGACGAATCCAACTTGATCATGGTGTGCGATCCTTTTTATGTATTGTTGGATTCAGTTTGCTAATGTTTTGTTGAGGATTTTTGCATCTATATTCATCAAAGATATTGGCCTGTAATTTTCTTTTTTGGTAGTGTCTTTGGTTTTGGTGTCCAGGTGATGGTGGCTTCATCAAATGACTTTGGGAGTGTTCCCTCCTCCTCAAAGTTTTGGAATGGTTTGAGAATGATAGGTATACATTTTTCTTTGTATATTTGGTAGAATTCCCCTATGAAGCCATCCAGTCTTGGCCTTTTGTTGCTTGGAGGTTTTTTTTTTTTTAATTACAGACTTGTCCATTTCTTCTAGGTTGTCCAATTTGTTGGCATATAACTGGTCATAGTATTCCCTTATTTTTTATATTTCTGTGGTATCAGTAATTATTTCTCTTCTTTAATTTATTATTTTATTTATTTGAGTCCTCTCTCTTTTCTTCTTGGTGATCCTGGCTAGGGGCTTGTTGATTTTGTTTATCTTTCAAAAAAATCAGATCTTTGTTTTATTGATCTTTTCTATTGTCTTTTAATCTCTATTTTATTCATTTCCTCTCTGATCTTTATTATTTCCTTTCTTCCACTGACTTTGGTTTTGTTTGTTCTTCTTTTCCTAATTCTTTTAGGTGGTAGGTTAGGTGGTTTATTTGGGATTTTTCTTGTTTCTTGAGGAAGGCCTGTATCACTATGAACTTCCCTCTTAGAACTGCTTTTGCTGCGTCTCATAGATTTTGTTAGGCTGAGTTTTCATTGTCATTTGTCTCAAGGTATTTTCTGATCCTCTTCGATTTTATCAGTGATCAACTGGTTTTTTAGTAGCATGTTGTTTAGTCTCCATGTGTTTGGTTTTTTCTCATTTTTCTTTCTATAGTTGATTTCTAGTTTCATATTGTGGTTGGAAGAAAATGCTTTATATAATTTCTACCCTCTTAAGTTTGTTGAGGCTTGTTTTGTGACTTAGTGTATGTTCTATCCTAGAGAATGTTCTATGCAAGCTTGAAAAGAATGTGTATTCTGGGTGTTATTTTTGGATGTAGTGTCCATTTAAGTCCAACTGGTCTATTGTGTCATTTAGGACTGCTGTTGCCTTATTGATTTTCTTTCTAAAGATCTGTCTGTTCATGTCAGTGGGATGTTAAGGTCTCCTACTCTTACTGTATTCCTGTCAATTTTTCCGTTTATGTCTGTTAGTATTTGTTTTATATATTAAGTGCTCCTATATTGGTGCATATATGTTAACAAATGTAATATCCTCTTATTGTATTGATCCCTTTATTATTATATAGCGTCCTTTTTTGTCTTTCTTTATGGACTTTGTTTTAAAGTCTACTAGTCTGATACGATTATTGCTATCCCTGCTTTCTTGTTGTTTACATTTGCATGAAGTATATTTTTCCATCTGCTCACTTTCAATCTGTGGGTGTCTCAACCTGAAGTGAGTCTCTTATAGGAAACATAGTGTAGGTTCTTGTTTTATTTTTTTATCCAATCTACCACTCTATCCATTTTGATTGGAGCATTTAGTCCATTGACATTTAAAGTAATCATTGATAGTTATGTACTTATTGCCATTTTATTCCTTGTTTTCCAGTTGTTTTTGTGGTTCTTTGTTCCATTCTTCTTCTTTTTGTTTTTCCTTTTGTGGTTTGATGATTTTCTTTTGTAGTATGCTTGAGTTCCTTTCTTTTTGGTTTTTGTGAATCTTTTGTATGTTTTTGATTTGTGGTTTCCCTGGTTTTCAAGTATGTTGACCCATAACTGTATCTACTTACTTTAGACTGATAGTCATAATAGTTCAAGCACATTCTAAAAATCTACATTTTTAACTCTCCTCTCCCACTTTTGTAATTTTGATGTCCTATTTTACATCTGTATGTTTATTATTTTGATTTTAATTGTAGTTACAATTACTTTAAAAATTTTTTTGGACTTTTTTTAATCTATGTCCTGGCTTATCTAAGTGATCTTTAGTCCTGACTATATATTTGCCTTTCCTATTATGATTTTTCCCTTTCCTGTAGATTTTTGTTTCTTTTCTATTTAGATAAGACCCTTGAATTTTTATTTTAGGGTA
This sequence comes from Balaenoptera acutorostrata, assembly GCF_949987535.1. Classification (NCBI taxonomy): domain Eukaryota; kingdom Metazoa; phylum Chordata; class Mammalia; order Artiodactyla; family Balaenopteridae; genus Balaenoptera; species Balaenoptera acutorostrata. The sequence goes on from NC_080079.1 coordinate 40,253,853, forward strand.
GGTTTAGTATTGTTGAATTCTTTTAGCTTTTGCTTGTCTGAGGAATTATTTATCTCTTCTTCTATTCTAAATGATAATCTTGCTGGGTAGAGTATCCTAGGTTGCAGGTTTTTCCCTTTCAGGACTTGGTCTGCACAGTTTCTGCAGAGAAATTGTCTAATAGCTTTATGTGGGTTTCCTTGTAATTGACTCTTTGTTTTTCTCTTGCTGCCTTTAGAATTCTCTCTTTAACAATTGCTATTTTAATTATGATATATCTTGGTGTGGGACTAATTGGGTTCATCTTGTTTGGGATACTCTGTGCTTCCTGCACCTGAATATCTGTTTCCATCTTTAGGTTTGGAAATTTTTCAGCCATAATTTCTTAAATACATTTTTTTTTTAAGTTAAGTATTTTTTAAAATTAATTAACAAATTTATTTATTTATTGGTTGTGTTGGGTCTTCGTTGCTGTGCGGGCTTTCTCTAGTTACAGAGAGTGGGGGCTACTCTTCATTGCGGTGTGTGGGCATCTCATTGTGGTGGCTTCTCTTGTTACAGAGCACAGGCTCTAGGTGCGCGGGCTTCAGTGGTTGTGGCACGCAGGCTCAGTAGTTGTGGTGCACAGGCTTAGTTGCTCCGCGACATGTGGGATTTTCCCAGACCAGGGCTCAAACCCATGTCCCCTGCATTGGCAGGCAGATTCTTAACCACTGCACCCCCAGGGGAGTCCCTTAAATACATTTTTGATTCCCTTCTCTCTCTCCTACTTCTTCTGGAGCCCCTATTATGTGTAACTTGGCATGCTTTGTATTATCCCATAAATCTTGTATTTTTTTCAATTTAATTTTATTTCTCTGTTTTTATACAGCAGTTTCTTATAGGTTACCTAGTTTATACATATTAGTGTGTATATGTCAATCCTAATCTCCCAATTCATCCCACCACCACCACCACCAGCACCACCAGCACCACCACCACCACCCCAGCCTGCTTTCCCCCCTTGGTGTCCATACGTTGTTCTCTACATCTGTGTCTCTATTTCTGCCTTGCAAACCAGTTCATCTGTACTATTTTTCTAGATTCCACAATATGCATTAATATACAATATTTGTTTTTCTCTTTCTGACTCACTTCACTCTGTATGACAGTCTCTAAGTCCATCCACATCTCTACAAATGACCCAATTTCATTCCTTTTTATGGCTGAGTAATATTCCATTGTATATATGTGCCACATCTTCTTTATCCATTCATCTGTTGATGGACACTTAGGTTGCTTCCATGTCCTGGCTATTGTAAATAGAGCTGCAATGAACATTGTGGTACATGACTCTTTTTGAATTATGGTTTTCTCTGGGTATATGCCCAGTAGTGGGATTGCTGGGTCATATGGTAATTCTATTTTAATTTTTTTCCCCTAGTGATAAACAAATCTCTATTCTACTAAGTACAGTGGCACTGAAATTGAGGGCACCAAAGGGAGGGCTCAAAGGAAAATATGTACAAATAACAGTGATTGGATATTAAGCAAACTGTTATAACGTTTTAGAAATCATTTTCTATACAAACAACATTTTAGAATGTTTGTGTCATCTTGAGCCATATTTAAAGGAAAACTGCAGTTAGCATAAATTAAAGTAGATAATATGGTTCCTTACCATATCAGCAAATTTTTATCTCCATATAGATAATTACTAGTGTGTCATTCCATAAACCTATATAAAGACCCACCCAACCAGAACAGAAACCACAGTTTTCCTTTAATGTAAGCCTGTTTTTGTGTTAAGAGTAAAATCCTTACTGGTACTGGTCAGTTTAAAACTGTCTCCCAAAAACTTCTAATTTGTGGATTTATGGGGTGGCATTAACCAGCATCTGGTTTCTATTCTCTGGCAGAGTTTTGAACTTGAATTGTGATAGAAGCATTCAACGTTATCAGGGGTAGTGGGTAGGGAAGGTCCAAAGCTCTGCCAGTCCCAAATCCATACAGTTGTCATTCCATTCAAGAGAGTATTAAATCGTTTATTGATTACATATGATAATGGATGATACACAAGCTTCATTCCCACCTATAACTTTATCTGGTACCATAATTCAATTTAGATATATTGCATAGGATATGTGCCAACAATCATATTAATAACCAAAAAACTCCATGACTTTGCTTGGGTGACCCTTTTCACAGTGAACTCCAGGTCACAACACAGTAACTGTCAGTTCAGCTACACCGAGGTTTCTGAAGACAATAGCTTCTCCACCAAAGCAGGGTGTAAATAAATTTTGAATGGAACCTGGCATCACCCTGAAGGAATTCTAACTTCACACTGTTGGGGTAGTTTACCAAAATGGCTTCAGAGTAGACTAACTTTACACAGCACATTTAATAAAAAGACACATTTATTCAGCGTCATGATCAGACTATTACATTTAGCAGTCAACAGCATGGGAACAACAACAACAAAAATCTACGTTAAAACCATTTGTTGGAATGCTTTATACTTTCCACAAAACAGAAACTAAGATAATCTGTTATACAATTAGTCACAAGTACAGTCCTCAAGTTTTTTTGCCCATACACATGAGTATTGTCTAAAACATGTCTTCTTTGTAGCAGCTAAGCCCTGCCACCACGGTGCTTGGCTGAGTTCACGAATCTCTTGTACCCTGTAGCTTCCCTGTCACTTCCCTGGCTCTCCTCTCCTGCTAAGCTTTGTTTCCTGGCAGTAATTAAAACCTCCTGCCACTTCCATAGCTACTGCTGCTGCTGGAACCATCATAGCCACCTTGGTTTCGTGGTTTGGCAAAGTATTGTCTTCCACCACCATAGGGGCCAGAACTTCTGACTCCAAAGTTTCCTCCTTTCATGGGTCCAAAATTTGAAGATTGATTGTTGTAATTGCCAAGATCGTTGTAGCTTCCACCACCTCCAAAACTGCTCCCATCATTACCAAATCCATTATAGCCATCCCTACTGCCACCATAGCCACCACCACCCCGGCTGCCACCAAAGCCAGCTCGACCACTGAAGTTTCCTCCAAGACCAAAGTTGTCATTCCCATGAAAACCACCTCCACGACTACCACCAAAGCTTCCAGAACTACTTTGACCTCTTTGGTTGGATGAAGCACTAGCCATCTCTTGCTGAGATGGGGCTTTCTTTACTTCACAGTTGTGGCCATTCACAGTGTGGTATTTCTGAATGACAATCTTGTCTATGGAGTCATGGTCATCAAAGGTTATGAAAGCAAAGCCTCTTTTTTTGCCACTGCCTTGGTCAGTCATGATTTCAGTCACTTCAATTTTCCCATACTGTTCAAAATAATCTCTTAGGTGATGTTCTTCAGTGTCTCCTTTAATGTCACCAACAAAAATCTTTTTCACAGTTAAGTGGGCACCAGGTCTTTGAGAATCTTCTCTTGAGACGGCCCTCTTTGGTTCCCCAACTCTTCCATCCACCTCGTGTGGCCTTGCCTTCATGGCTGCACCCACCTCCTCCACAGTGGCATACGTGACAAACGCGAAGCCTCTGGAGCACTTGGTGTTTGGATTCCTCATTACCACACAATCTGTGAGCGCTCCCCATTGCTCACAATGGCTCCTCAGACTCTCATCAGTTGTTTCAAAGCTCAAAGCTCCGATGAAGAGCTTCTGCAGCTGTTTGGGCTCTTTGGGTGACTCTGACTTAGACATGACGGCAGTGGAGGGGGGAGACGTCAACGATGCTTACTCGGTGGTGTCCATGGGCAGAAAGCTATTTGAATTTTCTAAGGAACCTCCATACTGTTCTCCATAATGGCTGTATCAGTTTACATTCTCAACAGTGCAAGAGGGTTCCCTTTCCTCCACACCCTCTCCAGCATTTGTTGTTTGTAGATTTTTTGATGATGCCCATTCTAACTGGTATAAAGTGATATCTCATTGTAGTTTTGATTTGCATTTCTCTAATAATTAGTGATGTTGAGCAGTTTTTCATGTGCCTCTTTGCCATCTGTATATCTTCTTTGGAGAAATGTCTATTTATAAAGTCTTCTGCCCATTTTTGGATTGGGTTGTTTGTTTTTCTAATATTGAGCTGCATGAGCTGTTCATATATTTTGGAGATTAATCATTTGTCTGTTGATTCGTTTGCAAATATTTTCTCCCATTCTGAGGGTTGTCTTTTTGTCATGTTTATGGTTTACTTTGCTGTGCAAAAGCTTTGAAGTTTCATTAAGTCCCATTTGTTTATTTTTGTTTTTACTTCTGTTACTCTAGGAGGTGAGTCAAAAAAGATCTTGCTGTGATTTCTGTCAAAGAGTGTTCTTTCTGTGTTTTCCTCTAAGAGTTTTATACTGTCTGGCCTTACATTTAGGTCTTTAATCCATTTTGAGTTTATTTTTGCGTATGGTGTTAGGGAGTGTTCTAATTTCATTCTTTTACATGTAGCTGTCCAGTTTTCCCAGCACCACTTATTGAAGAGACTGTCTTTTCTCCATTGTATATCCTTGCCTCCTTTGTCATAGATTAGTTGACCATAGGTGCGTGGGTTGATCTCTGGGTTTTCTATCCTGTTCCATTGATCTCTATTTCTGTTTTTGTGCCAGTACTATATTGTCTTGATTACTTTAGCTTTGTAGTATAGTCTGAAGTTGGGGAGTCTGATTCCTCCAGCTCCGTTTTTTTCCCCTCAGGATTGTTTTGGCTATTCGGGGTCTTTTGTGTCTCCATACAAATTTTAAGATTATTTGTTCTAGTTCTGTAAAAAATGCCGTTGGTGATTTGATGGGGATTGCATTGAATCTGTAGATTGCTTTGGGTAGTATAGGCATTTTCACAATATTGATTCTTCCAATCCAAGAACATAGTATATCTCTCCACCTGTTTGTGTCATCTTTGATTAATTTCATCAGTGTCTTATAATTTTCTGAGTACAGGTCTTTTACCTCCTTAGGTAGGTTTATTCCTAGGTATTTTATTCTTTTTGTTGCAATGGTGAATGGGATTGTTTCCTTAATTTCTCTTTCTGACCTTTCATTGTTAGTGTATAGGAATGCAAGAGATTTCTGTGCATTAATTTTGTATCCTGCAACTTTACCAAATTCATTGAGTAGCTCTAGTAGTTTTCTGGTAGCAGTTTTAGGATTATCTATGTATAGTATCATGTCATCTGCAAACAGTGACAGTTTTAGTTCTTCTTTCCAGTTTGTATTCCTTTTATTTCATTTTCTTCTCTGATTGCCATGGCTAGGACTTCCAAAACTATGTTGAATAATAGTGGTGAGAGGTGACATCCTTGTCTCGTTCCTGATCTTAAAGGAAATGCTTTCAGTTTTTCACCATTGAGAATGATGTTTGCTGTGGGTTTGTTGTATATGGCCTTTATTATGTTGAGGTAGGTTCCCTCTATGCCCACTTTCTGGAGTTTTTTTTATCATAAGTGGGTGTTGAATTTTGTCAAAAGCTTTTCCTGCACCTATTGAGATGATCGTATGGTTTTTAATCCTTCAATTTGTTAATATGGTGTATCACATTGATTGATTTGTGTATATTGAAGAATCCTTGCATCCCTGGGATAAATCCCACTTGATCATGGTGTATGATCCTTTTAATGTGTTGTTGGATTCTGTTTGGTAGTATTTTGTTGAGGATTTTTGCATCTATATTCATCAGTGATATTGGTCTATAATTTTCTTTTTTTTGTTGTATCTTTGTCTGGTTTTGGTATCAGGGTGATGGTGGCCTAGTAGAATGAGTTTGGGAGTGTTCCTTCCTCTGCAATTATTTGGAAGAGTTTGAGAAGGATAGGTGTTAGCTCTTCTCTAAATGTTTGATAGAATTCGCCTGTGAAGCCATCTGGTCCTGGACTTTTGTTTGTTGGAAGATTTTTAATCATAGTTTCAATTTCATTACTTGTGATTGGTCTGTTCATATTTTCTATTTCTTCCTGGTTCAGTCTTGGAAGGTTATACCTTTCTAAGAATTTGTCCATTTTTTCCAGGTTGTCCTTTTTATTGGTATAGAGTTGCAGTAGTAGTCTCTTAGGATGTACTGTATTTCTGCGGTGTCCATTGTAACTTCCCCTTTTTCATTTCTAATTTTATTGATTTGAGTCCTCTCCCTCTTTTTCTTGATGAGTCTGGCTAGTGGTTTATCAATTTTGTTTATCTTCTCAAAGAACCAGCTTTTAGTTTTATTGATCTTTGCTATTGTTTTCTTTGTTTCTATTTCATTTATTTCTGCTCTGATCTTTATGATTTCTTTCCTTCTACTAACTTTGGATTTTGTTTGTTCTTCTTTCTCTAGTTCCTTTAGGTGTAAGGTTAGATTGTTTATTTGAGATTTTTCTTGTTTCTTGAGGTAGAATTGTATTGCTATAAATTTCCCTCCTAGAACTGCTTTTGCTGCATCCCATAGGTTTTGGGTCATCGTGTTTTTGTTGTCTTTCATTTTAGGTCATCGTGTTTTTGTTGTCGTTTGTCTCATTTTTGTTGTCATTTGTCATGTGTTTTTGTTGTCATTTGTTTTTTGATTTCCTCTTTGATTTCTTCAGTGATCTCTTGGTTATTTAGTAGTGTATTGTTTAGCCTCCGTGTGTTTGTATTTTTTGTTTTTTTCCCCGTAATTTATTTCTAATCTCATAGCGTTGTTGTTGGAAAAGATAATTGATATGATTTCAGTTTTCTTAAATTTACCAAGGCTTGATTTGTGACCTAAGATGTGATCTCTCCTGGAGAATGTTCTGTGTGCACTTGAGAATAAAGTGTAATCTGCTGTTTTTGGATGGAATGTCCTATAAATATCAATTAAATCTATCTGGTCTATTGTGTCATTTAAAGCTTGTGTTTCCTTATTAATTTTCTGTCTGGATGATCTGTCCATTGGTGTAAGTGAGGTGTTAAAGTCCCCACTATTACTGTGTTACTGTCGATTTCCTCTTTTATAGCTGTTAGCATTTGCCTTATGTATTGTGGTGCTCCTATGTTGGGTGCATATATATTTATAATAGTTATATCTTCCTCTTGGATTGATCCCTGATCATTATGTAGTGTCCTTCCTTGTCTCTTGTAACATTCTTTATTTTGAAGCCTACTTTATCTGATATAATTATTGCTACTCCAGTTTTCTTTTGATTTCCATTTACATGGAATATCTTTTTCCATTCCCTCACTTTCAGTCTGTATGTATCCTGAAATGGGTCTCTTGTAGACAGCATATATATGGGTCTTGTTTTTGTATCCATTAAGCAACCCTGTGTCTTTTGGTTGGAGCATTTAATCCATTCACATTTAAGGTAATTATCGATATGTATGTTCCTGTTACTATTTTCTGAATTGTTTTGGGTTTGTTTTTGTAGGTCCTTTTCTTCTCTTGTGTTTCCCACTTAGAGAAGTTCCTTTAGCATTTGTTATATAGCTGGTTTGATGGTGCTGAATTCTCTTAGCTTTTGTTTGTCTGCAAAGGTTTTGATTTCTCCATTAACTCTGAATGAGATCCTTTCCAGGTACAGTAATCTTGGTTGTAGTTTCTTCCTTTTCATAACTTTGAATATATCATGCCACTCCCTTCTGGTTTGTAGAGTTTCTGCTGAGAAATCAGCTGTTAACATACAAGGGAACTCCCATAAGGTTACTTGTCATTTTTCCCTTGTTGCTTTTAATAATTTTTCTTTGTCTTTAATTTTTGTCAATTTGATTACTATGTGTCTCGGCGTGTTTCTCCTTGGGTTTATCATGCCTGGGACTCTGTGGTTCCTGGACTTAGGTGGCAATTTCCTTTCCCATGTTAGGGAAATTTTTGACTATCATCTCTTCAGATATTTTCTTGGGTCGTTTCTGTCTCTCATCTCCTTCTGGGGCCCCTATAATGCAAATGTTGGTGTGTTTAATGTTGTCCCAGAGGTCTCTTAGGCTGTTTTCATTTCTTTTCATTCTTTTTTCTTTATTCTGTTCCATGGCAGTGAATTCCACCATTCCGTCTTCCAGATCACTTATCCGTTCTTCTGCCTCAGTTATTCTGCTATTGATTCCTTCTAGTGTATTTTTCATTTCAGTTATTGTATTGTTCATCTCGATTTGCTTGTTCTTTAATTCTTCTAGTTGTTTGTTCTTTAATCCTCCTAGGTCTTTGTTAAACATTTCTTTCATGTTCTCGATCTTTGCCTCCATTCTTTTTCTGAGGTCCTGGATCATCTTCACTATCATTATTCTGAATTCTTTTTCTGGAAGGTTGCTGATGTCCACTTCGTTTAGTTGTTTTTCTGGGGTTTTATCTTGTTGCTTCATCTGGTACATGGTCCTGTGCCGTTTCATTTTGTCTGTCTTTCTGTGAATGTGGTTTTCGTTCCACAGGTGCAGGACTGTAGTTCTTCTTGCTTCTGCTGTCTGCTCTCTGGTGGATGAGGCTATCTAAAAGGCTTGTGCAGGCTTCCTAATGGAAGGGACTGGTGGTGGGTAGAGCTTGGTGTTGCTCTGTTGGGCAGAGCTCAGTAAAACTTTAGTCCACTTGTCTGCTGATGGGTGGGGCTGAGTTCCCTTCCTGTTGGTTGTTTGGCCTGAGGCAACCCAGCACTGGAGAATGCAGGGTCTTTGGTGGGGCTAATAGCAGACTCCTGGAGGGCTCATGCCAAGGAGTACTTCCTAGAACTTCTGCTGCCAGTGTCCTTTTCCCCTCAGTGAGCCCCAGCTGCCCCTGGCCTCTGCAGGAGGCCCTCCAACACTAGCAGGTAGGTCTGGTTCAGTCTCCTGTGGGGTCACTGCTTCTTACCCCTGGGTCCTCATGTGCACACTACTTTGTGTGTGCCCTTCAAGAGTGGGGTCTCTGTTTCCTTCAGTCCTGTCAAAGTCCTGCAGTCAAACCCCACTAGCCTTCAAAGTCTGATTCTCTTGGAATTCCTCTTCCTGTTGCCAGACCCACAGGTTGGGAAGCCTGACGTGGGGCTTAGAACTTTCACTCCAGTGGGTGGACTTCTGTGATATAATTGTTCTCCAGTTTGTGAGTCACCCCCCCGGCAGTTATGGGGTTTGATTTTATTGTGATTGCGGTCCTCCTACCATTTCATTGAGACTTCTCCTTTGCCTTTGGATGTGGGGTATCTTTTGGATGTGTGGTGAGTTTCAGTGTCTTCCTGTCGATGATTGTTCAGCAGTTAGTTGTGATTCTGGTGCTCTCGCAGGAGGGAATGAGTGCACGTCCTTCTACTCAGCCATCTTGAACAAATCTCTTTAGATCTTGTATGTTGCTTTCATTTTTCTTTCATTTGTCTTTCTGTCTGCTGTTCTGATTGGGTGATTTCCATTATTCTATCTTCCAGATCACTTATTCATTCTTCTGCATTATTTAGTCTGCTATTCATTGCTTCTAGATTGGTTTTTATCTGGGCAATTGAGTTATCTAATTTTGAGTAGTTCTTTTTTTATAGTTTCTAGTTCCTTGTTACAGTGATCTGCATTGCTATCAATAATTTTTCTTAATTCCTTTGGCATTTTTATTACCTCCTTTTTGAACTCAGAGTCTAGTAGACTGGTGAATCTGTTTCATTATTTGTTCTTCCAGGGGATTTCTCTTGTTCTTTTAATTGGGAGTCATTCCTCTGCTTTTTCACTTTACTTAAATTTCTCTGTCTCTATGAATTTAGGAGAGTTATCTCCTGTGGTCTTGAAGGGATGTTTTTATATGCGAGCTTTCCTGTATAGACTGTGTGAGTCCAACATTTTTGGTGTGAGGACTGTTTTTGGTATAGATGCCAGCCACATTTTTCCTCAGAGCGTTCTTATCCCCTTGATAGTAGGTGTTGTGGTATCCAGAGTCTGCACTGGATGTGAGGTGGGGCTTCCTCTTTGCTCTCTGGTTGTCACAGCCCTGTTTGGGGTGGGATCTGCTCCTCAGTTGTTGTAGTAGAAGACCTGAGGGTTGGGATCAGTAAGGCTCTGTTGCCCTTGAGTGCATGTTCTGTTCCAAAGGAGGTGAGTGCTGAAGCAAATGAGATCTTGTGTGGTCACAGTGAACCTATTTATCACCTGTGCAGGCATCCATGGTTCTGCTCAGAAGAAGCCCAAGGTCACATGCCTTACTCTGTTGTGTTTATCTCAGACCTAGTGCTAGGCTATGGTGTGAAATGGGCTGGTGCTTGGGGCTGAGGCACTCTGGCTGCAGGAGTCAAGGTGGTTGTGCTGGTTCTTGGGCTGCGTCTGTGGCAGGCCTTCCCCAGGACCTGTCTTCCCCAGGTCCAACTCCAAGCTGTGATGTGAGGTGGGAAGAACTGGGGCACTTTTGCCAGGAAATTAACTGTTGTATGCTCCTTCCCAGGGGTTGTCTGCCCCAGACATGCATCTCTGTGGTGCTACCTGGTGTGCACACTGACAGAGTCCTCCACTGCCTGACGGACCCGTGCCGTGTGTGCATTGACAATGGACTCAGAGGCCAGCCATGCCCCATCATGCACATGCCCACAAAGTCTGCCATGGCTGGACCTGCCTGTGTCATGTAAGTGCTGAAAATGGGCTTCGAGATTCGGCCCAGACCCACATCCCAGGGCCACCAGGCTCTCTGAGTGCAGCTAGACCAAGTTCTTTCCCAGGGCCCATCTGCCTAAGATTCAGTGCCTAGCTGCTGCATGTACTAGCAGCCTCACTTGGTGCCCTGGGAAGTGTGGTGAGGTGGCAGCTGTCAGCACTGGTCTCTCCGCCCTGATTGCTAGCAAGTCAGCACACGTGCACTCCTCTTAAGCAGAGTCCACGCCCCTCCAGCCCCTCTACCTGTCTCAGAAGACCTCCCAGCAGGCAAAGGGGCTCCCTAGAGTAAGGGCCTGCCTCTGTGGACTTTCCCTCCTTCACAGATCCCTTCCAGGGGCACGGGCCCTGTTCTGATGCCTTTTCTTTTCCATCCTACTTGGTTACATGGAGATTATTTTTGCATTTTTGGTTCTACAAGAGATCTTCTGCCGGTTTCCAGTTTGTTTTCTGTGAGAATTGTTCCATATGTAGATATATTTCTGATGTGTTTCTAGGGGGAGGTGAGCTCCCTGTGCTCCCACCCCACCGTCTTGACCCTCTCTTAATTTGGCTTCTTTTAAATCATTTTATTGAAAATACTTCTACCAAATAATAAAGTCCTAACTGTCTAAGTTGTATCACTGATATTTTCCACCTTCATTTTATTTGACTTTTCCACAGAATTTGATGCTATTTGTCAGTTCTTTATCGAAACTTTTTCTGAATTTTCATGACTTGACCCTGGCCTGGTTTTCTTCTTACCTCTCTATCTTAGCCTTCTGGGATGCTTTCAGGATCTAAATTTCTCTTCCCATCCTTTAAATATTGGCATTTTACACTAATTCCTCTTCTTTTCTCTCTTTCTGTACTTTCCCTAGAAGGTCACATTCAAATCCATGGCTTCAACTGCCATCAAATACACAGATGGCTTCTCTCATCTTTCTGCAGCACCCAATTTTCTCCTAAGATCTAGGTCCACATTTCCCCCCATCTACTTGGATGCATCCACTTCAATGTATCACAAGCATTTCAAAGTTTGTATGCCCCCAAATGGAAATTACCTCTCTTCCCCCACCCCAACTTGCTCATCATCCAGTATTCTCAATTATCTACCAGATTTCTAAATCAGGAAAACCCTTCATCTCTATATTATATTTCCCCTTCTTAAAGGGGGAATGTATTATAAACTGTTGCTTGCCTATTTAAAACCTATTCTTGACCTTTCTTGATGAGTACCCTGACTTGTTTTGGAGAAGCCATATGTTTAGATCAAAGGCATGAGTTATGGATTGGTTATGTTAGTCTTGGAAATCCCATTCATTTTGTCAGATATTCATTTCCACATCCTCTTCTGAACCTAGGAGTGGCCACGTGATTCATTTTTAGTCAATGAAAAGTTATCTGGATATCGTCTTGAAGAATTTCTTTTTCTTTGATAAAACTGGAGAAATGTACTTGTTCCCTTTTTTCCTTCTTGGGATACTGTCATGTGAAGGTATGATGCTTGGACTGTGGCAGCCCTCTTGCTACTGTTGGAGAAAACCCTTAGGAGGAAAGCCAATACCTAAGGATGGTGGCACAAAAGAATGGGGTAATGTCTGTGATTTGAAGTACAGTGCCTACAGTCCTTTTCTACAGGACTGTAGAAAGCTACTTGGCAGCTTGAGTGTGTCCAGGGAACTGAGAAAAACTCAAAAGTCAAAATATCAAAATTTGTCAGCCTTGGGAGTTGTATTATATTTAATTTTATGAACCAAAATGTAAGAGAAACAGAAAACTTGGTGGAGAGCCACAAAGATAATTACATGGCTGGAAAGGAAAGCCTACTAAAACATTGAAAGATTTGTAACTATTTACTAAATAATAAAATCTTAAAAGCTTAATTATAATGTACTACAAAGAGGTTTATTATGGATAGAATATTGATCAGTTCTTAATATATGCTTTTATAGTGATATAATACAAACTATGGCTTCACATTTAATAGCCTGATATTCCTAATCTAAATCAGTTATCTTTTTCCTTTTACCTACTTTCTCCTCTTAAATTCTGAAATGGTTCAATTTTTCATTACTCAACACACTACCCAGACTGTATACCTCAGAGTCATGTTTACTGATGGCCTCTCCTTCTCCCAACATAATAGCCTTAAATGTAATTTCTTTTCACAATATAAAGTACTCTTTTAAAAAAATTTTTACTAGTTTATAATTGATTATATTCAAGTGGTTACCTTGGCCACAGAGTTGCTCTACTTGGGTCCTATAACACATTGTCATTCAAGAATATAATAGATAATGAATTTACTGCACAACTATACATTTTCTTCTTCCCAGGAATCAGACCTGGTCCTGGGGTCTGGGCTAGGTAATCGAAGTCATCCTGTACTCTCCATCACTGCATTTCTGTCATAAGCCTGTATGCACACAAAATCTTCTCCTCTGGGCCCTGTTCCCCTTCTCCTACTCCTCCACAAAGGACAACTCTCCAGAGGGGTCAGAAAAACCACCAGGTCCTCACAGCCAACTCTGAATCCCGCTTAGATTCAGTTCAGTCCCCCAGACATACTGAAAACACCTGTCCTAAGGAATTTAATTCATTCCCTTACATTTATAGCAGACTCCTCCCTGCCTTTAGGAACCTGACTAGGGAGAGAAAGAGACACAAAAGTAAAGAAAATGGTTTGTGTGTGGGCTGGGGTGAAGAATGGAGCAGACTGTAAGGTAAGGAAACAGATACTTAAATACTGACTCAGTGCAAACCCAAGAATATTTTAAGGTTCATTATTATACATCACAACCAATTGGTACTTTTTGAACTCTGAATGTGTGTCCAGCACTGTGTCAAGGACAGAAAGAATTCAGCAGAAGTAGTAGATACATGCTTCTTAAGGAATGTGATGTTCATGATCTAAAAATTCCACTTCTGGTTATACACCTCAAAGAGCTAAAAACAGAGACTTGAAGAGATATTTGTACAAGAATGTTCATAGCAACATTATTCACAGTATCCAAAAGGTATAAGCAACCAAGTGTCCATCAACATATGAACTGATAGACAAAATACTGCATACAATGGAATACTATTCACCCTTAAAAAGGAAGGAAATTCTGACATAAGCTACAATGTGGAAGAACCTTCAAGACGTTATGCTAAGTGAAATAAAGCAATCACAAAAGGACAAATGCTGTACGATTCCACTTATATGAGTCACCTAGAGTAATCAAATTTATAGCAACAGAAAGTAGAATGGTGGTTGGTAGGGTTGAAGGAGAGAGGTATAGAGAGTTATTAGTTATTGTGTACAGTTACAGTTTGCTAGATGAAAAGAATCCTGGAGACAGATGGCAGTGATAGTTGCACAACAGTATGAATGTACTTAATGCCATTGAATTGTACACTTCAAAATAGTTAAAATGTTAAATTTTATGTGTATATCACCACAGTTATTAATTTTTTCAAAAGGAACATAATGTTCTTGAAGATCAGATCTATACAACTGAAACAACTAAAAGAACTCAAAACACCATAGGAGCAAGTATTGTCATCTGTGGCTTTGAGGACCCCTATGCTTTATTGGCTTATTTTTGCTTTGTTGAAGCAGATAGGAAGGAAAATGACTATTTCTTGCTCTTCAGGGTAGGTTCCATATCAACTCTTCCAGCGCTAATGAGAACAAAATCCAACCAGTCACTTAAAGCTTAAATACCATAAAGATAATTAAGCCTACTGAGAAATATTATGTGACATAGGCAGATATGTTTTTCCTCATTGTCCTTGAGCTGTAAAATTAAAGGTTACCTTAGCCCACATTATTGGAGAAAGGCTTTCAAGGACTTCTAAAAACATGTCTTACTCGACTTTTTAATTTTTCTTTAGGCAATAAGAGCCTGCTCTCAATGGAGTTGATAACTAGCATGAGCTAAGTACTTGCCCTTGTTATTCAAACTCTAGTTGTCAGTTTTGAGCATGGGTGTGGACAACACATTAATATACAAAGGCCCCAGGTCCCCACCTGGAAATGTCTCCAGGAGGAATAATTCATTGAATTGAAAAGAACACACTTTGCATTTTTTATGTACTGGTTTGGGTTCCTGGAAATGTCAATTTATACATATAGTGCATTATGTCACCCTTCAGCACCATTACTTGGGTAGGATACAAATATTTTGCTTTAGCCATGACACCATGTCAATATCTGGCTTGAAACTTACAATTACACCACAAACCTTAACACATACCGAACTGAGCTACTGTGCTCCCTCTGAAATCCTTTTGAATCCAGTTTTCTCCTGGTGAATGACCTTACCATCCATCCACTTGCTCAAGTGAAAAACATGAGCAATATCTCCTACTCCTTACCTCCTGCCACTTCTACCATATAGTATCTCTCAAACCTATCTACTCTCTCCATCTTCCTTGTTACTACCCTAGTTCAGGCCATAGTCACATCTTACTGGATTAATGCAGCAGCCCCCAACCAAGTCTCGTGCCTCAGGGGTTCGTTGCATCTGATCCAGTCTTTACACTGGAGCCAGGGTGATCGTAAAACACACTTCCTTGATTAGCATCCTTTTAATGGACACTCAAAAATATGCACACATTAAAATTCACTTTTGACTTGTATGGTTCTCTGAGTTTTGACAAATCCATAGAGCTTTGTAACCACCACCACAATCAAAATACAGAGCAATTAACCTCACCTTCAAAAAAATTTCCTCATGCTGCCTCTTTGTAGTCAAATCCAACCCCCAACTCTAACCCTAGGCAACCACTGATCTGTTCTTTATCTCCATAGTTTTGCCTTTCCAGCAAGTCATATAAATGGAATGATACAGGATGTAACCTTTTGACTCTGGCTTCTTTCACTCCTCATAATGTGTGTGAGATTCAGATGAGACTCATATGTTAAGTTCAAGTAGTTTCTTATTGCTAAGTAATATTTCATTGAACCATAAAACTGGTTCATGCTCACTTTATCAGTTTAATATGACAGTTGTGAGTATTAAAAAAAATATCTTCCATTTCTGGAAAGCTAATTGTAAAAAAGAAAGTACCAGATTCATATTAATACATGGGAGAACTTAGCACAGCGGTTCCACCCTGACCTCTTTCCTGTGCTCCACACTTGTACATCCAAATGCCTCCTGGTCATATTCACTGGGATGCCCCAGTGGCATCTCGAAAGCAACATGAGCAAAACCTCCTACTTCCTCAGTCTACACTGTTAGTAAATGACAAGCTGTCCACACAGCTGTTCAAATTAAATCCAGAGGATTGTCCTGACATCTTTTTGTATCTTACTCTTACTCTTTATAGCTAAATAATCAGCAATTCTTATTGCTTCGTTCTCAGAATTATATCTCGAATTGGTATTGTCATCTGTACGACTGCAAGAGCCTCCTATGTGGTCCCTGTTTCCACTCTTTCCCCTACTCTAAACCATCCTCCATGAAGTAGGGTGATTTTTGCAAAACTTAAAGATTCCTTTATTAAATAACAAGATTTCTGAGGGGGTCTATATAAAGACATGTCTATAAGCAAATGTTTCCCTACTTTATCCAAGAGAAAGTCACAATTACTCTGCACTATCCCCAATACTGAATTTTTCTGCACACAATCAGATGTTTAATGCTGAAGGATAAGTGCCAATAGGCACTTTTTCAAAATAAACACTTCCTAGATATATGACCAGACCTTGCCTTACATTGAATTACAATCAGTTGCCATCTGAATTGTTTTGGATGAATAGGATTCTAGTTTCAAGAAAAATAAGAATGATTATAAAAGAAATGTTTTATCCTTCATTGAGCAGCTATTAACCTATGACCATGAGAGCAGTTGTGCCCTTAAAAATGTATGGGAAAAATTCATATTTTAGATAGGATAGATATATGCTAATTTAATATCATTTAAAACACATGAGTGTTCCAGATACAATGGACTTTTAACCACTTAAAAATTCAGGATTACAGATAGTTTATACTATCTAATGAGAACAAAAAGGGGGAAGAGTATTTGATTTATAATTTCTGGGATTTAAAGTAATATTTTTAAGATGGCTGTATATCTCCCTCACAAGATGCTTACTAGTTACAAAGGGAAAAAATAATAACTTTATAGTATAGAAACCTGGAAATTACCACCTGAACACATGATCAGAATTAAACATTCACCATTATGAGACAAATTGGCATCAAGTGCCTCCTGATATGGTACAATGAGACAAACAGAACATCATTGATTCCTGCCAAAAGTGCAAACCTGAGTCAAATCATGAACAATCAGAAAAAGGCTAAATGGTCTGGCCTATACTCTTCAAAAAATATCTTTGTCATAAAACACAAGAAATACTAAGAAACGATTTCAGGTTAAAAAAAGACATAACTGAAGGCAACTCATGATCTGGGACCTTCTTTTCCTGTAAAGAATTTAATTGGCACAATTGGCAAAATATGAGCAAAGTTTGTCAATTAGTAATGATATTGCATCAATATTAATTTCTTGATTGTGTTAATTGTATTATAGTTATCTAAGGGATGTTCTTGCTTTTAGGAAATACACATTAATATAATAAGGAGCAAAGAGCCATGCTTAATCTCAAACTCAGAGGGGGAAAGTGTGTTTATATGTGTGTACACAGAGAGGGTGGGGGAAAGAGAGGTGGATAAATGTAGTAAAATGTTTACATTTGGCTAATCTGGGTAAAGAATAAAAGGATGTATAGAATTTTTTGTCCTATTTTTGCAATATTTTACTTTAAGTCTGAAATTATGTCAAAATAAAAACTTTAAAGGAAAAATAGGCCCTACCTATACTATTATGTTAGAGTCTTTTAGAGACACAGTCTCTTTAATATTTTCCCACCTGCCTGAGAATGACTCCTTCCCTCAGAAACAATCATCTTTCTCTTATCCCTCTATGTTTAAACACAAGCTCTCTTTAGAGGTTACTGGGATTGCTTCCCTCCACCCAAACCTCAAGAGGAGAGGCAATCTGTTTTGGTAGCTTTTATAGGATTACATTTATTTTTGTACAGTTATGATGCAAAAATACAATAATTTTTCATATAACAATTTTACTTTTAACTCAATAGAATTATATTCACAGAAGACCAAGGGCTCTACTTGAATTTCCCATAGGAACTTTACATTTACTGTTATCAAAAGTTGTATGTTCCTTGACAATGTTATTGTGCCTCCACCTTTACAAGGAATGTAGGCTGGATGCTGGAGAGAAGAGGATAAGGGTGAGAGAATTAGCTCTGTGTGCCCAAATGTTGTTTATAGTGTAGTTAGGGAAAGTTATGACACCCTGTGTTAAAAGTCAGGTACCCATGTATGAAACAGGGCAGCCCCAAAGGCAGATGACTAATTCACTGTTGAATTATAGGCAATAAATGTTGGTTAGATGCTTAGATTCCAATACAAGCTAAGGAGGTTTGTGAAGACCCAAATTCCCTTGAAAGGCAGAAGTGAAAGATGAAGTGCTCTGAGGCCAGACCATGTTGAATTTTGACTCTGCTCTTTACTGACTTGATGATCCTGAGAATGTTCCTTAGGCTCTTTCAGCTCAGTTTCCTCATCTGTAAAATGAAAATAATTCCTACCATGAAGTGTGTTGTAAAGGGACAATGTTGGCAAATCATCCGATATAGGCAGGACACTATTGATTAAGTAGTATAGGCTCATTGCTCACAGCCTACAAGCTTTACATGGATTTACCTGAAAAAAAAAGTATGTTAATAAAAATCATAAAATCACTTTAAAAATTCAAAAATTAGATTTATGGAGAGTTGTATGTTTTAATATCTTTGATATAATGAAGATGTGGGCTTTCAGAGGGAAGCTTACTTACTACCTGCAAATGTTTTAAAACCACTTTGTAAGTATTCAATAAAGTGTGATGGTTGTAATTATTTTTTATTTTAATTTTTTTATTGATGTATGATTGACATATAACTATCTTATTTTGAGGTATACAACATAATGATTTGATATTTGTATATATGCAAAATGATCACCACAATAAAGTTAGTTAACATTCATCACCATACATAGTTACAGTTTTTAAAACTTACTCTTTTAGAAACTTTTAAATATGCAGTACAGTATTATTAACTATAGTCACTATGCTGTACATTATATCCCCATGACTTATTTATTTTATAACTGAAGTTTGTACCTTTTGACTCTCTTCACCCATTTTGCCCACCCTCCACCCTTGCCTCTGTTAACAACTAATTTGTTCTCTGTATCTATGAGCTTTTTTGTTTTTCAGATTCTACAGATAAGTGAGATCATATGGTATTTGTCTTTCTCTGTCTGACTTATTTCACTTAGTACAATATAATGCCCTCAAGGTCCATCCCTGTTGTTGCAAATGGCAATACTTCATTCTTTTTTAAGGCTGAATAATATTCTATTCATCTTCTTTATCCATCCATCCATCCATTGATGGACACTTAGGTTGTTTCCATATCTTGGCTGTTGTAAATAAAGCTGTAATAAACATGGGGGTGCATATATCTTTTTGAATAAATGTTTTCATTTTCTTCGAGTAAATACCCAGAAGTAGAATTGCTGATCATGTGGTAGTCCTGTTTTTTGAGGAACCTCCATACTCTTTTCCACAGTAGCTATATCAGTATACATTCCTACAAAGTCTTCTCTTTTCTCTACATCCTTGCCAACACTTCTTATTTCTTGTCTTTTTGGTAATAGCCATTCTGACAGGTGTTATCTCATTGTGGTTTTGATTTGCATTTCCCTGTCGATGAGTGATGTTGACCATCTTTTCAGTACCTGTTGACCATTTTTATGTCTTCTTTGGAAAAAAGTCTATTCAGATCTTCTGCCCATTTTTGATCAGATTGTTTTTGGGTCTTGGTGGGGTTTTTTTGGTTTTTGTTTTTTGCTACTGAGTTGGATGAGTTCCTTATATTTTGGATATAACTCTTTATCAGATTCTTGATTTTCAAAATTTTCTCCCATTTGGTAGGTTTCATTTTTCAATTTGTAGATGGTTTCCTTTGCTGTGTAGAAGCTTCTTAGTTTGATGTAGACCCACTTGCTTATTTTTTGTTTTGTTGCCTTTGCTTTTGGAGTCAGATCCAAAAATATCATTACCAAGACCATTCTCAAGGCACTTACTGCTTATGTCTTCTTCTAGGAGTTTTCTGGTTTCAGGTCTTATATTCAAGTGTTCAATCCATTTTGAGTTAAATTTTATGTATGGTGTAAGACAGTGGTCCAGTTTTATTCTTTTGCCTATGGTTGTCCAGTTTTCCCAACACCATTTACTGAAGAGACTGTCCTTTCCCCATTGTATATTCTTGGCTCCTTTGTCATAAATTAATTGACCATATATATGTGAGTTTATTTTTGTACTCTCTATTATGTTCCATTGATTTATGTGTTTGTTTTTATGCCAATATCATACTGTTTTGATTACCATAACTTTGAATTTAGTTTGAAATCAGGGAGCATGATGCCTCCAGCTTTGTTCTTTCTCAAGTTTGTTTTGGCTATTCAGGGTTTTTTGTGGTTCCATGCAAATTTCAGGATTGTTTGTTCTCTTTATGTGAAAAGTGCCATCGGAATTTTGATAGCAATTGCATTGAATCTGTAGATTGCTTTGTTTTGAAGTGGACATTTTAAATTTTCTAAATGCTAATTTTTTCCCCCTAATGTGAGACTCTTCCAGCCCGGGGCTGATTTTGTTTTAACATCTGTAAGACTGAAACAAATAACCAGCCCCAAACCATGGATTATGTGTGATAAGACACTAAAGAGTAAGAAAATTTTTATAGAAACTCCATCTCATCTGCTTTGCTATGTCCTCCCTCCAACTTTGAACATGACCTTCAGTTGTCAGGCTTAAATGAAATAGTTTTATTTGGCTGTTGAACCTAATTATAATGAGTGAAATGCTCTAAGACTTATCACAGATGAGGTGGTGAGCCTTTTTCAGAAATGTCACCTTCAAATAGACTTTTGTGGCTTAACATATTTGTGGCACCTAACAGCTGTGTGCTTCTCCTAGAAACTTAATCCATCTCACTGATAATGTGGCACAGAAAATAAGACGTGGGGTTAAAAACCTTGGATTAAAATTGAGTATGTTAACATTTATTAAGCATTAAACTATCAACAAATACACTGATGCTGTATTATTTAGACTACTCATAGTGAGGAATTGAAAGATTTAGTTTAGATCTGGCATCATTATTTCCAAAGGGAAGTTTCTTCTCACACATGAGTTCAAATGGTTTGGTTACATTGTCTTTTAAACAATTCTTTGTATATTGAGGAAACATCAAAGTGCTAAAGAAGACAAAGAACAGTGGAAAAATATGGCCCCATTCCTTAAAGAACAGCTTACAGTTTTTAAGGGGGAGTTAAGGCATTCACATGTGAAAACCTAAAATAATAGTAGATATTTTGAGGACACATTTCCTTTCTGAGGGTTATAGATATAGAATTTTAGATGCAGGAGAAGATCTACATAGGAAGGGAGAATTAAGAAATTTACAGAGAGGTGAGTGTTGAGATGGAACTTAAAGGAAATGTATATTTGAGTAGTGAACAGCAGCTGAATAAATACTGCATATTTTTGTCTCTATGAAATTTGTGTATGTCATAGGCTACATTTCACTGTGATTTTTAGAGCAGTTTTAGATTCACGGCAAAACGGAGTGGAAGGTCCACCCCCACCCCCCAAACCTCCCCCATTATGTACATCCTGCGTCACAGTGGTGTGCTCCTTATAATCAATGAACCTATGTTGACACATCATTATTACCCAAAGTCCATAGCTTACAGTAGGGTTCACACTTGATGTTGTAAATTCCATGGTTCTTGTCATATGTAATGACATGTAGCTATCATTGTAGTATCATGCAGAATAGTTTCACTATCCTAAAAATCACCTGTGCTCTGCCTATTCATCTCTTCCTTCCCCTAAAGCCTGGGCAACCACTGCTCATTTTACTGTCTTCATAGTTTTGCCTTTTCCGGAACGTCATACAGCTGGAATCAAATAGTATGTAGCCTTTTCAGATTGGCTTCTTTCACTTAGTAATATGCATTTAAGTCTCCTCCAGGTCTTTTCATTGCTTGATAGTTTGTTTCTTTTTAGTACTGAATAATATCTCATTATATGGATGTAGCAAAGTTTATTTATCCATTCACCTACTAAAGGACATCTTAGGTGCTTCTAAGTTGGCAATTGTGAAAAGCTGCTATGTACATCCATGTTCAGGTTTTTGTGTGGATATAAGTTTTTAGTTCATTTGTGTAAATAACCAAGGAGAGCCATTGCTGGATCACATGGTAAGAATATGTGTAGTTTTGTAAGAAATCCTCAACTGTCTTGTGAAGTGATTGTATCATTTGCATTCCACTGACAATGAATGAAAGTTCCTGTTGCTCCACATCCTCGTTAGCATTTAGTGTTGTCAGTGTTTTGGATTTTGGCCATTCTAATACGTGTGTAGTTGTATTTCATTGTTGTCTTCATATGCATTTTCTTGATTACATATGATGTTGAACATCTCTTCATATGCTTACTGGTCATCTATGTGTCTTCTTCTTTTAGGTCTTTTGCCATTTTAAAAATCAGGTTGTTCATTATCTTACTGATGAGTTTTAAGAACTTTTTGAATATTTTAGATAAGTCTTTTACCAGATGTGTTATATGCAAATATTTTCTTCTGATCTGTGAAATTTGATGAGTTTTAAGAACTGATGAGTTTTAAGAACTTTTTGAATATTTTAGATAAGTCTTTTACCAGATGTGTTATATGCAAATATTTTCTTCTGATCTGTGACTTATCTTCTCATCTCTTGACATTGTCTTCTTTAGAGCAGAAGTTTTAATTTTATTGAAGTCCAGCTAACCATTTATTTCATGGATCGTGCCGTTAATGTTGTATCCAAAGTCTTTGCAATACCTATGGTTATCTAGGTTTTCTCCTATGTTATCTTCTATAAATTTTATAGTTTTGCATTTTACAGTTAGGTCTATCATCAACTTCAAGTTAATTCTTGTGACATGTATACAGTCTGTTTCTAGATTCATTATTTTTCATGTCCAGCTGCTCCAGCACCATTTATTGAAAAGACTATCTTGCTCCATTGTATTGCTTTTTTTTTTTTTTTGTCAAAGATCAGTTGACTATACTTATGTGAGTCTGCTTCTGGGCTCTCTATCCTGTTTCACTGATTTATTTGTCTGTTCTTTCACCAATCCCACACTGTCTAGGTTACTGTAGCTTTATCATATGTCTTAAAGTTGGTGAGTGTCAGTTCTTCAACTTTTTTCCCCTTCAATATTGAGTTGGCTACTCTGGGTCTTTTGCGAGAAACTTTAGAATCAGTTCATTGGTACTTACGTAACAACTTTCTGGGATTTTGCTTGGGATTTTTTTGAATTTGTAGATCAAATTGAGAATAACTGACATTTTGACAATACTGAGTCTTCCTATGCGTGAACATGGAAAATTTCTCTATTTATTTAGTACTTCTTTGATTTCTTTCATCAGAGTTTTCTGGTTTTCCTTGTAAGATCTGGCATATATTTTGTTAGATTTATACCAAAACTTTCATTTTGAGGGGAGCTAATATAAATGATAACACATTTTAAATTTCACTTGTCCACTGTTGGTTATGGAAAGTAATGAGCTTTTGTATATTGACCTCATATCCTGCAACTTTGCCATTATCACTTGTTAGTTTCAGGAGTTTTTTGCAGAATCTTTCAGCTGGATTTTCTATGTAGGCAATCATGTCACCTACAAACAAAGACAGCTTTCTTTCTTTCTTTTCAATCTGTATAACTTTGATTTCCTTTTCTTGTATTATCACATTGGCTAGGACTTCTTGTACATGTTGAAAAGCAGTGGTGAGAAGGGACATCCTTGCCTTGATCCCAATCTTAGTGAAAAAATTTATATTTCTCAATATGAATATGATGGTAGCTGTAGGGTTTTTGTAGTTTTTATCAGTTTTATCAATAATGAATGGGTGTTGGGTTTTTAAAATGCTTTTTCTGCATCTATTGATATGTTTATATGAATTTTCTTCTTTAGCCTGTTGATGAGATAGATTATATTAATTGATTTTCAGTGTTGAACCAGCCTTGCATACAAGTGACAAATCCCACTTGGTCAGGGTGTATAATTCTTTTTGTACATTGCTGGATTCAATTCACTAATACTTTACTGAGAATATTTGCATCTATGTTCATGAGAGATATTGCTCTATAGTTTTAATGTCTTTGTCTGGCTTTAGTGTTAGCATGATGCTGACCTCATAGAGTGATTTAGGAAATATTTCTTCTGCTACTGTCTTCTGGAAGAAAATGTATAGAATTGGTATAATTTCTTTCTTAAATGTTTGGTAGAATTCACCAATGAACCTAGCTTGGGAATATTATTAGTTATTGATTAAATTTCTTTAATAGATATAGGCCACTGTGATTTTAATGCCTCTTAAGGGCCAGAAAATATGCTAGGTGAATATGTATTTATTCTTCAGCTATGTAATTAGGAAATCAGTGGTAAGTAATTGTATTAGACATTTGTAGTTAAATCCTCAACATCTCTTCTGCACTAGATAATTCTAAGCCATTCATAGTCATTCCATTCACCTTGCCAAGGTGGGCCAGTGGGCATGCGCTTCAGTTCAGCCAGTGAGACATGAGGGGAAGACTGCTCAGTGGGTTATTGGAAAGGTTTCCTTCCTTATTAAAAAAAATTATTGAAAGAGAAAGTCTTTCTTCTTCCTCTGGGTGTGTCTTGTTTGGATATGGATTGCAACTACTGCAGCCTTCTTTTGGCCATGAGAAGAACCAGTGTTAGGCTGAAGGTGATGCTGAGGATGGCGGAGTAAAGTGAGGGTAAAAACATGGAAGCTTAGGATAATTATCAAACCATGACACCTGCCACATCTTCAGTTTTCCTTACCCTTGGACATCATATTATATGAGGTAAAGGTATTTCTTATTAAGATATTTCTTTTCTATTCCTTGCAATCAAAAACATCTTGTGAAATACAGTTTTCTCCATTTTATGTATGAGAAAACTGAGGCTCAAGGAAGTTAAATAATTTTTCCAAGATTGCACATCTAATAAGTGCCTGAGCTTGTGTCTGAACCCAGGTCTATCTCATTCCTTTGCATAGTTCACCACTGCCCCTCATATATAAACAGACATAAGAAATTAATAAAAGCCAGAATAAATAATATTGACTGTTAATTTTCATATGCAGATTGTCTGTTGCTCTTGTATAAAATGATTGCACCTTTCTACATGAAGAACTAGTTTTGTATCATCTTAGTTACATGAAATGTATGAATTCATCCTATCTAGCCAAGATGGAAAATACACAAACAAACTTAAATCATTCTAGGGCTCACAAAAATATGTAGTGGCTTGAATGGTGGCTTCCGCACTAAGCCCCCACTCGCTCTAAAAAAGATAAGTTCACCCAGAATATATGCATGTGACTTTATTTGGACAAAGGGTCTTTGAAGACATAAAAACTAAGAACCTTGAGATGAGTTATTCTTGGATTAGGGTAGACTTTAAGTCCAGTGGCTAGTGTCCTTAGAAGAGAAGACACACAGGGAAGAAAGGAAGAGGACACTGACATAAAGAAAATGAGTATGTGAAGATGGAGGCAGATTGGCCCCAAGCCAGAGAACGCTTGGAGCCACCAAAAGCTTAAAGAACTAAGAGGAATTCTCTCTAGAGCCTTCAGAAAGAAGCCCTGCTGACACATTGATTTCAGAGTTCTAGACTCTAAAACTGTGAGAAAATAAATTTCTGTTGTTCTTAAGCCACCAAGTTCATAATAATTTCTTACAGCAGCTCTAGGAAACTAATATAGGACTTTCTTGACCAAAAGAATTTTCATTTCCTCCCCTTTCTCTTGAAGAGGATTTCTCTGTGTTGACTACTGTCTCAGTCAACATGGTAGGCATGGCTAACAATGTGCTCTACCCTCCATGGAATAGGGTTGACCCTCAGAAGTGCTTGCCCATCTGGGGACTATATTTCCTAGTGCTTCTTACATATCAGTCAAATGTGTATCTAGTTCTGACCAATGAAATGTGAGGAGAAGTGATGAGTGTTTCTTTTGAGGTAAGGTAGTTAAAAATAGTGCTCCTTTCCTACTTTCTTGAGTCTTCTCCATTGGTAGGATCAGAAGACTCCAAGGTCCCAATGAAGGGCAGAGCCACAGGATGACATTACCATCATAGCTTACTGAAGCACACAGCACTATGGAGGCAAGTGGATTTATTAAATAAAAGTGGGGTTCTGTCAATCAAGATAAAGGGAGTTGGGAAACATACAGTATCTACCAAAACTACTTGTTATGTACATAAACTTTGTTACTTTGATGCAATTCAGATAGTTAAAAATACCTGTCTAAGGGATACATTCTCAACCTCTTGGATAATAATGAGAGTATTTATAAAGTATTACTCAAATGAAACACTTTGACTACACTTTGAATGAAACACTTTGACTGCATACTCATTTACTTCTTATAAGAACTGTGTCATGTAGCTAAAATCAGTGGAGCTAACATTAGAACTAAGAAATTTTGACATCTAATCCACAGCTCTTTCTGAAGCAGCACTCCATTTACAAATGGAAATTCTTATCTCTTTCCGGGAGACATAAGTTTATCATCTGTGGTGAGCATGTGCTCTTTTTTAGCTACCCAGTATATATTCTCCTTTCTTTTAGTTGATACTAATCTGATGGGACCAGGCGTCTGCCACTCTCAGCCTAAGTGCTTCAACTAGAGGTGCATCCTCCCCTGATTTTGGAGATGGACATGTGACTCACACTGGCCAATCAAAAATGGGCCCTGGTATGGACCCAATATGGCCCCCAATATGAGAGACAGGTCCAGAACTTTCATTTTGTAGGGAAAAATACAAGAAACTGCACTGTGGGCAGCCATCTTGCTAACCATATGGAGTCTAAGAAAGAAACCAACAGAGCTGATATATCAGACACTTGAATCTGAGGGCATCATCTGAGTCCCTGAATTCAGTCAAGCCTGAAGCCAAATTTACTTACAGACTTTTCACAAATCTCTCTCTTTTAAAAAAAAAAACAGTTGAAGTTGTATTTTTTTTATCAGCTACTTGTGAAATAGCCAATTTTACCTCATATGGATAAACACTTATTTAAACAAGAAAAGTTAAATATTAGAGAAGAGCTATTTCATTTCTAGTTACTTCTGGTTTTAGAACTTTGAGCCAGAAGTTTGAGTAGACACTTAGCTAGTCTAGCCTCAGGTACAGGATCTGAAAATACCCAGCTCAGTATTTTGTGCCCTTCCTTACTCAAGAAATCTGAATAATAGGAGACCAGCACCTGTAGAGGCTCAGTGAAGGACTTGTTGAATATCGAATGAATCTGGGGGTAGTGTGGACTTTCATAAACTACAAGTATGTGTTCGCACTTCATCCCTGAAATAAACAGCTTGTGACTTAATATTCAATAAGATAAACTCTTTTTTCTGTTGCTTTGTAATTACTTGAAATATACTTTATAGAGAACACCAAAATTTAATTGTTGTGTGTGTGTGTATGTTGGGAGGGGACCAGTTAAAGAAATCTCTTTGGCAGGGGGTATAATTTTAAAATGCAGCTCATGTGTTATATTTGCCTTATTTACATTTCTCCTTCACTAAAACCTGGAGCTGGGCTATGAAAGATGATTACCAGGTCATGGCCAAGGGCTGTGAATGATGATTGTCACTGAGTTTATTTCATTTCTTTAGTACATATATATAGCAATTTATCCATCAAAAATTAGTTGTATTTTTTCTGAATCCATGCTACTTGAGTGTTTATAGCTATTGCTGGGACTTGAGAAATGTAAGTTTCTGTTCATTCTTAAAAAATGAGATATTTTAATGGCTTAGCTTGCATTGATTCCCTACCTGTAGACCCTGGAAAAGGTAGGCCCTTTAGTTTCTGTCTCCACAGGAGCAACTGGAAAGTATGAAGAGAGGATAGGGATGGAATCATGTGTGAAGAACACTGTTTAATAGTGTACAGAAGCAGAAAATCCTCCCACTCATTTGCTTCTTGGTTAATGTACTTTCATGCAGATCATAAGCTCCTTGAGGCCAAAAACCTTGTTATCTAGTTTATCAGTACTTAAGAGCCTAATCCATGGTAAACACTGAATAAATATTTTCTAAATGATAACTGGAAGGATAGGTGAATAAAAACTCTTAAGAAATTAAGCAAATAATGCTCTAAGTTTCATCGTGAATCTCAGGCTTTTTCCACCCTTTAGCCTAGTTCAATCCTGTTAACCATTAGTTCTTACCAGCACAGGCACAGCTATTTTATTTATCTTTGTATTAGTTTATTTATTCAACAAGTGCTTACAACTTGTTAGCCAGGAATAGTCAACAGAGAATGGTAACACCCCCCAGGTGGGGCATTTGAAAATGTATGGGGGCATTTTTGTTGTTGTTACAATGACTGCCTCTATTGGCATTTGGGGGCCAAAGCATGCTAAATATCCTATAATCTGTTCTACTACTAATGGAAATGAGGTTTATGTCTAGTCATTATGAACATTCTGTACTTGTCTCCTGGTAAAATTCCTTTCTTGGGGTGTTATGTACAAGAGGTTCTCTAGGACAATCAATGGCTTTCAAACTCTTTTAATCATGGGCAAGAGTAACTAATATATTTTATGTCACAACCCTGAAACATACACGTGTGTGTATAACTGAAACAAAAATTTACATGACATTACTATCTTTTACTGTGTGCTATGCACTCTGATCTCCTTTATTAAAAAATAATGCTGCTTGCAACCCACTAAGTTGACTTTCAAAAGCTATTCATTTGTCAAAACTCATTTGAACAAGTATGCCAGTAGTGGAAGTGTTGCATCTAAGAGTAGGCTCATATTTAACTTTTCTAGGAAATGCTAAGCTATTTTCAATGTCATTGTTCTAAGTTAACCTGCTGAGAATGCAGAGGAGATTCTGTTGCTCTATAACCTTGCTGTTAGTCTTTACTTTTCTATACAACGTGTGCATCATACTCTATGCAATTTTGTATCCTTTTTTCACTTAACATTAATATGAACAATTTCCAGTGTCAATAGTTGGTCTTAAAGCCTGAGATTTTGAATTAAGCATAATACTGGGTTGGCCAAAAAGTTCGCTCGGGTTTTTCTGTAAGATGGTATGAAAAACCCGAATGAACTTTTTGGCCAACCCAATATTTCACTTTAAGGATATATTATCATATATTTGACTTTTCCTCTGCAAGCTATGCTTTGAAAGTTTTCGATAACCCAGTAATGAAACCATTAACTATACTCTGACTAATCAGTCTCCCATTGCATCTTAGGACAGATGCCAAGTCTCAGGATTACTGAGTCAGTGGGTATGACCATGTTTATGGCTTTTGATATGTATGTTCAAATTGTACTCGAAAAATTTTGTATCTATTTATTTTTAGATGAATCCAGGTTTTCTTAATTTTGACTGGGTAAAGTTTAGCTGAACATATAACATTAGACAGTAGTGTTCTGCTTATGAAACATTACTCAAATAGATTTGGAAGTATGTTTTCCATTCTCCATATTTAGAACTGTAAATGTAAACAGAAGTAGGGAAAGAATTTCCAGCCTTAACACTGTATTAATTCATTTCACTTTAATAGTTTGCCTCACTGTGGAATAAAAATAACACTGTACTAGCCACCAAAAGACCTGCCTTTTAATTTTGCCTCTCATCAACCATGTGACCTTCAGCAAATCATTTAACCTCTCTGAATCTCCATCCATAGAATAGTGATGTTTGGCTCTGCTCTGCCCATCTCTGAGTACACATAAGAATTAAATGATCCAGGAGAGGGGAAACCATCAATACTGAAACTGATCAAGTGAAACAAATGAAACATAAGAAATACATTTGGAAATACTTTGAATCTATCCAGTAGATTTACCATGAGGACATTGGTCTTGAATAAGTAAACAGATTTTCCATAGCTTTTACCAGTGGGATAAAGCTAGGTTTCACACCTAATATACAATGTCTTTATTATTTACTTTTTATTAAAAAGATAATGTTAAAGAAAGAAGAAGTAAGCTTCCCATAATTAAAACAAATCAGTGCCTGGACCACAGCAACTTGCAATCCTGATTTAATTGGTCTAGGATGGGGGCTGGGCTTTAGTATATTTTTAAAGCTTCTTAGATGATTTCAGTGTGCCACTGGGAATGAGACCTGGTAGCCACTAGCCACATGTGGCTATATAAACTTAAATATTTAAGCTAATTAAAATTAAATAGTATTAAAAAGGCAGTTCCCCAGCTGTAGTAGGCACATATCAAGTACTTAGTTGTCACATGTGGCTGGATTGATGGCTACCCTTATTGGACAGCACAGAACTTTTCTAACACTACAGAAAATTCTGTTCGACAGCACTTTTTTTTTTTTTTTGGTTACCTCCATTATTTTTTTTTAAGTGCAGTAAAAATATTTTTTATTAATTAATTAATTTTTGGCTGCATTGGGTCTTCGTTGCTATGCACGGGCTTTCTCTAGCTGCGGCAAACAGGGGCTACTCTTTATTGAGGTGCACAGACTTCTCATTGCAGTGGCTTCTCTTGTTGCGGAGCACGGGCTCTAGGCGCTCGGGCTTCAGTAGTTGTGGCGCACGGGCTCAGTAGTTGTGGCTCGCAGGCTCAGTAGTTGTGGTACACGGGCTTAGTTGCGCCGCGGCATGTGGGATCTTCCCAGACCAGGGCTTGAACCCGTGTTCCCTGCATTGGCAGGCGGATTCTTAACCACTGTGCCACCAGGGAAGTCCCTAAGTGCAGTAAAATTTACATACAGTGAAATACACAGGTCTTAATTGAACTGTTAGGTGAGTTTTGACAAATGTACGTACCCACTTATCCAACAGCTCAATCAAGGTATAAAACGTTCACATCCCCCCAGTGTTCCCCACTGCCCCCTTCCAATCCACCAGCACAACCCACAGGCAACCACTCTTCTGATTATTGTCATAGATAAGTTTTGCCTTTCTTTATTTCATATAAATTACTTATTGTCATTAAAGAACAAACCACTATTCACGATTATAAAAGACATTGCGTTATTAGATTTTTTAGTGAACACAGTTGATTTAAATGTCTGATGTTGATGAAGAAAACTTTGTAAGAATTTCATGGTGTGAACAACACTGCTCTTGATGCCTATATAGTAGATGAAGAAAGAAAACTTTTGATGACGGTAGTAAGTATTTTTTCCTATTTACTCATTTAACCATCAGATATTTACTGTGGGCTTGCTGTATGCTAGGCAGTGTGCTAGATTCGTATTTGTCACGGACCTGTTCCTCTCCTGATATTTGTTGCATCTGAATATTACCTGGTCTGATACTTGCTGTTTTCCTAAATCAATTTATCTTAAGAGTAAACTTTTTTATTATTACAAAAAATGGAAAATCACTCTCATTTGCCTTAAATACAAAGGAATGTTTTTAAAATGTAAGGTGGAGATTTCTGGCAACAAAGCCTAATTATGAGGAACTTTCATTCTACTACATAAAAAATGCTGGATAAAAGGTAACAGTTGTTAAAGTATCAACACTTATCTATCTGAACTTAAAATACAGACAACTCCCCAAATAACAGAAAAGACAGAGAAATCAAAGGTGGAGTGGTGAGCAGGTGGGGAGTCCTGGAGGCCCACTGAGATGTTTGTCCCAGTCACAGCCAAGGAAGCTGGAGATGTGGTAGCCAGATGGGGACATATGAGGGAAGGGGGAGCTGAAACCATCCCCCACCCCATCCCACAGCAAACAAACCACACACACACTCACACACACACCCTGGAGACTCAGAGAGCTTCTCTGGCAAAAAGAGCCCGGATGCATGAGGTCTATGTCTGGATGAAGAGAAAATTTTGGCAAGTAACCACAACTAAATAGAAACTCTAGGCCCACTGTGATGCTTAATTTTATGTGTTAAATTGATTGGTCATGGGGTGCCCAGACATTTGGTTAAACATTATTCTAGGTGAGGATGTTTCTAGATGAAATGAACATTTGAATAGATAGAGCAGAGCAGATTGCTCTCCCTAATGTGAGTGGGCCTCACCCAATGGACTGAAGGCCTGTATAGAACAAGAAGGCTGAACAAGTGGGGACTTCTAACTATATATACATATTCATGTATGTACATACATATACCTATACATGTATATGTATGTGCCGACAGAGTGAGAGCAAGAGGGATACTATTGGTTCTGTTTCTCTGCAGAACGCTGACTAATACGCCCGCACACCACTGGGTGTATGGAAGCTTATGGAAACAGATGCACCTTCTCCCTGCTCCCTGGAAGATAAATGGAAAATGTGATCTAAGCTTAGCTAATCAAATGCTCCCACTGAGAGCTGGTGGGATTGCTGAGAGAAGGAGGCAAGAGCCAAAGAGTCAGTTAGTGATGATCTTGCAGTGACTGTAGCAGAATCGAGAATTGAGAGTCCAATGGCATGAGGCTGAGTGACCAGGGGTGATGGAACCCAGCAGCCAAGCTTCCAGCATTCAGCGTTACAATGCCAACATCGAGGGCATCAAAAACATCAACTCTGGCAGGATCTGGGCCAATGCTTGTCTCCCTTGATCCCAGCCTTTCTGGCAGCTCTGCTTAAGTTTGCTGCAACTGGTTTCTGTTTTCTAGCAGGCTACGGGAACTCACTAAACATTGTAAGCAGGGAAATCACAGGATTAATGCTATGGGTTTGTGGCTCTGGGTTCATAGAATGTTGATTACTTCTTACGAGATAAACCTCTTCCTTGACTCACACACAATGGGATGCTTTTGGATTGTATTTTCCTCTGTGCTATTTTAGATCTGGGCCAGCTCTCTGCTGTGAGGACTTGGTGCAACCCAAGGTGTGAATCAAATGACATAATGAAAAGATCCCAGCTCCAAAATATCCATCTTTCTCATCAACTGACCCCAGAAACTCCTCCCTACTTGAAAATTCCAACTAATAGTTTCCAAGTATAAGTGACCACTCCCAGAGACTTTAGTTCTGTCTGCCTTCCAGTTGCAATGCATAGTTACCAAAGGGTCTGTGGATGCAGAGTTCCACCCCAGCTCTACCATGGACTAGTTGTGTGACCTTAGGCAACTAAATTACACCTGGACCCTCAGTTTTCCTTCTCTGTAAAATGGGCATAACAATAGTACTTAATTCATGGAGGTATTATGAGGTTTAGGTGAGCTCACAGTGCCCTAACTCACAGAAAAAATGTTTAATAAGCAGTAGATATTATACTAATACCTTGGAAATCCAGAGGTTATGTGAAGAGAGGTTCACGTTTCGGGGTTTGAAACAAATGCTGCATGCTCAAGTCCAATTTGGGCCAGATTCATTTTAAGAAACTCATAGGCACTTTTATAAGTTCAGTCTCACACTTTCCAGAACATATTAACATATACCCACACCCTACATTAAATATCCATTTTTTTGCTGTGAATTGTTGAAAAAAAATTTATGATTGCTTTTTAAAAAAATTTTTTTAGCATTAACTTATTTAACTTACATTGCTTAGAAACCACTGTACTTACATCAAAATTTTTTGAAGTAATAGCCAAATCTACAATTATTTTCCAAGGTAATACCATTTTTATAAATATAAAATTTTTTGGTTAGGTTTTGTATAGGCAGGGGAAGTTTCTTCCAACATTTTATTATGAAAAATTAACACACATAAATCCTGATAAAACAGATAAATTTACACCTTTATGCCCTACCCCTGGATTTAACAGTTGTTTATATTTTGCTATATTTGTACTCTGATACACAAATATATATATACATGTATATGTATATATATATGTGTGTGTGTATATATATATATAAAATCAGAATCATAAATATATATATATATATATATATATATATATATATATATATATATATATATACACACCCCCTTTTTGGATGAAAAATTTGAAAGTAAGTTGTGAGGAAGCATAACACTTCACCCTAAATACCTCAGCAGAAATCTCTTACATAATCATAATCCCTTTATCACACTTTAGAAAATTAACATAAATTCTCTAATATATCTAATATTCAGTTCATTTTCAAATATCTTTTGTAACTGACTTTTATGAACCAGTATGAATAGTTACAGGGTTGCATTTAGTATGTCTCTATTTCTCTTTTAATATAGAATTTTTTTTAACCTCTCATGACATTGACTTTTTTTTTTTTAACATCTTTATTGAAGTTTAATTGCCTTACAATAGTGTGTTAGCTTCTGCTTTATAACAAAGTGAATCAGTTATACATATACAATATGTTCCCATTTCTCTCCCCTCTTGCATCTCCCTCCCTCCCACCCTCCCCATCCCACCCCTCTAGGTGGTCACAAAGCACCGAGCTGATCTCCCTGTGCTGTGCGGCTGCTTCCCACTAGTTATCTATTTTACATTTGGTAGTGTATATATGTCCATGACACTCTCTTACCCTGTCACATCTCACCCCACCCCCTCCCCATATCCTCAAGTCCATTCTCTAGTAGGTCTGTGTCTTTATTCCTGTCTTGCCACTAGGTTCTTCATGGCCTTTTTTTTTTTTTCCCTTAGATTCCGTATATATGTGTTAGCATACTGTATTTGTTTTTCTCTTTCTGACTTACTTCACTCTGTATGACAGACTCTAACTCCATCCACCTCATTACAAATACCTCCATTTCATTTCTTTTTATGGCTGAGTAATATTCCATTGTATATATGTGCCACATCTTCTTCATCCATTCATCTGTCGATGGACATTTAGGTTGCTTCCATGTCCTGGCTATTGTAAATAGAGCTGCAATGAACATTTTGGTACATGACTCTTTTTGACCTATGGTTTTCTCAGGGTATATGCCCAGTAGGGGGATTGCTGGGTCATATGGTAGTTCTATTTGTAGTTTTTTAAGGAACCTCCATACTGTTCTCCATAGTGGCTGTATCAATTTACATTCCCACCAACAGTGCAAGAGTGTTCCCTTTCCTCCACACCCTCTCCAGCATTTATTGTTTCTAGATTTTTTGATGATGTCCATTCTGACCGGTGTGAGATGATATCTCATTGTAGTTTTGATTTGCATTTCTCTAATGATTAATGATGTTGAGCATTCTTTCATGTGTCTGTTGGCCATCTGTATATCTTCTTTGGAGAAATGTCTATTTAGATCTTCTGCCCATTTTTGGATTGGGTTGTTCGTTTTTTTGTTATTGAGCTGCATGAGCTGCTTGTAAATCTTGGAGATTAATCCTTTGTCAGTTGCTTCATTTGCAAATATTTTCTCCCATTCTGAGGGTTGTCTTTTGGTCTTGTTTATGGTTTCCTTTGCTGTGCAAAAGCTTTTAAGTTTCATTAGGTCCCATTTGTTTATTTGTGTTCTTATTTCCATTTCTCTGGGAGCTGGGTCAAAAAGAATCTTGCTGTGATGTATGTCATAGAGTGTTCTGCCTATGTTTTCCTCTAAGAGTTTGATAGTGTCTGCCCTTACACTTAGGTCTTTAATCCATTTTGAGTTTATTTTTGAGCATGGTGTCAGGGAGTGTTCTAATTTCATACTTTTACATGTTCCTGTCCAATTTTCCCAACACCACTTATTGAAGAGGCTGTCTTTTCTCCACTGTATATGCTTGCCTCCTTTATCAAAGATAAGTTGACCATATGTGTGTGGGTTTATCTCTGGGCTTTCTATCCTGTTCCATTGATCTATATTTCTGTTTTTGTGCCAGTACCAAACTGTCTTGATTACTGAAGCTTTGTAATATAGTCTGAAGTCAGGGAGCCTGATTCCCCCAGCTCCATTTTTCGTTCTCAAGATGGCTTTGGCTATTCGGGGTCTTTTGTGTTTCCATACAAATTGTGAAATTTTTTGTTCTAGTTCTGTGAAAAATGCCAGTGGTAGTTTGATAGGGATTGCATTGAATCTGTAGATTGCTTTGGGTAGTAGAGTCATTTTCACAATGTTGATTCTTCCAATCCAGGAACATGGTATATCTCTCCATCTATTTGTATCATCTTTAATTTCTTTCATCAGTGTCTTATAATTTTCTGCATACAGGTCTTTTGTCTCCTTAGGTAGGTTTATTCCTAGATATTTTATTCTTTTTGTTGCAATGGTAAATGGGAGTGTTTTCTTAATTTCACTTTCAGATTTTTCGTCATTAGTGTATAGAAATGCAAGAGATTTCTGTGCATTAATTTTGTATCCTGCTACTTTACCAAATTCATTGATTAGCTCTAGGAGTTTTCTGGTAGCATCTTTAGGATTCTCTATGTATAGTATCATGTCATCTGCAAACAGTGACAGCTTTACTTCTTCTTTTCCGATTTGGATTCCTTTTATTTCTTTGTCTTCTCTGATTGCTGTGGCTAGGACTTCCAGAACTATGTTGAATAATAGTGGTGAGAGTGGGCAACCTTGTCTTGTTCCTGATCTTAGTGGAAATGGTTTCAGTTTTTCACCATTGAGGACAATGTTGGCTGTGGGTTTGTCATATATGGCCTTTATTATGTTGAGGAAAGTTCCCTCTATGCCTACTTTCTGCAGGGCTTTTATCATAAATGGGTGTTGAATTTTGTCGAAAGCTTTCTCTGCATCTATTGAGATGATCATATGGTTTTTCTCCTTCAATTTGTTAATATGGTGTATCACACTGATTGATTTGCGTATACTGAAGAATCCTTGCATTCCTGGGATAAACCCCACTTGATCATGGTGTATGATCCTTTTAATGTGCTGTTGGATTCTGTTTGCTAGTATTTTGTTGAGGATTTTTGCATCTATGTTCATCAGTGATATTGGCCTGTAGTTTTCTTTCTTTGTGACATCTTTTTCTGGTTTTGGTATCAGGGTGATGGTGGCCTCGTAGAATGAGTTGGGGAGTGTTCCTCCCTCTGCAATATTTTGGAAGAGTTTGAGAAGGATAGGTGTTAGCTCTTCTCTAAATGTTTGATAGAATTCACCTGTGAAGCCATCTGGTCCTGGGCTTTTGTTTGTTGGAAGGTTTTTAATCACAGTTTCAATTTCAGTGCTTGTGATTGGTCTGTTCATATTTTCTATTTCTTCCTGGTTCAGTCTTGGCAGTTTGTGCATTTCTAAGAATCTGTCCATTTCTTCCAGGTTGTCCATTTTATTGGCATAGAGTTGCTTGTAGTAATCTCTCATGATCTTTTGTATTTCTGCAGTGTCAGTGGTTACTTCTCCTTTTTCATTTCTAATTCTATTGATCTGGGTCTTCTCCCTTTTTTTCTTGATGAGTCTGGCTAATGGTTTATCAATTTTGTTTATCTTCTCAAAGAACCAGCTTTTA
Source organism: Balaenoptera acutorostrata (assembly GCF_949987535.1). NCBI lineage: Eukaryota > Metazoa > Chordata > Mammalia > Artiodactyla > Balaenopteridae > Balaenoptera > Balaenoptera acutorostrata. Next base: position 40,290,708 of record NC_080079.1, read on the forward strand.
GTTTCATTGATTTTTGCTATTGTTTCCTTCATTTCTTTTTCATTTATTTCTGACCTGATCTTTATAATTTCTTTCCTTCTGCTGGCTTTGGGGTTTTTTTGTTCTTCTTTCTCTAATTGCTTTAGGTGCAAGGTTAGGTTGTTTATTCGAGATGTTTCCTGTTTCTTGAGGTAGGCTTGTATTGCTATAAACTTCCCTCTTAGCACTGCTTTTGCTGCGTCCCATAGGTTTTGGGTCGTCGTGTCTCCGTTGTCATTTGTTTCTAGGTATTTTTTGATTTCCCCTTTGATTTCTTCAGTAATCACTTCGTTATTAAGTAATGTATTGTGTAGCCTCCATGTGTTTGTATTTTTTACAGATCTTTTCCTGTAATTGATATCTAGTCTCATAGCGTTGTGGTCGGAAAAGATACTTGATACGATTTCAATTTTCTTAAATTTACCAAGGCTTGATTTGTGACCCAAGATATGATCTATCCTGGAGAATGTTCCATGAGCACTTGAGAAAAATGTGTATTCTGTTGTTTTTGGGTGGAATGTCCTATAAATATCAATTAAGTCCATCTTGTTTAATGTATCATTTAAAGCTTGTGTTTCCTTATTTATTTTCATTTTGGATGATCTGTCCATTGGTGAAAGTGGGGTGTTAAAGTCCCCTACTATGATTGTGTTGCTGTCAATTTCCCCTTTTATGGCTGTTAGTATTTGCCTTATGTATTGAGGTGCTCCTATGTTGGGTGCATAAATATTTACAATTGTTATACCTTCCTCTTGGATCGATCCCTTGATCATTATATAGTGTCCTTCTTTGTCTCTTGTAATAGTCTTTATTTTAAAGTCTATTTTGTCTGATATGAGAATTGCTACTCCAGCTTTCTTTTGATTTCCATTTGCATGGAATATCTTTTTCCATCCCCTCACTTTCAATCTGTATGTGTCTCTAGGTCTGAAGTGGGTCTCTTGTAGACAGCATATATATGGGTCTTGTTTTTGTATCCATTCAGCCAGCCTGTGTCTTTTGGTGGGAGCATTTAATCCATTTACATTCAAGGTAATTATCGATATGTATGTTCCTATTCCCATTTTCTTAAATGTATTGGGTTTGTTATTGTAGGTGTTTTCCTTCTCTTGTGTTTCTTGCCTAGAGAAGTTCCTTTAGCATTTGTTGTAAAGCTGGTTTGGTGGTGCTGAACTCTCTCAGCTTTTGCTTGTCTGTAAAGGTTTTAATTTCTCCATCGAATCTGAATGAGATCCTTGCTGGGTAGAGTAATCTTGGTTGTAGGTTTTTCTCCTTCATCACTTTAAGTATATCCTGCCACTCCCTTCTGGCTTGCAGAGTTTCTGCTGATAGGTCAGATGTTACCTTATGGGGATTCCCTTGTGTGTTATTTGTTTTTTTTCCCTTGCTGCCTTTAATATGTTTTCCTTATATTTAATTTTTGACAGTTTGATTAATATGTGTCTTGGCGTGTTCCTCCTTGGGTTTATCCTGTATGGGACTCTCTGTGCTTCCAGGACTTGATTAACTATTTCCTTTCCCATATTAGGGAAGTTTTCAACTATAATCTCTTCAAAAATTTTCTCAGTCCCTTTCTTTTTCTCTTCTTCTTCTGGTACCCCTATAATTCGAATGTTGGAGCGTTTAATGTTGTCCCAGAGGTCCCTGAGACTGTCCTCAGTTCTTTTCATTCTTTTTTCTTTATCCTGCTCTGTAGTAGTTATTTCCACCATTTTATCTTCCAGGTCACTTATCCTTTCTTCTGCCTCAGTTATCCTACTATTTATCCCATCTAGAGTATTTTTAATTTCATTTATTGTGTTCTTCATCATTGCTTGGTTCCTCTTTAGTTCTTCTACATCCTTGTTAAATGTTTCTTGCATTTTGTCTATTCTATTTCCAAGATTTTGGATCATCCTTACTATCATTATTCTGAATTCTTTTTCAGGTAGACTACCTATTTCCTCTTCATTTGTTAAGTCCAGTGTGTTTTGAGCCTGCTCCTTCATCTGCTGTGTGTTTTTCTGTCGTCTCATTTTGCCTATCTTACTGTGTTTGGGGTCTCCTTTTCACAGGCTGCAGGTTCGTAGTTCCCGTTGTTTTTGGTATCTGTCCCCAGCGGCTAAGGTTGGTTCAGTGGGTTGTGTAGGCTTCCTGGTGGAGGGAACTAGTGCCTGAGTTCTGGTGGATGAGGCTAGATCTTGTCTTTCTGGTGGGCACGTCCACGTCTGCTGGTGTATTTTGGGGTGTCTGTGGCCTTATTATGATTTTAGGCAGCCTCTCTGCTAATGGATGGGGTTGTGTTCCTGTCTAGCTAGTTGTTTGGCATAGGGTGTCCAGCACTGTAGCTTGCTGGTCGTTGGGTGAAGCTGGGTCTTGATGTTGAGATGGAGATCTCTGGGAGATTTTTGCCGTTTGGTATTACGTGGAGCTGGGAGGTCTCTTGTGGACCAGTGTTCTGAAGTTGGCTCTCCCACCTCAGAGGCACAGCCCTGATGCCTGGCTGGAGCACCAAGAGCCTTTCGTCCACACGGCTCAGAGTAAAAGGGAGAAAAAATAGAAAGAAAGAAAGAAAGAGGCTATAATATAGTGAAGTAAAATAAAGCTATTGTAAAGCAAAGCTATACAGACAAAATCTCACCCAGAAGCATATACATATACACTCACAAAAAAAAGGAAAAGGGGAAAGATTAATATCTCCTGCTCCCAGAGTCCCCCTCCTGAATTTGGGCTGATTCGTTGTCTATTCAGGTGTTCAGCAGATGCAGGCACATCAGGTTGTTTGTGGAGCTTTAATCCGCTGCTCCCGAGGCTGCTGGGAGAGATTTCCCCTTCTCTTCCCTGTTCGCACAGCTCCCGGGGTTCAGCTTTGGATTTGGACCCGCCTCTGCGTGTAGGTCGCCTGAGGGCGTCTGTTCCCCGCCCAGACAGGACGGGGTTAAAGGAGCAGCTGCTTCGGGGGCTCTGGCTCACCCAGGCCGCGGGGAGGGAGGGGTACGGAGGAGGCGGGGCGAGCCTGCGGCGGCCGAGGCCGGCGTGACGTTGCACCAGCTCGAGGCGCGCAGTGCGTTCTCCCGGGGATGTTGTCCCCGGATCCCGGGACCCTGGCAGTGGCGGGCTGCACAGGCTCCCGGGAGGGGAGGTGTGGAGAGTGACCTGTGCTCACACACAGGCTTTTTGGAGGCGGCAGCAGCAGCCCCAGCGTCTCACGCCCGTCTCTGGGGTCCGTGCTGATAGCCGCGGCTCGCGCCCTTCTCTGGAGTTCGTTTAGGCGGCGCTCTGAATCCCCTCTCCTTGCGCGCAGCGAAACTAAGAGGCAAGAAAAAGTCTCTTGCCTCTTCGGCAGCTGCAGACCTTTTCCCGGTCTCCCTCCCGGCTAGCTGTGGTGCGCCAACCCCTTCAGGCTGTGTTCACGCCGCCAGCCCCAGTCCTCTCCCTGCACTCCGACCGAAGCCGAGCCTCAGCTCCCAGCCCCGCCCGCCCCGGCGGCTGAGCAGACAAGCCTCTCGGGCTGGTGAGCGCTGCTCGGCGCCGAGCCTCTGTGCGGGAGTCTCTCTGTTTTTCCCTCTGCGCCCCTGTTGCTGTGGGATCCGCGCTGATAGCCGCGGCTTGCGCCCTTCTCTGGAGTTCGTTTAGACGGCGCTCTGAATCCCCTCTTCTTGCGCGCAGCGAAACTAAGAGGCAAGAAAAAGTCTCTTGCCTCTTCGGCAGCTGCAGACTTTTTCCCGGACTCCCTCCCGGCTAGCTGTGGTGCACTAAACCCTTCAGGCTGTGTTCACGCCGCCAGCCCCAGTCCTCTCCCTGCGATCCGACTGAAGCCGAGCCTCAGCTCCCAGCCCCGCCCGCCCCGGCGGGGGAGCAGACAAGCCTCTCGGGCTGGTGAGCGCTGCTCGGCGCCGAGCCTCTGTGCGGGAATCTCTCCGTTTTTTCCTCTGTGCCCCTGTTGCTGTGGGGTCTGCGCTGATAGCTGCGGCTCGCGCCAGTCTCTGAAGTTCGTTTAGGCGGTACTCTGAATCCCCTCTCCTCGCGCACCAGGAAACACAGAGGGAAGAAAAAGTCTCTTGCCTCTTCGGCAGCTGCAGACTTTTTCCCCGGACTCCCTCCCGGCTAGCTGTGGCGCACTAGCCCCCTTCAGGCTGTGTTCACGCCGCCAGCCCCAGTCCTCTCCCTGCGATCCGACCGAAGCCGGAGCCTCGGCTCCCAGCCCCGCCCGCCCCGGCGGGGGAGCAGACAAGCCTCTCAGGCTGGTGAGTGCTGCTCGGCGCCGAGCCTCTGTGCGGGAACCTCTCCGCTTTGCCCTCCGCACCCCTGTGGCTGCGCTCTCCTCCGTGGCTTCAAAGCTTCCCCCCTCCGCCACCCGCAGTCTCCGCCCGCGAAGGGGCTTCCTAGTGCGTGGAAACCTTTCCTCCTTCACAGCTCCCTCCCACTGGTGCAGGTGCCGTCCCTATTCTTTTGTCTCTGTTATTTCTTTTTTCTTTTGCTCTACCCAAGTACGGGGGGAGTTTCTTGCCTTTTTGGAGGTCGGACGTTTTCTGCCAGCGTTCAGTGGGTGTTCTGTAGGAGCAGTTCCACGTGTAGATGTATTTCTACTGTATCTGTGGGAAGGAAGGTGATCTCCGCGTCTTACTCTTCCGCCATCTTCTGCCTCCCCCTCGACATTGACTTTTGTAAGAATCCAGGCCCCTGGTCCTTTAGAATGCTTCCATTCTGGATTTGTCTATTTCTTCATGGTGTTGTTTAACGTGTATCTCCATCTCCCAACTCCTTTATTTCTTATAAACGGGGAGTTAGGGCCTGATTCTTGATTGAGTTCAGTTTCAACATTTTTGGAAGAAGTTCATGGGGAGCAGGTCCATGTCAGGTTGTCTCAGCATCAGAGTCCTAAGCTTGACCACTTGGTAAGTATAGATCTCTCACCGTAAAAGTACACTTTCCTCTTTTGCAATTACCGAGTAATGCTCAGGGTAGATCTTAGCACTGTGAAAATATACTGTTAATCAATAAGCTTTTACCTAATGGTTTTAGCATTTGTTGATGATCCTTGCCTGAATCGATTATTACGTTGGGGAATACAAAAGTGTGATCTTCTATTATTATTCCCTCTACATTTATTAACAGGTATTATTTCTATCTCTCTTTTTTTTAACCTAACAATAGATCCATACATTTAACAATTTAAAGCCACTGAATTTAATAATAAATGAAACTGGCATAATGTGATATACTTGTACATTTTGTATTTTTTCTTTTGATGGGTAAAGCCAACAAATTTTCTCACACGTTTAGCTCTTGAAAAATTCATAGCCTCTGTGGCACTGTGGTGCCTAGTGGATAAAATAGCTGTGATAGGAACTATTTCTAACGACACGGTCAGCATTAAACAGTTGTACTGTGTTGTTCAGCACTGTGAGTGAGCAGATCAGCAGGTGAGGAAAAAATCTGTGCTTAGGAAAACTAGTCTGCCCGAAATCCCAGGATCTAAGAGGTCTGTGTGGGAGCCTCTGGGGGGTGAGATGGGCTGGGGCACAGGAAGACCACAGACTAATGTGTCCCTTTCTACTTTGACCAACTATGATTTAAGTCAAATCAACAAGCACTTTATGAGAGTCTATTTTGGGTCAAAGACTTCGCTAGTATTCCTCTTTGCTATTTCCTTCTGTAAACTTTAAGGATCGACTATTCCCTTATTTCTTTCGTCATTTAGTTACATATGAAAGCTGACTGTGCACCCACTGTGCACAGGCCTGGAGAAGGTTCTTCTTCCCCTTCCAGAGGAGAACCACACCTAAACCTTCATGGCTGAGTAGAAAGCTCACTCACGTCAACACTGGCATTCAGGAGAACCTTCTGTTCTTGGGTCATAATTCTTCCCAGTCTCTCTCAAATACTACTTATCTGCTTATTTGCTTTATCATGCTAATTTGAGTGGTATTTTGGTTGTCATTTGCTTTCCTGAGCTGCTCTTAACCACCTCCAGTAATGAGGATTATTTTCAGAGCTTTATTTTAAACTACTTCTAGCACATTAAAATTGTTTTAAATTCAGAGTTCACGGTCTCTTTTGAAAGGATTACTTCAGTAAAGGTTTTATTTTTTTTCTCAATTGCTTTTCAGTAGAATTTTTGGCTCTACAGCGGTTAGAACATGACTTAGGTCCAAAACATGACACTGCATGTATGTGAGTTTGGGCTACATCTCTCTTTATTTGTAGTTTCTTTGTGAATTGGAAATAAAAATATTTAGTCCACAGGACTGTTGAAAAGACTATATGAGATAACATATGTCTCACTGAGCCAAGAGCTATGATGGCAATGTTATTAATGACAGTGTTTGGCCCCTAAAAATAATGTTGTATGTATTTATTTTTATTAACAAACCGTTAAGGTAAACTCTCAGGGACTTCCCTTGCTTTGCTTGCTTCTGGTTTTACTTTAGTGCCACGTAGTCATCAAGTTCACAGCTCATTTCAAAATCTTCAATGATTTTCAATAACTTATGGAAGAAACACCGTATTCCCAAGGCCAGTGTTCTAGGACCTCTGCCAGTCAAACCAGATTGCTTGCTCCTCTCCAAACTTACCTGACATGACTCCTCTGCCCCCTCATCAGACAGTCCCTTCTACCCTAAGGCTCTTCATCCCCTAGTTTCCATCTATTCCTGCCTCTTCACGTCAAAATTATGTTAGTTCTTTGATTCTCAGCTCCAAGTCAACTGAATTGAGGAACCTTACCTGATTCTCTCCACTGAAGATCATGGCTTCCTTCTTCACAACCTTTGTAGTCCTTTCTCTGCAGTTATGTTTTAGAATGCTTGGCAATTTTACACTATATATTCTAGTAATTTATATAACCTGAGTTTCATTAGTTCTTTCTCCTGGACTCCTGTAGTAGCTTACATCTTCCAGGTATGCCTAGGAGTTCCAGGAAGTCATCAATAGGAACTCACACATATCTGGTCTGTTACCATGTAGGTTTGGCAGTGGCATTCCTCTTACTCAGCTTCAGTCCTACCTAGATGTGTACCATGGAGTCCACCACTGCCATTTCCTTTGCTACTTCCACCTGTTAGAGAAAATAGGTGCTGTGGTCCCTGCTTCCCCTACCCACCACCCCCATTGTGGCCTTCCTAACTCTTCCTCTGCCACTGCCAAAACATGGTGGGATGGCAAAAGGGAGAGGAATGCCTCTCTCTAGTTTCAGCTACATTTGAGCCTTCAGCACCTATGAAGTTTTAGCTCTTTTTTTCCTTATAGCTTTCCCAGCTTCCTTGTTCTAGGATTCAGTCCAAAGTTCTTGAAGGGTAGCCAAGAGCTAAATTGATCTGGCAAACACCATGCTGCCCTCCACGCTGCCCTTCCTTCCGACAGGTGAGACTCTTACTGATTAAGCTTTTGTGGGCCTGGTACTTATCTCATTAGAATGGCCATTGTCCAACAAGACCCTAAGGGCCACTTAAAGAAAAAGGCAACCTCGGAGGGAGGGGCAAGATAGGGGTATGGGATTAAGAGATACAAACTACTATGTGTAAAAGGGATAAGCAACAAGGATATATTGTACAGCACAAGGAAATGTAGCCATTGTTTTGTAATAACATTAAATGGAGTACCATCTATAAAAAAAATTGAATCACTAAAAAAAAAAAAAGAGGGCTTCCCTGGTGGCGCAGTGGTTGAGAATCTGCCTGCCAATGCAGGGGACACGGGTTCAAGCCCTGGTCTGGGAAGATCCCACATGCCGCGGAGCGGCTGGGCCCGAGAGCCACAATTACTGAGCCTGCGCGTCTGGAGCCTGTGCTCCACAGCAAGAGAGGCCGCGACAGTGAAGAGGCCCGCGCACCGCGATGAAGAGTGGCCCCCACTCGCCGCAACTGGAGAGAGCCCTCGCACAGAAACGAAGACCCAACACACCCAAAAATAAATAAATAAATTTATAAAAAAAAAAAAAAGACAACCTCTTTACCACACCAGTTTGCCAGACTTTTCCAGACATGTCTGAACCCCAACTTTAGATTTCTTTAGGTTTCTTCTGAGATCTCCACTCTACATTTGCGTTGTACGATCATAACTGGATTGCAAGCTTCACTAGAACACAATTCATGTCCATAATGCCTAGAACATAGTAAGCTCTCAGTAAGTGTTTATTGGATAAACAAATGAGTGAGTTAAAATAATAATAGCTAATATTTATTGAGTGCTAGACACTATTTCTAGTGTTTTATATTCATTAACTTGTTTAATTATCATTAAAACTCTGTTAGAAAGCATTCTTCTTCTTCTTATTCCAACAAGTGACCCAGTATTTTCCATTTGGTCCTGCAGATCCACTCTGCACCCTTCTCCACCTGTTCTCTGCCCCAGGAGATTGACCCTTGTGGACTACCTCAGTGGGGCTTCCTTTCCCTCTGGTTTGTGTGAGTTTGGCCATCGGGAGGTTCTGGAGAAGAGATCAGAGTGAGGGGGGAGAGAGGGATAATTTTCTGGTTCCTTCTTCGTGGTGTTGCCTTGGACAGGCTGAGATTCTGTCCTAAAAGTCACAGCTCAAGAGCTCTTATGCTCTCTCCCTTCCCTTTTTTTTCATCCTAGGGGTCTTAATATCCCACTATTAGTAGCACCAGAGTCCTTCACTATCTGTGGTGGTTTCCCCTACATTTAGATCTCACCTGTGTAAAGAATTCATTTGTTAAGCCCTTCTTTAATAATATTATATTGAGTGTATCATCCATATCTCTCTGAGTGTAAACTGAGAGAAACTGGGTGTAAACCATCATACTAATAAGGCAACTGAGACCCACAGAGGTTAAGGGATTGCTCAAGATCACTCTCCTAAAAATGCTGACATAGAGATTTGTATCTGAGCCCTTAGCTTTAAGTACCACAGTGTGCACACAAAAGAAATGCATTCAAATGCTGGGAGACAGTGAGGCACAGCGGATAAGTGCATTGTTCTGGCAGTCATAAAGATCTGGTCTCCAAAACTGACTCTAACCTAGTTAGAGAGTAACCTTGGGCAAATTATTTTACCTCTTTAAGATTCAGTTCCTAAATCTGTGAAATGGGAATGTTACCTACCTTAGAATTATTATAAGGCTTATAATAATGAGTTAATTTATGTGAAGTGCTAACATACTATATATCTAGCACCTAATGAAGATTCAATAAATATCATAAAAGCTATTGCTAAGGGGATTATTTGGAAATATGGAGAACATGGGAAAAGTTTCATACAATGTATCTTTACCTAGATGTTTATATTCTGGTGGAGTAGACAATAAACACATGAATAGTCATAAGAATAATAGAGGAATAGCAATAGAAAGAAAGTAATAGAATCCTGGATGGTTAGTGCAGACATTGGAGCTAAAGAGAAGGAAAGGAACTTGTGGTTCAAAGTAGATGGGCCAGACCCTCTCCAGCATTTATTGTTTGTAGACTTTTATTGTTTGTAGGTATCACCTATATAAGATGATACCTCATTGTAGTTTTGATTTTCATTTCTCTAATAATTAGTGATGTTGAGCATCTTTTCATGTGCTTTTTGACCATCTGTATGTCTTCTTTGGAGAAATGTCTATTTAGGTCTTCTACCCATCTTTTGATGGGTTGTTTGTTTTTTTGTTATTGAGCTGTATGACCTGTTTGTATATTTTGGAGATTAATCCCTTGTCGGACGCTTTGTTTGCAAATATTTTCTCCCATTCTGTGGGTTGTCTTTTCATTTTGTTTATGGTTTCCTTTGCTGTGCAAAAGCTTTTGAGTTTAATTAGGTCCCATTTGTTTACTTTTGTTTTATTTTCATTACTCTAGGAGGTGGGTCAAAAGAGATCTTGCTGTGATTTGTGTCTGGGAGTGTTCTGCCTGTGTTTTCCTCTAAGAGTTTTGTAGTATCTGGCCTTACATTTAGGTCTTTAATCCACTTTGAGTTTAATAAAGACCTACTGTATAGCACAGGGAACTCTACTCAGTACTCTGTAATGACCTATATGGGAAAAGAATCTAAAAAAGAGTGGATATATGTATATGTATAACTGATTCACTTTGCTGTACAGCAGAAAGTAACGACATTATAAATCAACTATACTCCAATAAAAATTAAAAAAAAAAAATAGACAGCACAGGCTTTATTTTGTGTTTCTTCAGTTCTCTCTTGAACTTATTTTCTTGACTTGGCACCAGCCATCCTGTTGAATATACAAGCATCCCCCAGGAATTGTGGTCCGAGTGAACTAACACACATCAGCGGGCTTCATCACGAACCTTCTTCCTGGCTGTTAATTCTTGTGACGATAACCATTGCTTTCAGTGGTGGCCAGCCTTGCTCTTCTAGGAGGATTAGATTGCTGGGAGCAGGGAAGGGAGAGTCAGTATGCTGGCTTCAGAACATCCTTGCCTGTACTCGTAAAAACAAAGTCTATCATTTCAGTGAGGATAATTATACAGAATATTTCCATGACAGCTTCACAACCTGAACCAAAATTGCTTAAAAAGGTGCAAGTAAGTGAAAAAATACATCTTAACTACAGCTTTTGAAGCGAGATGGGCAAGTAAATATTGAATACGTTTTATGGGCACAAATATTCCAAGTGAACATCTAAACTATGGCAAGGTTTGCAAATGCATGACAAGCATTTACTTCCCACCCCCTATCAGAACTAGAGATGGTCTTGGAATCTCTAAACAAAACACTGAATGTTGCCATCATTCATTGGATTAGAGTTAGTACAAAAGATAAAGCTTGCCTGTTATTGTTGTTCTGTGGAGGGGACGACCCTACCAATCCACATCATACCACCACCTAAAGTTTACCACTGAGTTTAAAACCAGATAGGCCTGGTGTCAGTTTTTTAGCTGAATTACTTAATGATATTGTCAATATTTTATTAGTAAGTAAGTAATTTTAGTTTGGAATGTAAATTTAGAATATTAGCTGCATTCTGAATCATGATTTTTTATTCTCATTTATTTTGCTTCTGGGGACTGTATCAGTTTAACAAACCACTCCAAAATGGAATGACTTAAAACAATCATCATTTTATTTGTTCATGGTTCTGTGGTCAGCAATTTGGGCTCAGCTCTGCTGGATGCGTCTCTGTTCCTGGTTATACTGGCTAGGCTCACTCCTATTTGCCATCAGCTAGGGGCTGATGATCTCACTCACATGTCTGGCAGTTGGCTGGCTCTTGGCAGGGACAACTGGGTCATTTCCCACTTAGCATCCAGCATGTTAAACCAGGCTCATTCTCATCATGGTGGTCACAGTGTTCCCCAGAGCAGCTAGAGGGGGCAAGCCCCAATGCATGGGTAATTTTCAAGTCTCACTTGTGTCATATTTGTTATTATCCCATTGGCCAAAGCAAGTCACATGGTGAAGCACAGAGTCAGTGGAAGAGGGAATTTACCAAAGGCATAGATATGGGAAGGGAATTCTTGTGGGGACTTTTGCAAATAATCTACCATGGGGCACAGTCTCAAAATGATAATGTGTAGTAGTAAAGCAACATTCTTATATTTACATATATAAATATAAGCCTTTTGAAAATTTTTTGAAAAGCCTTACAGCAATACAATGGTTCTACTTAAAAATCACATGGAGACATTAAATATTGTTATGTAAATGAAATACTACACTGAATATTGTTCTTAATAGTATCACAACTGCTAACATATATTTGATCTTCAATCACCCAATGATGAAGGTACTACTATTATTCTCATTTTGCACATGGAAGAAATTGAGACTCAGAGAAATTGGAGAACTTGCTTGATGTCACCATCACTAAGGGAATAACATTTGGGCAGCTCTAAGAATATGCTAATATAATGTATATAAGGGACTTAGTATGGACCTTCCACAGTGTTCAATGAGTATATGAACACTATATTAATATCATAATATTAATAGTCATAATTGAACATGAGAGGTTATTTTATTTTAAAAGTTAGACCATGTGCAGCTATAAAACTAAGAACTCTCTAACATATTAAATTTCCTGTTATGGACATCTCTATAATTGGTTCTATATTTTGCTCTAACTGGAACTGATTGCAAATGCATTAGAAAGTCTAATTTTCAGAGAAGTCATAAAACTTTGCTCACTACTAAACAATCAAAACTTTTAAAGCACCATCCATTAAGCTGTATCATTAAATCCAAAGCTATATTACCAAAACACTAAATGACTGGATAACCTCTACTTCTTATTTCTTCAGTGATGACAAAGAATATCTTTATCAAATCTCTGTGGATGTCATTTATAATTTATTTTGATTTAAAGTAAAAGGGTCTATTTGCGGGAGAGAGGTTAAATTTCACATAGTGAATATATATCACTTCTGCATCAGCCACGTGTTGAGAAAAGAATAGAACCGGAAATCCTGTTCGAGAAAGGATATTTAAAAGGATATCTTAAGGAAATGAGAAACAAGTTTATGCTACACTTGATAACATTCTTCCATTTTCCTGAATAGAGTCTGAGAAAATATACAGTGTCACAACTAGTCATTGAATGATACTATTCAGATTTGTGTTCAATGGGAATGGCTCATTATTTCTTTGGTTGCTCTGTTCTATTATAATTAACTTGAAATCAAAGAAAGAAAAAGGTATAGTATAAGGACTGGTGTTCTCTAGTTTAGTTCTTTAGAACTCTGTTAGGCAAGAATGGCAGAGAAAAGGAGAACAAACACCCTTGACAGGGAATCACATTGGCCTTTTCTTTTTGGTACCACCTTTGGCTTTATACCTAACTCCATCTCAACAGCCAGTTCCTTAGGTTAGTGTTACAACATGCCACACACTACTTCTCTACTATTCCCATGTGCTTATCGAAATTGGATTCAAATTAAGATAAAAATATGGATAGAGATGATTCAAAATATTTCAGAGAAGAGTTAATTTGATGATTAATTTTAGCATCAATTTATGCAAGTGGATCTCAACTGTGGGCAATTTTCATCTGACAGTTCTGGAGATACTTTTGGTTGTTAAAATTTGGGGTGAGGGGATGCTATCGGAATCTAATGGGTAGAGGCCAGAGATGTTGCTAAACACCCTATAATGCACAGGACAGTCCCCCACAACAAAGAATTGTCCATCCCCAAATGTCAGTAGTTCTGAGGTTGATAAAATGCTGATTTATATAACATGAATGTTGCATTAGTTATAATTTCTTAAACAAAATAGATATATAGCCATTGGGTAGATGGCTATCAGGGATAATTTAGAAGGGATTTTGTGTGTGTGTGTGCATGTGCACATGCAGAGGATTAAATTCTTTCTAAAATCTGATGAACTGTAAGATACCATGCTTCCCATTTATTTTACTTTCTTGGAAGCTGCCATACAGAAGAAGCCTAAGGAATTAGTGAAAACAAGAAAATATGAAGGCGAATGCTTTACAGAGCACATCTTAGGATGGGGCATTGCATCAGTGAAGGGCTGCTGCTGCCGATCTTCATACCATGTATAAGTCGAGTAAAACTTGAGGGTAAGGGAAGGGCAAAGGGAAGGAGGACTTTCCAGGTCTTTCTGGATACTGTTTATTCATAGAACTTAGTCATTTTATTCGTGATATAAATTTAAAAGCTAGAAGTTTAATGATTTTTTAAAAAATTAACCACAGTCTGTCATCTTAATTGAGGTGATGGTTTCATGGGTGTTTAACATCTGAGAAAACTCATCAGATTGTACAATTTAAATATGTGCAGTTTATCATGTCTAAACTGGTCCTCAATCATATTGTAAAAACACAACATACATTAACACACTCTCCCTATAAAAAGCTCAAACAATGCATATCTTATAACATATGACAGTTTTCCTTCACCCCTCACTCCTACTCCTCTCCCCCAGGGTAACAACTGTTAATTGTTTGATCTAAATTTAAGTACATATACAAGTATTTTACACATATCATTTTAAAATGGTCATATAAATAAAAGCACAAAATTTTTTGCTTGCTTTTTTCTCATCATATCTTGGACATCTTCCCACAGATCTATCTCATTCTCTTTTGATGGTTACATAGCGTTTCATAATGTGACTATATCATCAATTATTTAATCATTTATTTATTTAGGTTAGATGTTTCTCTTTCACAAACAGTAAAAAAAAAAAAAAAAAAAAAAGAAAAAACATGAATCATTTCTACAAGCTTAATTTTTTAGAAGTGGGGTTGTTGAGTAAAAGCAAACATATACTTAAAATGTGTATGTCTACTGCTAAATTGCTTGCTACAAAACACTTTAATAACTTAGGCTCTCATCAGTATTTGGGAGAACCCATTTATGACAATTTGACAAGTCTCTTACATTTTACCAATTTGATAGGCAAACAAGACTTTTACTAGCAAAGATGTACATCTTTGCTTTTGTCATTTTGTATTGGAATTTTGGTATTTTTATTTATTTTTAAGAGCTCTTTGCATGTTATGGATATTAACTCTCTTTTATATATTTATAAGACTATCTATGATTAAACAGAGAATTACCATAAGACCTAGCAATTCCACTTCTGGGTATATACCCAAAAGAATTGAAATCAGAGACTCGAACAGATGTTTGTACATCAATGTTCTTTGCAGTCTTTTTTTTTTATAATTGGATAATTTGTCTTTTTTTTTAACACCTTTATTAGAGTATAATTGCTTTACACTGGTGTGTTAGTTTCTTCTGTATAACAGAGTGAATCAGCTATACATATACATTTATCCCCATTTGTCCTCCCTCTTGTATCTCCCTCCCACCTTCCCTATCCCACCCCTCTAGGTGATCACAAACCACCAAGCTGGTCTCCCTGTGCTATGTGGCTGCTTCCCACTAGTTATCTATTTTACATTTGGTAGTGTATACATGTCCATGCCACTCTCTCACTTCATCCCAGCTTACCCTTCCCCCTCCCAGTGTCCTCAAGTCCATTCTCTACATCTGCATCTTTATTCCTGTCCTGCCCCTAGGTTCTACAGAACCTTTTTTTTCCCCCCATATATATATGTTAGCATATAGTATTTGTTTTTCTTTTTCTGACTTACTTCACTCTGTATGACAGTCTCTAGGTCCATCCACCTCACTGCAAATAACTCAATTTCTTTTCTTTATATGGCTGAGTAATATTCCATTATATATATGTGCCACATCTTCTTTATCCATTCATCTGTTGATGGACACTTAGGTTGCTTCCATGTCCTGACTATTGTAAATAGTGCTGCAAAGAACATTGTGGTGCATGACTCTTTTTGAATTATGGTTTTCTCAGGGTATATGCCCAGTAGTGGGATTGCTGGGTCATATGGCAGTTCTATTTTTAGTTTTTTAAGGAACCTCCATACTGTTCTCCATAGTGGCTGTATCAATTTACATTCCCACCAACAGTGCAGGAGGGTTCCCTTTTCTCCACACCCTCTCCAGCATTTATTGTTTGTAGATTTTTTGATGATGGCCATTCTGACCTGAGTGAGGTGATATCTTATTGTAGTTTTGATTTGCATTTCTCTAATGATTAATGATGTTGAGCATCCTTTCATTTGTTTGTTGACAATCTGTATATCTTCTTTGGAGAAATGTCTATTTAGGTCTTCTACCCATTTTTGGATTGGGTTGTTTGTTTTTTTGATATTGAACTGCATGAGCTGCTTGTACATTCTGGAGATTAATCCTTTGTCAGTTGCTTCATTTGCAAATATTTTCTCCCATTCTGAGGGTTGTCTTTTCATCTTGTTTATAGTTTCCTTTGCTGTGCAAAAGCTTTTAGGTTTCATTAGGTCCTGTTTGTTTATTTTTGTGTTTATTTCCAATTCTCAAGGAGGTGGGTCAAAAAGGATCTTGCTGTTATTTATTTCATAGAGTGTTCTGCCTATGTTTTCCTCTAAGAGTTTGATAGTGTCTGGCCTTACATTTAGGTCTTTAATCCATTTTGAGTTTGTTTTTGTATATGGTGTTAGGGAGTGTTCTAATTTCATTCCTTTACATGTAGTTGTCCAGTTTTCCCAGCACCACTTATTGAAGAAGCTGTCTTTTCTCCATTGGATACTCTTGCCTCCTTTATCAAAGATAAGGTGACCATATGTGCGTGGGTTTATCTCTGGGCTTTCTATCCTGTTCCATTGGATCTACATTTCTGTTTTTGTGCCACTACCATACTGTCTTGATTACTGTAGCTTTGTAATATAGTCTGAAGTCAGGGAGCCTGATTCCTCCAGCTCCGTTTTTTTACTCAAGTTTGCTTTGGCTATTCGGGGTCTTTTGTGTTTCCATACAAACTGTGAAAATTTTTATCTAGTTCTGTGAAAAATGCCATTGGTAGTTTGATAGGGATTGCATTGAATCTGTAGATTGCTTTGGGTAGTAGAGTCATTTTCATAATGTTG
Source organism: Balaenoptera acutorostrata (assembly GCF_949987535.1). Lineage (NCBI taxonomy): Eukaryota > Metazoa > Chordata > Mammalia > Artiodactyla > Balaenopteridae > Balaenoptera > Balaenoptera acutorostrata. The sequence goes on from NC_080079.1 coordinate 40,307,063, forward strand.
ATTCTTCCAATCCAAGAACATGGTATATCTCTCCATCTGTTTGTATCGTCCTTAATTTCTTTCATCAGTGTCTTACAGTTTTCTGCATACAGGTCTTTTGTCTCCCTAGGTAGGTTTATTCCTAGATATTTTATTCTTTTTGTTGAAATGGTAAATGGGAGTGTTTCCTTAATTTCTCTTTCAGATTTTTCATCATTAGTGTATAGGAATGCAAGAGATATTTGTGCATTAATTTTGTATCCTGCTACTTTACCAAATTCATTGATTAGCTCTAGTAGTTTTCTGGTACCATCTTTAGGATTCTCTATGTATAGTATCATGTCATCTGCAAACAGTGACAGTTTTACTTCTTCTTTTCCAATTCGGATTCCTTTTATTTCTTTTTCTTCTCTGATTGCTGTGGCTAAAACTTCCAAAACTATGTTGAATAATAGTGGTGAGAGTGGGCAACCTTGTCTTGTTCCTGATCTTAGTGGAAATGGTTTCAGTATTTCACAATTGAGAATGATGTTGGCTGTGGGTTTGTCATGTATGGCCTGTATTATGTTGAGGTAAGTTCCCTCTATGCCTACTTTCTGCAGGGTTTTTATCAGAAATGGGTGTTGAATTTTGTTGAAAGCCTTTTCTGCATCTATTGAGATGATCATATGGTTTTTATCCTTCAGTCTGTTAATATGGTATATCACATTGATTGATTTGCATATATTGAAGAATCCTTGCATTCCTGGGATAAATCCCACTTCATCATGGTGTATGATCCCTTTAATGTGCTGTTGGATTCTGATTGCCAGTATTTGTTGAAGATTTTTGCATCCATGTTCATCAGTGATATTGGCCTGTAGTTTTCCTTTTTTGTGACATCTTTTTCTGGTTTTGATATCAGGGTGATGGTGGCCTCATAGAATGAGTTTGGGAGTGTTCCTTCCTCTGCAATTTTTTGGAGGAGTTTGAGAAGGATAGGTGTTAGCTCTTCTCTAAATGTTTGATAGAATTCTCCTGTGAAGCCATCTGGTCCTGGGCTTTTGATTGTTGGAAGATTTTTAATCACAGTTTCAATTTCAGTGCTTGTGATTGGTCTGTTCATATTTTCTATTTCTTCCTGGTTCAATCTCGGCAGGTTGTGCTTTTCTAAGAATTTGTCCATTTCTTCCAGGTTGTCCATTTTATTGGTATATAGTTGCTTATAGTAATGTCTCATGATCCTTTGTATTTCTGCAGTGTCAGTTGTTACTTCTCCTTTTTCATTTCTAATTCTGTTGATTTAGGTCTTCTCCCTTTTTTTCTTGATGACTCTGGCTAATGGTTTATCAATTTTGTTTATCTTCTCAAAGAACCAGCTTTTAGTTTTATTGATCTTTGCTATTGTTTTCTTCATTTCTTTTTCATTTATTTCTGATCTGATCTTTATGATTTCTTTCCTTCTGCTAACTTTGGGGGTTTTTTGGTTCTCCTTTCTCTAATTGCTTTAGGTGTAAGGTTAGGTTGTTTATTTGAGATGTTTGTTTTTTCTTGAGGTAGGATTGTATTGCTACAAACTTCCCTCTTAGAACTGCTTTTGCTGCATCCCATAGGTTTTGGCTCATCATGTTTTCACTGTCATTTGTTTCTAGGTATTTTTTGATTTCCTCTTTGATTTCTTCAGTGATCTCTTGGTTATTTAGTAGTGTACTGTTTAGCCTCCATGTGTTTGTATTTTTTACAGATTTTTTCCTGTAACTGATACCTAGTCTCATAGCATTGTAGTTGGAAAAGATACTTGATAAAATTTCAGTTTTCTTAAATTTACCAAGGCTTGATTTGTGACCCAAGATATGGTCTATCCTGGAGAATGTTACGTGAGCACTTGAGAAGAAAATGTATTCTGTTGTTTTTGGATGGAATGTCCTATAAATATCAATTAAGTCCATCTTGTTTAATGTATCATTTAAAGCTTGTGTTTCCTTATTTATATTCATCTTGGATGATCTGTCCATTTGTGAAAGTGGCATGTTAAGTCCCCTACTATTATTGTGTTTTGTCAATTTCCCCTTTTATAGTTATTAGCATTTGACTTATGTATTGAGGTGCTCCTATGTTGGGTGCATTAATATTTACAATGTTATATTTTCTTCTTGGATTCATACCTTGATCATTTTGTAGTGTCCTTCTTTGTCTCTTGTAATAGTCTTTATTTTAAAGTCTATTTTGTCTGATATGAGAATTGCTACTCCCTCTTTCTTTTGATTTCCATTTGCATGGAATATCTTTGTCCATCTCCTCACTTTCAGTCTGTATGTGTCCCTTAGGTCTGAAGTGGGTCTCTTGTAGACAGTATATATATGGGTCTTGGTTTTGTCCATTCAGCCAGTCTATGTCTTTTGGTTGGAGCATTTAATCCATTTACATTTAAGGTAGTTATCAGTATGTATGTTCCTATTACCATTTTCTTAATTGTTTTGGGTTTGTTATTGTAGGTCCTTTCCTTCTCTTGTGTTTCCTGCCTAGAGAAGTTCCTTTCGCATTTGTTGTAAAGTTGGTGGTGCTGAATTCTCTTAGCTTTTGCTTGTCTGTAAAGGTTTTAATTTCTCCATCGAATCTGAAAGAGATTCTTGCTGGGTAGAGTAAACTTGGTTGTAGGTTTTTCCCTTTCATCCCTTTAAATATGTCCTGCCACTCTCTTCTGGCTTGCAGAGTTTCTGCTGACAGATCAGCTGTTAACCTTATGGGGATTCCCTTGTGTGTTATTTGTAGCTTTTCCCTTGCTGCTTTTAATATTTTTCCTTTGTATTTAATTTTTGATAGTTTGATTAATATGTGTCTTGGCGTGTTTCTCCTTGGATTTATCCTGTATGGGACTCTCTGTGCTTCCTGGACTTGATTGACTATTTCCTTTCCCATATTAGGGGAGTTTTCAACTATAATCTCTTCAAATATTTTCTCAGTCCCTTTTTTTTTTCTCTTCTTCTTTTGGGACCCCTATAATGCAAATGTTTGTGCATTTAGTGTTGTCCCAGAGGTCTCTGAGACTATCCTCAATTCTTTTCATTCTTTTTTGTTTATTCTGCTCTGCGGTAGTTATTTCCACTATTTTATCATCCAGGTCACTTATCCATTCTTCTGCCTCAGTTATTCTGCTTTTGAGTCCTTCTAGAGAATTTTTAATTTCATTTATTGTGTTGTTCATCATTGTTTGTTTGCTCTTTAGTTCTTCTACGTCCTTGTTAAATGTTTCTTTTATATTCTTCATTTTATTTCCAAGATTTTGCATCATCTTTACTGTCGTTACTCTGAATTCTTTTTCAGGTAGATTGCCTATTTCCTCTTCATTTGTTTGGTCTGGTGTGTTTTTACCTTGCTCCTTCATCTGCTGTGTATTTCTCTGTCTTCTCATTTTGCTTAACTTACTGTGTTTGTGGTCTCCTTTTCACAGGCTGCAGGTTCGTAGTTCCCTTTGTTTTTGGTGTCTGCCCCCAGTGGGTTATGTTGGTTCAGTGGGTTGTGTAGACTTCCTGGTGGAGGGGACTGGTGCCTGTGTTCTGGTGGATGAGACTGGATCTTGTCTTTCTGGTGGGCAGGACTGCGTCCGGTGGTGTGTTTGGGGTGTCTGTGAACTTATTATGATTTTAGGCAGCCTCTCTGCTAATGGGTGGGGTTGTGTTCCTGTCTTGCTCGTTGTTTGGCATGAGGGTGTCCAGCCCTGTAGCTTGCTGGTTGTTTAGTGGAGCTGGGTCTTAATATTGAGATGGAGATATCTGGGAGAGCTTTCGCTGTTTGAGATTACGTAGGGTTGGGAGGTCTCTGGAGGACCGATGTCCTGAACTCGGCGCTTCCACCTCAGAGGCTCAGGCCTGACATCTGGCCAGAGCACCAAGACCCTGTCAGACACTCCATTCAGAAGAAAAGGAAGAAAAAAGAAAGAAAGAAAGAAAGAAAAAAGGAAAATAAAATAATTAAAAATAAAAATTAAAAAGATATTATAAACAAGAAGTAATTAAAAAATAGAAAGAAAGAAGAGAACAACCAAACCAAAGAACAAATCCACCAATGATAACAAGTGCTAAAAACTACACACACACACACACACACACACACACACACAAATGGACAGACAGAACCCTAGGACAAATGGTAAAAGCAAACGTATACAGACAAAATCACACAAAGAAGCATACACATACACACTCACAAAAAGAGAAAAAGGGAAAAAAATTATATATATATATATATAAATAAATGAAGAGAGCAACCAAATCAATAAACAAATCTACCAATGATAATAAGCTCTAAATACTAAACTAAAATAAACATAAAACCAGAAACAAATTAGATGCAGAAAGTAAACCCAAAGTCTACAGTTGCTCCCAAAGTCCACTACCTCAATTTTGGGATGATTCGTTGTCTATTCAGGTATTCCACAGATGCAGGGTACATCAAGGTGATTGCGGAGATTTAATCCACTGCTCCTGAGGCTGCTGGGAGAGATTTCCCTTTCTCTTCTTTGTTTGCACAGCTCCTGGGGTTCAGCTTTGGATTTGGCCCTGCCTCTGTGTGTAGGTCACCTGAGCGCATCTGTTCCCTGCCCAGAGAGGATGGGGTTAAAGTAGCAGCTGATTTGGGGGTTCTGTCTCACTCAGGCCGGGGGGAGGGAGGGGTACTGTATGAGGTGCGAGCCTGCGGCGGCAGAGGCCGGCGTGACGTTGCAACAGCCTGAGGCGCACCATGTATTCTCCCGGGGAAGTTGTCCCTGGATCACTGGACCCTGGCAGTGGCGGGCTGCACAGGCTCCCGGGAGGGGAGGTGTGGATAGTGACCTGTGCTTGCACACAGGCTTCTTGGTGGCTGCAGCAGCAGCCTTAACGTTTCACGCCCGTCTCTGGTGTCCGCGCTGATAGCCGCGGCTCGCACCCGTCTCTGGAGCTCGTTTAGGCAGTGCTCTGGATCCCCTCTCCTCGTGCATCCTGAAACAATGGTCTCTTGCCTCTTAGGCAAGTACAAACTTCTTCCCGGACTCCTTCCCGGCTAGCTGTGGTGCACTAGCCCCCTTCAGGCTGCGTTCACACAGCCAACCCCAGTCCTCTCCCTGGGATCTGACCTCCGAAGCCCGAGCCTCAGCTCCCAGCCCCCACCCGTCCTGGAGGTGGGTGAGCAGACAAGCCTCTCGGGCTGGTGAGTGCTGGTCAGCACCGATCCTCCATGCGGGAATCTCTCCACTTTGCCCTCTGCACCCCTATTGCTGCGTTCTCTTCCGTGGCTCCGAAGCTTCCACCCCGCCACCCCCCGTCTCCGCCAATGAAGGGCCTTCCTAGTGTGTGGAAACTTTTCCTCCTTCACAGCTCCCTCCCCGAGGTGCAGGTCCCGTCCCTATTCTTTTGTCTCTGTTTTTTCTCTTTTCTTTTGCCCTACCCAGGTACGTGGGGAGTTTCTTGCCTTTTGGGAAGTCTGAGATCTTCTGCCAGTATTCAGTAGGTGTTCTGTAGGAGTTGTTCCACATGTAATTGTATTTCTGATGTATTTGTGGGGAGGAAGGCGATCTCCGCACCTTACTCCTCTGCCACCTTGAAGGTCTCCCTGTTCTTAGTCTTATTCACAGTAGCTAAAAGGTGGAAGCAGCCTGAGTGTCCATCAGTGTATAAGAGATGAGTGTATAAACAAAATGTGGTATATACATACAATAGAATATTATCCAGCTTTAAAAAGAAGGGTAATTTTGATACATAATACAACATGGATAAACCTTGAGGACATTATGCTAAGTGAAATAAGCCAAATAAAATACAGAAAACACTGTATGATTCCATTTATATGAGGTATCTAGAATAGTTAAATTAATAGAAACAGAAAGCAGAATGGTGGTTATACCAAGGGCTGGGGAGAAGAGATGGGGAGTTATTGTTTAATGGGTACAGAGTTTCCGTTTGGGAAAATGAAAAAGTGCTGGAGGCAGATGGTGGTGATGGTCGTACAACAGTGTGAGTGTACTTAATTCCACTGAGCTATAAGCTTAAAAATGGTTAAAGTGGTAACTTTTTATGTTATGTCTATTTTACTGTATTAAGAAAGTGAGAAAACATTGTTTATATAAATAACATAAATTTGAATAAACAGGTACACAGTATATTCAAAATATGTGTTACATAAATATTTTCTCCTAATCTGTTAACATGAGTTCTCTCTCCAGTAATTTGAAATGCTACTTCTATAATAAACGATACTTCCCTATAGATATGAATCTCTTTGTAAGCTATGCATTGTTATTAACTCATTTTTAAAATTACTCATCACATTGGTTTAATTACTATAGCTTTATAGTACACTTGATAGGCAGTAGGACAAGACCATTATTTTTGTTGCTTTTCAAATATCTTTATTTTTCTGCAGCATCTGTTTTGTGTGAATTTTAAAATCAATTCATCAACTTCTATTTTTAAAAATATTGTTGGAATTGCATTGAATTTACAGATAAATCTATCTGGGGAGATATATTGTAATATATAAAGGCAATTTTGATTAATCATACTACTCTTAGTTTTCTAAGTATAGAATAATCAGTTTTTACTATTAAAAATTATTCTTATTGATACAGTGGTTTATAATTTTTTATGCCCATATTCTCCAGTTTGCCTGTAATCTCTTTCATACAGTAACTCATCAGTAATAACGATTGAAATGCTGCTTATCACATGCTATATGCTAATGAGCATTCTCTATTACAAGTGTATGAACTATTACTTTTGTCTTTATTGGAAAAATGAGTTAGTCTTTTAAAGTAAAAATGGATCTCTTTGTTCTCTAAGAAATGGAATACTGATAATACAAACGTATGGTATGTTTTTCTATTAAACAAATAAATGTAGTTGAATTTCCAAGGTTAGCTCTGTCAGGATACTCTATTTCTTTAAGCTTTCTAATTATTTTAACCTGATTTTCCTGGTGAGTAGATTTTCACACTCACAAGGAAAGAGCAGTCTTTATAGAGGAAGGATAAAAGGAGGGTAATTTTAGATGAAACACGAAACCCAGTGAAGAGACTATAGTATAATTTCATAGGTGCAACAGGTATTTTGCTATTTCCAAATGTCACTTTGGTGGAATCTTCCATACGTTACTTACTGTAAAATTTCCCTGGTTATGGCGTTTTATGAAATCCTTGGTGCCTCCTAGGATAAATTTCACGTTCATGGGAAAGGTACTCCAGGTGTACTTTCTGGCAACCATGTGGCTTTGTTCCTCACATGCCAGCCGCTGCCCCCCACTTTGAGATTCCCCTGACCAAAAAATTACCTGTGGTTTCCAGGACATGTTCATAGAAGAATCCATTCCAGGGGATTATACATATATTCAAAAAGGCTCTTCCTTAATAAAAGTTTTTGGTCAACTGTAAGTAACAGAAATTCAACTAGTGCATTAATTTGGCAAACTAATCCTTTCGTTTCAACCAAGTGGGCTTATGTCAATTGGTTATTTGGTGATTTTGGCTTTCTGTAGGTGTCTCTCTCTCTCTGTCTCTGTCTCTCTCACACACACACACACACGGCTTATTACTTTTCCTTCCCCTTCCTCTGTACTGTGATAACCTTTTAGTTTTTTCACTTTTGTTTTAAAATTAGTCATTTCCGTATCTATTATCCCTCACCCTAAGCTGCTCCTCCTACACTATCATAAGCTTCTTGTTTTTTTTTTTCACTTTTTTATTGGGGTATAGTTGATTTACAATGTTGTGTTAGTTTCAGGTGTACAATAATGTGACTCAGTCATATATATATCATATATATATATATATATATATATATATATATCAATTTTTTTTCAGATTCTTTACCAATCTAGATTATTACAGAATACTGAGTAGAATTCCCTGTGCTATACAGTAGGTCCTTATTGGTTATCTATTTTATATATAGTCCTGTGTATATGTTAATCCCAATCTCCTAATTTATCCCTTCCCCCCACATTTCCCCTTTGGTAACCATAAATTTGATTTCCAGATCTGTGAGTCTGTTTCTGTTTTGTAAATAAGTTCATTTGTATCATTTTTTTTTTTTTAGGGCAGACGCTCTAACTTGTCTCTGTTTATCCTTAGTGTCTAGGGGAATGCCTGGGATCTGTAGAAAGTGAGCAAAAAATATTTGTTGAATAAATGAAACCAAGTGCATTTGCTCAGGTAATACAAACATTTATTTTTAGTTTCCCATTCAAAGGAAGAATGCCAGATTTATGATATCTTTCTTAATAAAAAGGTTCCTGACATAAATGGCTCTTCTCCTGCATCTTTCCTAGAATGCTAATTTGACATTTACGCAAAAGGTAAATCAGTTTGTTTAGCTATGGAGGAGAGGAAGTTGTCACTCCTGATTAATAACAGTGCGCTAGCATCTAATCCCCAGCAACTTGTGGCATTTCCCATCTGTTCTTAACATTACTCCATTTATGCTCTTAACATTAAAATATCCAAATGTTTTGAATGGAGACATTTTTAAAGGAAGAGTTTGTTTTTACTGACATACCCAAGCTAGAAAAATGATTTAGAAGAAAAGTACAATGACTGAAACACACACACACACACACACACACACACACACACTCTCTCTCTCTCTCTCTCTCTCTCTCTCTCTCTCACTCTCTCCCCAGCACCACCTCATGTTACCCAAAGTATTCCTGGCAGAGTTTCTTGCTGATGATTTTAGCCACAGTCTGAGTAATGTCTGCTTGCCCGAGTATTGTAAAGTGATCTCCCTTTATTAGATGAAGTCTTGAATGAAAGGCGGCATGGTACTGTGTCTTCGTAGTTCAATACCTTCTGTCTTTCTGCCACCTCTCTGCAAATTGTGGGTGGCTGGAAAGGATGCTGTGGGAAGGGGAGAATTCTGCTGAGCCAAAGTGTTTTTCAACACAAAAACGATTCTTCATTGTAACTAATACGATTATTTAAGATTATTATGGGACAGTTTTGAGTGTTTCTACCACCTTCTCACTTTTATTAAGGCTGCCCAAATGGAGCCCTATATAACATAAATGGGAAAAATATCATCAACACGGCACTTGCGGACATTACCTGTAAATATGGGAGTTTTAATATCTCCTGGAATACTGTAGGTTCAGTGGAACTATTTTTTAAAAAAGAAACAAGTTATATTTTTATAATAAATGACTAGACATTTTGAGAAAATAATTTCCAAATGTGTCCCCTTTGTATCAGAAATAGTAAATGAACTATTGAACTAACTATGCAGCTTTGATTAGAGACCAAGAAAAATAATGATAGTTATAACAGGTTGAGTGATTGTCAAAATATAGGTCTCCTTATGCCTGGTAATGGTTTGTTAGCTTTTTTACATGGGGACTGTTAATTTGAAATAAGCTGAGATAAGCACAGATGAATGTCTCCATCAATAAAAAGCAGGTGGTGAGAATTAAGACCGGAGGTGATTTTATCATATTCTTAAAAAACATCCATATGTAATAATATTTGGCTTGTTCTTTTAAAGTATCAGAATGTTCTGAGTTGTTATTAAAAATATTTAATAAAACACCAGATGCCATTTTTTTAAGGTAAGAAGAACTATAATCCTATAGCATCTGTGTGAAGAAAGGGCATACTCTCTCTAAATGCAGCAGTCTTTGTCCCTTGTTACTGAGCATTTTATCACAAAATGGGACTGTTGTGTCATATTGCATTGGACTAACGGTTCTGAAAGTCAGGAAATGACAGCACTAAGTTAGGCAATAGGCTAACATACAAACCAGATATTAAATCTTTTGTGTCAAAGTTGTGTAAAAATATGTATTTATATACAATTATGCTTTTATATGAATATGCTATTTAATGAGGCATGCACAAGTAAATGGTAACAGTGAGTGGTTGCCTCCATAAAAGGGGGTCTGTGTAGCTGGGGAACAGGGATGAGAAGGAGACCTACCTTTCATTGCATATCCTTTGTTTTTTGAATTCTATATCATGTACATCTGTTTTCTAAATTTTATAACAGTTTATAAAAAGAAGTTCCATGTAGATGAGTCCAGTGTCTCTCACTTTAAAAATCAAACCAACAAAGACCTACTATATAGCACAGGAAACTATATTCAATATCTTGCAATAACCTATAATGGAAAAGATTCTGTAAAAGAATATATGTATGTATATATATAACTGAACCACTGTGCTATACACTTGAAACTAACACAACATTATAAATCAACTACTCCTCAGTAAAAAAATCAAACCAAAACATCAAGTCAAATCAAATAAAAAGATAGACTCAAAGGACTTGTATTCTTTCCCAACCCCTCTTCTCAAATATTTGATTAGAACCGGCACCTGAAAGGCAATATGATATGGGGGCACTTAATTTCCATGAATGGCTATGGAAATATCCAATTAATAAGAATCCAAGATATTTAATTGTATTCCCAGAGCTGAACATATTATAAAAACACATACTGCTGTACAAGAGTTATTACTATTTTACAGATGAGAAAACTATAAGGCTCAGCAGATGAAATAATTTGCCCAAGGTCACAGAGCAAGTTCACTACCCAAGGTAAACTATGGTAGCGTTTCTACTCCGTAAAAATTTGAACTAGTGAGTGGTTCCAATCCCTTCTAGAACCTATGGTTGGAAGGATGTACACTTCAGTCATAATAAGACGCAACTTTTAAACATAAATATCTTTTATGGAAGAGAGTTTGTCACACTCAGAAGGCTACCTGTGTTGTCATCAGTGTGCTTTAAGCAACTTATAATTTATAACAACTTTTTATGTCCCCAAGTACCTATTTGAAATGTACTAAAGTAGCTTCACTAAAAATGACTCTTGTAAAGTCAGGCTTTCTGAGAGTGGTAAAACATTTCTGGCATTTTTAATGGTCATTTTAAAATGGTAGCTGAGTAATTCATTAGTTTTATCTTGTTGTCTAACCAATTACCGCAAACTTAGAGACTTAAAGCTACACTTGCTTTTTATCTCACAGTTGTGGAGGTGAGAAGTCTGGGCATAGCATGACTGGGTCCTCTGATCAAGGTGAGATCAAGGTGTCAGCCATGCTGTACTCTCATCTGGCGCACAGGGTCCTCTTCCTCACTCTCGTGGTTGTGATAGGGGTCAGTTCCCTTCTGTTGTAGGACTGAGGTCCCCATTCCCTTGCTGGCCATCTGTCAGCGGTTATTCTCATCACCTAGGTTCCACCTGCATTCCTTGTCACGCGGCCCCTTCTGTCTTCAAAGGCAGCAGTGGAGAATCTCCCCCGAGTCAAGTCCCTCTCATACTTAGAATCCCAGTCTCCAGGGAAAGCCCAGCCCCTTTTAAAGGCTCACCTGATTAGGTCAGACCCACCCAGTAGATCTTATCTTAATGCCAACTTTAAGATACTTCAGTTACTTTTGCAAAATGCCTTCACAGCAGCACCTCGATTAGTGTTTGAATAACTGGGAGAAGGTGCATATCACCAAGGGGTGAGAAGCTTGGGGGCTGTCTTTGAATTCTGCCTACACAAGTAACGAGTAGGCTGAATGTAGTATAAATATTACCACCACCATCACCACCACACCAGTCTGTTCAGTCCCCTGATGGGCTACTTTCTCCACCAAGAATCAAAGCAGAGGATCCATTACCATTTTATTTATATTATTTATGTAAGGTCACATTTAAATGATAACATCTTGTTTTCATCTCACTGCATCTGAGCCTTAAAGATGCAGATGTGAGAACTGAATATCCATAAGTCCGATTTATAGTTGGGAAAACTAAGTCTCGGGGATGAAATTATTTGCCTGAAGTCCCATAGCACGTGTACCTCCATGTTTCAGGTTCAAGGTTCTTAATATATGGCAGAACTTGATTTCTACAATATTTAAGTACCATCATCTCTTAGTTTTATTTTCAGAATTCCTAGGAAAAAATTTTTTTCAAACCTTTAGACAGCTATCACAGAAAATTGTAAAAGGCAATGGTTTTCCTATTGCACGCAGCATGAAAAAGAACTCCACTTACACCAATAGGACCACATGGTGAAAAACATTTATGCATGCTTTTCTGTAGGAACATATTTTACAAGAAAACATAACCTATGCTACATTAAGTAAATTCAATACATTGAAACCAGTTTTGAAGTTTAACTGAGGCAACACTTCATTTGCTATTTTCATGTTCTGTGTGGTGGTTAGCATAGATGTGGGTGTATTTCAAGGCTTCAAGCTTTTATCTCGCCTAAGGTGTGACCACACTTTATGGTCACCAGAATATGATTTAGGTGACAACGTTGAAGCCACATCAAGCATGATGTAGAATTAACTGAAAATGCTCCAAGTTTCTGTTAATCACAAAGTCACTGTAATCTTTATAGGACCAACCAGACTCCATCATAAATCTTTCTTTTCAGTTTTAAACTCAGCTGAAGTACACAAATGGACGTTGTCTATAAAAACAGACTGATAATTTCAAAATGTAAGTCATAGGGAGAGCAGAATTCCATAGAATCTTTAAAGATAGAAAGGTGAAATGGACCCAAGGTGCCTCTCGCTCCAAATTTTACAAATGAGGGAAGTGAATCCCAGATAAGTTTAGGGATTTGCCTGAGAGCACACAGCTTGGGAAGTGACAGAGCTGAGAAATAAATATAGAGTTTTTGGATCCAGTCCAATACTCTTAGTTTACTAATTGCATCCCTTGATGGAAAATGTATTGCGTGCAATTTCCCACAAATACTGTCAACTTTGTAGCCAAGAGCAGTGTTTGGATGTAAGGTATTGAAAATAGATGGTTTAAATTCCCCTCATCTCACCCATTCCCAAAAACTTAGACCCTTGTCTATATTTTCATTTCCCCAAAACTTTCTCTGCACTCCTAATGCCATCCATGGGACCTCACTCAAACCATCTGCACATGACTATTTTCTTCACTCTGGATCCTTGTAACATGCAACAAGGTCAGTGTTGTTCCAAGGGTGGGGCAATGGGAGTGGTCCACCCGCTCAACAATAAATGCAGCAATTGCTTGAACTTAGACCAATAATATTCTTTGCGGGGGGGAGGAGTATTTTATCACTGACATTGGTGAGAACTCCTGGCATATAGTGATAATAAAAAGCAGACTGATTATTAGTCCGTTTTATTATTATTATTGACTTTTTTTTTTATGTATAGATACTGTCTTCCCATTGCCCCATGTGACACTGACCTGGATTAAAGGACAGGAATTCCCTATGAGCTACTCACATCCATACGGCTTCAAGTTCTTTTTTTTTTTTTTTTTTAAATCTGAGCTTTTGCTGTAAGCCAGATACCCTTCTGTGTGCATTATAAGGATTATTTTAAACCTCTTCAAACCCTTTTCTTTTTTTTTTTTTTTAAAGAAATTCACGTTCTTTTATTTATTTGTTTATTTATTTATGACTGTGTTGAGTCTTCGTTTCTGTGCGAGGGCTTTCTCTAGTTGCGGCAAGTGGGGACCACTCTTCATCGCGGTGCGCGGGCCTCTCACCATCGCGGCCTCTCTTGTTGTGGAGCACAGGCTCCAGACGTGCAGGCTCAGTAGTTGTGGCTCATGGGCCTAGTTGCTCCGTGGCATGTGGGATCCTCCCAGACCAGGGTTCGAACCCGTGTCCCCTGCATTGGCAGGCAGATTCTCAACCACTGCGCCACCAGGGAAGCCCCGGCTTCAAGTTCTTTAGAAAGTGTTCCTTATTAGCGGGGTGGAGGTGGAGAGGCAAAGCGCCATCATAACATGTGAAGGTACATGTACTTTTGAACCTGTATATGAAATGTATAATAGATCCCAAAGTATCATAAGGAAAACAACTTTGGTAAAGAGATTGGTTGCTGAGAAGCCAGAGTCTTAGATACTTATCTGAGCTTATATGGGATTTTAAATTTAGTGTGTTCTCATCAACAAAGAACTTCTAGCTTTGCTTGTCACTGGGCTCATAGAGAAGTGGACATTTTAATGTATTTCAGGTAGAAGCAGTATGCATGGGGCTTAAGACAGCCTGGGTCAAATCTGGACACTGTGGCCATGGGCAAATTAATCTGGCTAAGTTTCTCCATCTATAAAATGAGAATAAATAATAGTACCTACCTTGCAGAGTCATCTTGGGGATTAAACCCAGCTAGTCACATAAAGGGTTTAGCCCTGCGCTGGTGCATATTAAACACTCAAGGGATATGTACCATCACTGTCATTATCTAGTAGCTAAAAGATTTTTAAATTTGTCATTTTTACAAATGTTTTATTCTGACACAAAATTCTGTATATTTTCTTTATTTCGTTCAAACATGGAACATGAAAACTCTCGCACAGGTATTTAAGGACCTAACCTCACTTCCCTGTGATTAAGATATTTATTTAGCAAATATCTCCAAGGGCACTAGATGGCGACCTTCTCCTTTAAGAAAAAAAAAAAAATCTAAGGTTTCATTAACACTTTTAGCTTTGACAGTTGAAACTTTCTGCTACAGATTTAAAAGCAAAGAACAAAGGGTAAAGTCACATCTTTGAACACTAGAGTGTCAGAATCGTAGAATTTCTAGATTTTCAGGCTTCAAGCTAGGAGCAGCATGGCCTGGGGAATCCTGGCTTCAAACTTTTGCCCTTGGGTGATCTTGGACTTCACCTTTCAAGAGCTCATTTTCCTCCTTTATAATATGAAGTGGTTGGGTTAGATCATCTTCAAAGTTGCTTACAGATTTAAAATGCTATGATTTTTAATAAATCAATGTATACTCTTCTACCAGTCTGTATTTTCTCAAGCGTTCCTTGTGCTCTAAGTATTTCCTAAGCCAATGGACACGATTTAAGGTCACCAGGTGTCAACATTAACTAAGTTAAAACTGATTTATTAAAAAAAAATAAGATTCATTTTGGAAGATAGGGGTGAATTTTGGGTTTTGAGATGTGTGTAAAATATTGGTCTAAAGGTTTCTTTTTTTAATAAGCAAGAGAAACATCTGAATATCTGCATTTAAGATTAGTATAAGACTTGAAAATAACCTGTCCATTTAAGAATCATTTAAAAACTATTTCTGTATCTCCCATAAATAAAACTGAACCTATGCCTAGATATTTGAAGGTGATAAAATTTTTTTCTAACGTATTTTTAAATGCCAATTATTTTGAGTTTCTAAAAGGATTATAGCCGATTGTTTATAGATAGAAGCAATAGAATAGTAACTGTCAACAAGACAGAGAACTCCTTCTCAAATATGAGTAGATGAAGCCCGTCTTGAGCATCTGGTGTGATTAAAAATTCAGAAGAGGCTTAAAATGTTTTTAATTTAAAATAATCAGATGAGTAGAACTAACAGTAAATAATAAAGAAATCTTCAGAATAAAATATATTTTAGGGTTTATTTATAAATGAAAGTATACGCCTGCTTTTTCCTTTACTGAGGTGTTTCAGACAAGGTAGAAAGATTTTTTTAAATAAGTAGCCAGTGGATTGTACATTTATCTTTCTTTTTAAGGAAAATTACTCTTTCTACAAAAACCCTTTGGTATCTTAGTTTGCATCCATTTTTTTTTTTCCTTTAAAAAAGCCATGTTAATTTGTGGATCATTACCTGAGGAAATGCTCCTCCCACCTACCCAGACAAACTCTTAAACAGTGATTTATGTTATGAAAAATGCTCCCTGTGACATATACACATACAAAAAATAAAGTGTAGGAAATAGCAAATACTCCAGGTTCAAATGAGTATAAAAATCCCTTTAGCAGAGAGTGTGGTGATGGATGCACAGGTGAGGGAGAAATACAGATAACAGAAGCTTTTTTTCCCTAAGACAGGAGCTAGTAGGGTGAGCCAGCAGTTTAGCACTGGTAGCCCCCAGTTCGCAACCATATAAGATGGTATGGTGATATAATTTGGATGCTCAATATACAAATATTAACTGTAGCAGATGAAATAGAATCCAAACTCTAAGAAGTTTACGATGGATGCATGGACCTTTTTTTCTTTTCGGTAAACATTGGCTCATTACCCTATGAGTAATTCATCCAACTTACCCACCAACAATTTTAGTTTACTATTTCCACTAAAATTTTATGCTGAGAACACCTGGAACTGCGAGTGCTCTGTCATTCTTATTACTTGGGGTCACAACCACAGAACTTCCCAGTTAGAAACACACACACACACACCCTTATCATCCAGAGCAGAAGTAAAAGGTGAAAACAAAGATGAATTCACGCAGGTTATTGTCTAAAGGCAGTTTAATATTTATGAAATGTCTCACACACACACACTCACACACACACACACACAAACGCACGCACACACACCACAAAGTCTTTAGGCTCCAGTTACAAGCGCTGCGTCATCTGCCAGATCACATGGTAATTGTTGCTATTTCAAGGATCAAGTGGCATAAAGCTCTCCCCTCCACCTCCACCCCACCCCTTTCCTTTGGTACCATACAGCGTGCAAGAGTGATTATTATGTGATGAGGTGAGACCAGGCTCACTGGTCTAACCCTCCCAGCTAGAAAGCAGGCTCTCGGTGGGGTGGCGCGCGCGCCGTGTTCTCACGAAGTGATTGGGAAAGGGGGACGGGGGAGGGGGTCTCAGGGGAGGAAGGGCAGCTCTAATTGGTTTCTCAATGAAAGATAATCACCTATTCCCCGGAGAGACTGGCGATTAGCACTCTGCCTCTCCTCTCCTTCGCTTTTAGACTTATCCTGCCCTCGGTGCTTTTAGTCCCTTCAGCAGAGGCGGATCGAAGAAAGCGGCTCCTCGCGCCGCACTAGGAGCGGCACCGCTGCGCTCGAGTACTTAGCGCCCGTTCGCTCGCTCACTCCGCGCTCGCCTCGCCCGGCTGTCGTCCCAGCCGCCGCCGCCGCCGCCCGAGACAAAGTTTCGCGGAGGGGCTCAGGGAAAACATGAGCGAGCTAGAGGAAGACTTTGCCAAGATTCTCATGCTCAAGGAAGAGAGGATCAAAGAGCTGGAGAAGCGGCTGTCAGAGAAGGAGGAGGAAATCCAGGAGCTGAAGAGGAAGCTCCATAAGTGCCAGTCGGTGCTGCCCGTGCCCTCGACCCACATCGGCCCCCGGACCACCCGGGCACAGGGCATCTCGGCCGAGCCGCAGACGTACAGGTCCTTCCACGACCTCCGACAGGCATTCCGGAAGTTCACCAAATCCGAAAGGTAGGCGCCGGGGCTCGGCGCGGAGGGCCGGAGCGGGGCCACCCCTCGCGGCGGGTGGGCCGGGTGGCCGTCCTGGGGGGGGGGGCTGGGGGCTCCGGGCCGCGGCGGCTCGGGGGCTGCTCGACGCAGGGCGCCCCTATAGTTCTCCGCAGCGCGCCGAGTGGGGGCTGGCCCTCGCGGGCCGGGAATGGGAAGTGTTTATTTTTATTTCTGCCCATCACGTGCTGTGCTCGTCTCCGCCGGGCTGGGAAAGGCGAGCTCCTCGGGGAGACGCGCCCCTGCGGCGGGGTGAGGTGGGGTGGGAAGAAGGAGCGTGGAAAGTTTTGTCGCGCCCGCTAACTTGGCCGCTCCGCACGCGGCTGGAGTCGCGCGGTCTTTCCTTCGCGCACCCCTGGGGGGGGGGGGCGCCCGCGGGGGACAGAACCCGGCCCATCCCGGGGCCCGGAAAGTTTCCCGGAGGTGACCCCCCAAACCCAGGCCACAGGGCATGCTCAGTGCGCCGCTGGAGCCTCTTGGGAGCGGCGACGGGAGGCTGGACAGGGTTGGGTTCAATTTAAGGACTGAATTCGCCCAGAGCCCAAGCCCCGCTGGGAAGGCGCAGAGCGGGGAGGGGGGGGGGAGGCGGGACTGGGGTGCGTCTCCGCGGCAGGAATCAGCCTCTGAGGGTCACTTTCCAGGCAGCAAGCGATGTCAGCAGGAGACTGTAAAGAAACTCCACTTTCTGGATGTTCTTTTGCTCAGTTTGTGTCCCTTCCAGAAGCGCCACATCTTGGGCTGCCCAGGGCTTGGAGGCGGTTCGGTGACCTTGCACCTGAAGCAGGTTTGGGGCTACTGGTCAGCCCTGACCCGGGGTGGATAATGCCCCCTCCTTGTTTGTCTTCCTTCTGAGTCTCTCCCTGGAAAAGCTGGGATGAAGAGGGAGGGGAGCTATTTCTCTGGACGCCTCCAGGCTCCTTCCTTTCCTTCTCCCGGCACGTTGAGAGCCAAGTCCTGACAGTTCAAAGTTGTGTCGCTCTTTCGTGGTGTGCAGAGGAGGCCGGGCGATTTTGGCCACAAGTAGGAAGCTTTTGCTCTCCACTGGCCGCCTTCACCGGAGAAGGCTGATCGATTGGCTGCAGCATTAAAGCTCCTCTGGACATTAGGGAGAGGAAGTGCAGACTCCAAAGCCCATTACTGGCTTTTAGTCTCTGGAAGTGCACGGCCGAAAGTGCATTTCTCAGGATATTGAATATTCCATTAGGCGTGCCTTCATGCCCACCTACCTCTTACCCCTTCCCTGTTGTTAGATCACTTGGCGTCTGAGTTTGGGGCCCTCAGGGGACCCGTACATTAGTCCTTCCCCCTAAGCTCTCTGACTTTGAGGCCAGTACTTCTAAAGAGCATGTCCTCTTGTATGTCTCCATCCAGGCCAGTTGCAGGGCTCTGGATGTCCCCCACTCCTCCGCTGCACCCCTTCCTTGTCTGTTTCAGCTGTGTACTGATTACAGTGTTTGTGTGTGGGAGTCGGGGAGAGGGGAGCAAAGGAGTCTGGGTAGGGGTTGAGAGCTGTTAGAAAAGGGCCAGGAGCTGGGAGTGGGTTGGGGGAGAAAAACAGGAATCAGGCAGAAAGGATTCACCTTGGGAACTGCAGGCCCACTCTGAACCAACGTCTCGAGGGACAGCTTTCAGATTTCCTGAGCGACGCTCCACTTATAAAATGACACCGTGCACATAGCACCTTTTGGCCCAGGCTGCCTTGGAAGTCCCTATCAAATGGAACAATGGCATTCTTACTTCTCTCAGGCCAAGACTGCAGTCAGAGCTAACATTTGGCCTTGCCCTTGGTTGGGAAGCTGCTGTGTCTTGCCTCAGCTGAGCTGCGCATTCCTCGGCCGCTGCCCTGCCCCGCTCTCAGCAGCTGGAATCAATCTGCCCACCTCCTGAAGAAGCCACTTCATCAGCGGTCACCCGGCAGCTGTTCGCCTCCTAGGGCTGACCGGCTGGGGCTTTATCGCATTTTTGAAATTTCAGATCTCTGTGTCTGGACTGTTCCCCTCAAAGAGTAACCAGCACCACCTCGTAGCAAAGAGGAGATTTCACCGGGGTCTACAGAGGACAGGAGAGGAATCTGTCTCTCCCAGAGTCCACTCTCATTCAGGAGCTAGCTCTCAAAGAGGCACTTTTATTTTCCTTGATAAGAAATCTCTCTAGGAATGAGAGGCGTTTTTGTGTGCACTGAGAGGAAATGGCTGATCTTTCATACGTACACATCATCTTCCTTTTTTTTTATTCCACCCCCCCGCCCCCCCGCACACACACTCCCGACGTTTTCGGGTTAGGGGTAGGAACATTCATCAAAAGAGTAGATCAGGCGCAGTAGAGGTCGGTCGGGCGCGTATTTGTGTCTGCAACAGCTAGCTGAAGTGCTTTTCTACTTCCTCTGTGCGCTGATTTACGCTGGGACTGAGTGTAAACTTTTTCCCACTCAGCACTTAGCTTTATACTTTCAAATGGAAGCGTGGAGTGTATTTTCAGCAAGCTGACTCATTAGAGTTTAAAGAATTTTGACAGGTATAATATATGGGCATAGTAACCTCTGGAATTAGGTACTCATCCTAGCATTTAAAGAGACAGTACTAACTTAATTATCATTGGTGAGGCACCTTATTTTGGCCAAGAAAAGAAATAATTTAAAAAGTATATCTGGGATACAACATTTAACGGCAAACAAGATGCTTTCAAAATAAAAGTGTATGTGCTAATTTTCAGATATTTGGATTTGGGCAGTAGACATTCCATCAGCTTGTGCATCCTTTGTTAAAAGTTGTACCATCCTGATGCCCTTACTGGGGCTGAAGGAGACTGCTTTATCACAAAGCTAATGTTCAATTGCAATTGCTGTAGGATTTAGTGATAGCTATTCATGCTATGGGTTTGTTTCAAACTTTACTAGGACACCCAGTTTTTATACTAACAAGAAAAGAAACATATTTTGAAAGTGTAGGAATTGTTTGGTGGGCAGAATGATAAAAGAACTTTTGCCTGTAACCACTGTTTTAGAAAATGATTGTCATCTGAAATATTTACATAATCGGTGGTAAAAATATCTTCAGCATTTATTGCAGTGGAAGGAAATGGGAGAATTCACCGACTGTTGTAATCAAGTCAGTCCAATTAGCCAGATTTCCATGCGTCCACAGAGGGTATAATGCACAATCTCCATTAAGAATGATCTAAGTATCTAAGGAATGCTTAGATGAAAATTATACTAGGGAAAGGGAAGATCTGAGCTCACAGCGTAAGTATCAAGTGTACAGTATGATGATCATGTTTAAAAAGAAAACATCCGACTTATTGCAGCCCTCATTTTCAGGCCCCTTAGAAATGCCCAGTAGAGATCAAGTGATAATCACTGAAAACTGTAGGCTGTTTTGGATGACGATGATGATACTTTACACTTATATATAACTTTCTGCCGAATAACTGAGTATTTCACATGGTTTTCTATGAACTTCTGATTCCCTGCATGCATATATTCCACATCAAGAATTACCTAATATCCTAATTCTCCCCCTTAACTTTTTACACACACCTAAATTCCTTATTTTGACCACCCAGTTAGCTCAGAAGACTGCATACAGTTGTTGTTTTTTAAGTTAGCTTAAGCAAAGGCTGGAATCAATATTAATCTGTTACGGGAATAATATATTGTATTCCAAGCCACTTGAGCTAGTCCTGTCACAAATCCCTTGATTCCTGATGATGTAAATTCTTCCTCAGGAACTTGTACCTTCTTCCACTGGGACATGGATGCTTTGGAATGGATGCCCCAGAAAACTCTTTGCCTTTTGCATCTCTGATTCATTTCAGCTGGTTTAACCTTCAGACTAAATCAAGGGATTTGGCCTAATTTTGATATAAGCAACTTCAGTGAAATGAGCGGGTACCGGTGGAATTCTGGGCCCAGCTTATTAATTGTTCACATAGAAAATACACAATGCTTTAAAATAGCGATGCTAAGAATAATAAAGAGAGCTAATCTTAGTGATGTTAACACAGTGCTAAGCTGTTTACTATCAGTAGCTCGTTGTTTTCTCCCAGTGGTCCTAGATCACATACGTACTTTTCATGTGAGGACTCTGAGGCTTGAAGAAGTTAATTCACTTACCTAAGATCTCACAGCTAGGAAATGCCAGACATGTTTGAAACCCCAATCTTGCAGTTTTTAGAGCCCCAGTTCTCAACAGTTATATTCTGTAGCCTTGGAATCTGGCCAGTTCCATCTTACTAACTGGTGAATCCTTCCAAATAGGAAGAAAAGAACCTGCCCTAAATTAGAATAGGATTTTTTTTTTTTTTGAAAAGTCTTAGAGCCAGCACGAAACTGACCTTATGAAAAAGTGACCAATGAGCCCTTGTATCCAGCACGTACGCCTTGGGTGTGCTGTGCTAGGCCAGAATCTCCTCAGGCCATCCCGCTCTGGGGATTGTCATTTCCTAATCATTCCCTCTTCTTCCTTCCTCACTCAACTTCTCTAGCTCAGTGTCATGTCATAGGTGGCGCCGATGAATAGTGCAGTTAGGAAGGATGTGAAAAGGATCTTGGTTGCTGCCTTTGGATATCATTCACTGTACCCTTTGCCTTTTGCCTTACAGACCCCTCCTGCTGATTCCTTCATCCCTACCAACCCTTCCATCCAAAGGAATTTATTACTACCTGACAACATACCAATATGTTAACCAGTTATCCTTTCTGGATTAACACAGTAATGTTTTAACAGGAGCTTCTGGGAGAGGACATTCGTTTAGTTTACTCAGAGGAGTAATATTTATGATGAGAGTTGGAAGGGAGAAAAGCTGAGGAGGCGAGGGGAGGATTTTTAGGCAGGCTTGCTTGTCAAGATCCTTGTGTCTTGCCGCGTGTAATTTGAAGAGGACGGGTTCCAAGCATAAGCACCTCACACCTACATTCAGTCAAAGAGGTACAGGAGGTAGATACTACTCTGGTTTTAGTGATGCGAAAACTGAGCAAATCATTACTGAAGTGCCTTTTAAAAGGTCTCAGAAATGGGACCAGAAAGACAATGTAGGTTTCTTAATTTTGCATCAGTACCGGAGTTGGTCAATTGATATCTCCAAGTTATTATCTATTTATACTTATTATTTAAGACATATCCACTTTGCTTTGGTGTTGGTTTGGGTTCTGGGATCAAGTACATTTTCCAGATATATTTGTAATACACCAGGAGTTCTTGTTCCATCTGAATCCTTGATACATGTATAGGTTGCAAGTTTTCATTTAATCATGCGTTCATTAGAGATTTGACTGACCCTCATGAAAATATTTCTAAAAGACCTGAAAAAACAAAAGATGTTCTATCTTTTTCCTCTTTCCTTACTGAGTGGCTGTTGCCCAGTGCCCTTTCCCCACACTGTGTAGGAGATGCTGAGAGTGCATTAAAACCCTTTCTTTTGATAAGATTTTCAGGTGATTTCATAGTTGCTCTGAGTAGGAATAATTATTTTCATTTGCCAC
Source organism: Balaenoptera acutorostrata (assembly GCF_949987535.1). Classification (NCBI taxonomy): domain Eukaryota; kingdom Metazoa; phylum Chordata; class Mammalia; order Artiodactyla; family Balaenopteridae; genus Balaenoptera; species Balaenoptera acutorostrata. The sequence continues at coordinate 40,329,689 of NC_080079.1, forward strand.
TGAGAATTTGCTTATCAGAGTTCAGGACCCTCTGTTATCTCAGATTCTTGTAGCTCTTGGAAGTTACTGTGAGTTCTGAGATAAACCAGGGATAGCATATCCTGTTTCACAAAAGTGAAAGCTCAGAAGTTTGGAAATTGTCAAAAATGACTACTAGCTTTGTTAGTGTCCTGTGCTGTTGGATCCCTGAAGAGAAAAGGGGCTATATGTTTATGTTTATGTGTATGAGTAATGTGTATGTATATGAGTATGTACATATATGTATACACACACACAAATTGCCGATTTATTCAGTTTATGATTTTATACTTCTTATGGTAGTTATTATTCTGAAACTCCTCTAGTTTGGCCCAATCAGTTTCTTGGGGAAAGGAGGATTTACTTCTTGGTCTATTATCATGAAATAGATGACAGCATCTTGCAGCTTGTCAAATGCTTGTACTTGGTAGTAGACACACAGTCCAATACTGTCTCCCAGAGCAGGGTACTAGAACCAATCTCTGTTGCTTCTTATCGAAGTACTTACTACCTCCTGCTTTTACCCAGTGATGATTTTTTTACCTTCTTTTTCTTTGTTCTTGGATCTGCCTGTGTTGTGCATCTCTCTTTTGGGTCCCTGGTTCCTCTCTTCTAGCTTGACATCTGGAACTCCTGCCAGATCTCTCATTTGCAAAACTCATACAACCGCAAACGTAGAACAGAGGTCTTGTTCAGAGTAGTACTCTAACCTTTTAAAATCTTTCATGTCTTCAGATATTTCAGATTTTTTAGATGTTGTACAATTTGAATTTCCTAAAGTTTTAAAAATAATTGCTCATATTGAAAATATACTATGCTTTAAAATATTTCTCAGTGAAAAATAGATATTTCCAGAAAATGTGTATCTTTGAAATAGATTTGTTTTATTATATAAAGGCCGATAGAACTCATCTCTTTACTGTTGTTCTGAACAACAGATTCCTTTTAAAAAACTCTTAACCTTACTCTGCACTACTCCCTAAACATTGCTGGTGGATCGCAGACTTCAGTGTACGTTATGTTGTTTTTATTTTAAACATTTTCATATTGGTTTTTTATGTGGGCATATAATAGAAACCCATGCTACCTTAGAAAATAGTGGAGTTTTAAATTCAATCAATATAAAGTTTATATTAGCTAGAAAGTTGTAAAATACTTTCTGTAATTTGTCCTGTCCAATGTGTTGGCTGTGGGGTTAACCGTTTTTTTAGTGCATGTTGATTTGACATATTCTTGGAAATTAGTCCTAAACAGTCAACATGTTGATACTAGGAGTCGATTTGGGTTGATTTTATTACGTGAATGAGCATGCTGATAACACCTTGGTGTGTAAGGGGATAACATGCTGATTTCATCTGAGTGTTTATTTAATAAATGAATTTGCCTTAATAAGGCAAATCCAGTAAGACATCTGCTGTAATTACCTTGTTAGGACTCAATTTGAATTTTTTTTTCTTGTGATAAAGATTCTACAAGTACAGTTCTTTTTTTTTTTTTTAATTATATATTTATTTATTTATTTATTTATGGCTGCATTGGGTCTTCGTTGCTGCACGTGGGCTTTCTCTAGTTGTGGCGAGCAGGGGCTACTCTTCATTGTGGTGCGCGGGCTTCTCATTGTGGTGGCTTCTCTTGTTGTGAAGCACGGGCTCTAGGTGCGCAGGCTTCAGTAGTTGTGACACGTGGACTTCAGTAGTTGTGGCTCGCGGGCTCTACGTGTGCGGGCTTCAGTAGTTGTGGCATATGGGCTTCAGTAGTTGTGGCTCGTGGGCTCTAGAGCACAGGCTCAGTAGTTGTGGCACACGGGCTTAGTTGCTCAGCGGCATGTGGGATCTTCCCAGACCAGGGCTCGAACCCGTGTCCCCTGCATTGGCAGGCGGATTCTTAACCACTGCGCCACCAAGGAAGTCCCAAGTACAGTTCTTAAATTATGCTCTATGACTTGTTGCTAATTCAAACTGCTCCTCCTTTCTAGGTCAATTTAGAGAGCGCTTCAAAATGTGTTTTAAATCCTCAGATGTGTCTTTATTTGAGCACTTTGACCTCAAATGCTGCAAAAAATGCTACTGACAAACCTTATAGGGAATCGTAAAAGTACTTGTATATTTGCCTCTTACAAATAATTGTAGGTCTGTTTGTTCAACTGTATTGCCTGATGAGCAAATCCAAAGCCTTTGGGTAAATGTTAATATTTTTCTTGATGACTTTCATTGCCCTCCCGGTGTGGGTAATGTTAATTTCATGTCTCACAGGACCACCAAGGAACTTCACTACATATGCTAAAAATTCTCAAAATAGAAAATTCTTTTATATGTTAGGCTGTAAACCCCTGGGTAGAAACCAGGTCTGTTTATAGTAAAAATTCCAACCCTATACAACCCTCAGCTTACCATACATTTCTCTTCCCACATGCTAATTATCAGAGGCAGGGTAAGAACAGCACATATCTAGAATGTATTAAAAACAAACAAATTAAAAAAAAAAACCCACCCTGAAACCTTCTAGAGGATAGAACCAATTCATATTCAATTCAGTCTCCTCTCAGAGAATAAGTTCACTCTAAAATATTCAGGACAAAATTTCATGTCTTACTTCAGCAGATTTCAGCTGTGGTGTCATGGTGCACAGTGGTGTGTGTTTGATTAGCTGTAAGGTTAAAATGAGTGAATAATAGGTTAAAAATCAAACTTCATGAATTATTTGCTGCTTAGGAAATAAGGTTGAGTGCATTCACAGGCACCTCCCTAGGGATGGTTTTTGACTTGCATCCGATTGGCTTCCCCGACTGGGAAGATGACAAATATATGGCAGGAAATTGCACAGAACCCACAGTCGGTCTTTTCACAAGAGTGTGTTGCACGTGAGAACTCATCCATCCCGTGAGTCACTGCAGAAAAAATGTTTGAGAACTTCTGAGCTGAACTATGGCTCTCAAATATCAAAATCTTGATGCTGTGACACTTAAAGCTACTTATCTATAAATAATGGTTGTTAGATTTACTGTACTCTACTTAGCATGTATACACCAGAGCCCCATTTCCCAAAGTGTAATGTTCACATATTGGTGGCGTCAGGGATGCTTCTGGGTGGCACACAAGTTAATTTATTTTATATTAACAGTAAGGAATTTTAATGTACTGAGGGAAAAGATATAACAATCACATTAAATCTATGCCATGTGGCTACTGTTGCTTAGAATAATGCTTCATTTTAAGGGTTCATAGATTTTAAAGGAAAATAAAGAAAAATACAGATTGTGAATAACATAGATATAAATAACACAAAAGAGGGAAAGATGGTTTTTTGTTTTTTTTTTTAAATTTATTTTTGGCTGTGTTGGGTCTTCATTTCTGTGCGAGGGCTTTCTCTAGTTGCGGCAAGCGGGGGCCACTCTTCATCGCGGTGCGCGGTCTTCTCACTATCGCGGCCTCTCTTGTTGCGGAGCACAGACTCCAGACGCGCAGGCTCAGTAGTTGTGGCTCACGGTCCCAGATGCTCCGCAGCATGTGGGATCCTCCCAGAGCAGGGCTCGAACCCGTGTCCCCTGCATTGGCAGGCAGATTCTCAACCACTGCGCCACCAGGGAAGCCCGGAAAGATGGTTTTAAAGTCATTTTCAACAAGGAATGAAACAGATTGTTTCCATCCTCATCTCCTCCATGTTGTGGAAGATTCTGGCTAATCGAGTTCTCACTATACCTGTCTTTGGGTGACTCCTTGGATAGCTGTCTCTAAGTTTCTCCACAGGAATTGGAGTGGGGACATAGAGTTAGATGGAAAAGGTGGTTTTTATAAAATATACTCTTGCTCTGATGGTAAATCAGTCTGGTTAAGAATTACTCACTTTAATATATCATCAGAGAAATGTGTGATTTACCCCCAGATGTATGAATTCCTTTGCCATGCCACAGCAGGGCCCATAGGTGAAGGGGACAGTTGGGAAGTAATAAAGGGATGCCAGGCCTCCGGTCTCCATACAGCCTGGGGTTGCTGGGAAGCTCTCTCTTTCCAGAGTGTGTCCCCAGGGCTCCTCCTTGGATCCTGAGAATCGGTATCTGTGGCTGTGTTGAATCTTGTAGCCAGAAATACAGGGTGCTTGTTTTCTTCCTTTCTCTGTAAAAGTACAATTTGGAAAAAGTTTGGAAGGCAAAGTCTTTCATAAAATACACATATATTTTCCTATAATCTGTATTCCCTTTACTTGTAGGAAACTAGATTAATCTAAAAGATAAATATTTGTTTAAAAAGTATTATTGTTAAAAGAATGGTTTTGTGGAAAAATGAGAAAAATATAAGGAGAAAGGAGGGAATATATTACAGGCAGGAGGAGGAATTGGCAACAATCCGTTCTTCTTTCAGAATATAGTGCAGGTTGTCTCCCTACCTACTTAAGAAAGGGACTCATTAAGGTTTGGATATAGGTACCCTCCGAAGGGTAGGGGGAAAAGGAAGGTGGAGGGAGAGGAAGGGAGGGAGGGAGGAAAAGAGAGCAAGCAGGAAGATTCCAAAAATTACCACAAGATGGCAGCAGGAGTATAATATTTAGCAATCGTACAACTAGTAGTTTGGAACGTCCTTTAGTTGAATATTAAAATATATTCTCAAACATTTAACTTTCTTTTTTTATTGAAGTAAAATTGATTCACAATATTATATTAGTGCAGCATGGTGATTCAATATTTTTAGAGACTGTGCTCTGTTTAAAGCGATTGTAAAATACTGGCTATATTCCCTGTGCTGTACAATATATCCTTGTAGCTTTTATACATAGTAGTTTGTGCCTCTTAATCCCCTACCCCTATCTTGCCCCCGCTTCCCTCTCCCCACTGGTAACCACTAATTTGATTTCTCTATCTGTGTGTCTGTTTCTGTTTTGTTATATTTGTTTGTTTGCTTTATTTTTTTTTTAGCTTCCACATATAAATGAAAACATACTTTCTTAATATGAGGAGTCAAGTGTTTGGAAAGTGTATCATTGAATACATATAGTATTATAGTTTTCCAATTAGTAGTGATTTTGGGGAATGTACTTAAAAAGCCATGGTGCAGTGTTCTTCTTTAGTGTTTAGTCTAAACCAAAAGAGAAACCAATAGTGCACTTTGCATAGAGAGCTCTTTTACATTGATATTGGCCTGAGGGAGATTCCTAAAACCCCCGTGAGGAAACCTCTGGACTCATATTTGGCGGGAGAAAAGAAAACTGAGAGAAAGAATGGAAAATTAATAGTAGTACAAAAATATATGTGTGAGGAGATAGAGTAAAGGGAATGGTTTCCTACTCACTGTCTCCCCCCATAACTATTATTAAAAGACAATTATAAGAAAAAATCAGCTATTAGATGAAACTTCTAATAGCTTCTAATAGGTCATTTGATCTCCTTGATAACTCTGAGATTCTAGAACATAATTAGGTAAATCTTAACATGGCCTGTTGCAGTCTGACGTCCTTTTTAGAAAAAAATGTTAATACTCTCCAGTTAATATGATTATTTACATACATTAAATATTTTTTAAGAGAAAAGCCAAATGTTTTATGGGATGCCCTAAATATAAACTGCCTTTCAATTCTAGGGTAAAAAGAAATGAGTGTAGTCTGAACTACCACAAAGGAATAGATTGTGGATCATACTTAACGGACTGTAAGTTTTTGAATCAATATTCCCTTGGAAAGTGCCATTCAGTCTTCCTGTAAAAGGCTATTTCATTCACTCTGTGACCCCTCTCATGTGAAAGCCCCCAGGGGACTGGAAGTGAAGTAGTCTTGCTGATGACAGCATTTGTGATTTAACACTGAGGAGAGATGTACTTATTTTGGTCTGTCCCAGTAACCAAGGGTCAATGCCAAAATGAAGTTGTACTGTGCGTAAAAAAGAATTCACGTGTGATCACATGGCCTTTTTCATGGGTTTCTTTGCTCAGATATTACGTTATATTGTACTTAGATAAACAAGCAATAGGAGAAATAGAGAATGTTTAACACTGCCCAGTTTGATACCCTATTTGACAATAAGCTGCCTTTGTAAAAAGTGTTTCAAAACTCTGAAATACGTTTATTTGAAGTTGTCAGTATACAAAACTGCTCTTTGGGGCAGTCATTTATATTTTTCCTAGGATAGGAAAAAAAATGTTAAACAGTCTGTGACTGCAAGAAAGGATCAAGGGTAGATCAAATGTAGGGTATGCTTTCTGTTGTCTGTAGGGCTAAAAAAAAGGAGGAAATCTAGTCACTGTTAGACATGGTGAAGCAAGAGATAAGTAGCAATACATTTTGTTTTTTTCTGGTTTGTTATCAAGGCAAGACAAATTTCTGAAGTGTGGAAGCAGGGTTGGAAACATACTGCCTTGAAATCCTCTGGTTATCTAGCCTGTCCAGGGCATTTCCAGGGATGTCCACACAGGATGAGACAGGCCTTGGACTCACTGAGCATCTTGATATTAGAGCAATTTTAAAAAAAATATTCCTTTATTAATTTTATTATTTATTTTGGCTGCGCTGGGTCTTAGTTGCAGCATGCGGGATCTTCATTGCGGCGTGCGGGCTTTTAGTTGTGGCATGCATGCGGGGTCTAGTTCCCCGACCAGGGATCGAACCCGGGCCCCCTGCATTGGGAGCATGGAGTCTTACCCACTGGACCACCAGGGAAGTCCCTATAGCAATTTTTTAAAAAGTTTCTTTTGTGTGGCTCTGCACCCATATTCACCATGTTAAAATCTGGACATGCTTCTTGATATTTCAGATTTGCTGATTTTAAGCTTTCCTCGGACTATTGACTACTCCCTTGGTTGTTTTAATTGGCAAAGCAATGCATGCTGGTTGTCAGACAAGAAAAAGATGTACAAAATTTGATCTTCTCCTCTCAGTTTTTCCCACCTACCCTTCAGCAGGCAGCCAATGTTAAGTTTTCTGTATGTTTATGCAAACTTTTTTATATAGAGAACTTCTCTGCTCATTTGGAGTTTCTGGTTTGTTGTTTGTTTTTCTACCTGAAGTAGAATCATCCCGTAACAGTCCTCAACAACCTGCTTTTTTTTTTTTTTCCTTAACTATAGCTCCTTTCTTTCCAGATCAGTCCGTATTGGTCTAATAACCATGTACTGTGCTATTGTTTCCATGTACTTCAGCTTATTAATAGTGATAGTTGTTTGTTTTGTTTGTTTTTTGTAAGCATAAACCACACTGCAGCTAACATTCTTGTACACATTTTCTCATATGTCTTTAATTTATATACGGGATAAATTCCAAACAGTGAGAGTGGTAGGTCAAAACTGTTGCTAATTTTCAGTGTGACTTTTTTAGTTTGTGACTATGCATAAACTCTCTGTATCAGATAAATGATCTCTAGCCTTTTCAATTAAAAATAAAAGGCATGTGAGTGGCATTTACAAAATCAATTTTCTACATTAAAGACAGAATTTTTAAAAAATCAAACATACAACTATAGCAGAAACATGTGGAAAGTTATTTCTTTTTTACACTTGAGTTGCATTCATGAGAACACTTTCTTGAAGTCATGTTTACATGCCCTTTTACTTTTCAGATTTATAAAGTCCATATTGTGTTTTGGCTTGATTTTTTCTAAGTTGAATAAAACTTTTGAATTCCTACAATGTGATATTGAAAGTAAGGATACAATTGTTCGTATATACTGCTCTTAAATAGCTAAAGTCCATCATCAAGAATCACAGTGGTTTGTTTTTTGTTTTTTTTTTCATCAAAATACATTTTTGATACTTTAAAGATTCTGGGGAACTTGTTCCCACTTGGGAAAATAACAAATTCCAAATCTCTCAGCTACATTTTTTTAAAAGGCCAGTGGGAAGATTTGGACATATATGGTATTGGAACTACTCAGTGGAGCTTTCTTTTTATAGGATGGAGACTTCTGGGAGAGTTTTCTGTCCTTTTTTTGATCATTGTTATGGTATTGAACTAGATTTACTGAAAGGTAATTTTGCAAACATTTATTTCGATCAGAATTCAGTCATATCACATATAATCAATCACGAGGTTGAAGCCAAAAAGTGAAACTGATTTTGGAAAGTAAGAGGAGTAATCTGAGAGATTTTAGCCCAGTCTTACAGAGAAATGACCTGAAACTGTCATGATGATGAAAACAATGGGCTTTTGGAGCCACAGACCTGAGGTTGACCTCTGACTCTTCCTGCACATCTAGCTGTGTGATTTTTTTTTTTTAATTAATATGACTGTTAATGTAATCTTTATATCCTCCTTTTAATCTTATTTATTTATTTATTTTTGGCCGCGTTGGGTCTTTGTTGCTGCACGTTGGCTTTCTCTAGCTGCGGCGAGCAGGGGCTATTCTTCGTTGCGGTGCGTGGGCTTCTCATTGTGGTGGCTTCTATTGTGGTGGAGCACGGGCTCTAGGCCGGCGGGCTTCAGTAGTTGTGGCACGTGGGCTCAGTAGTTGTGGCACGCGGGCTCTAGAGCGCAGGCTCAGTAGTTGTGGCACACGGGCTTAGCTGCTCCGCGGCATGTGGGATCTTCCCGGACCAGGGCTCGAACCCGTGTCCCCTGCAATGGCAGGCGGATTCTTAACCACTGCACCACCAGGGAAGTCCCTGGCTGTGTGATTTTAAACAAATTGCTTTACCTCTCTGAGCTTTAGTTTCTAATTTCTATAAAATTGGGATTATGCTACTTCCTCCCCTAAGGCTTTGCATACAGGGATACTCTCTCCGTACGTGTTTGTGGAATAAAAAAAGATGAGCGTAAAGTGCTAAGTAAGAGTGCTAGCAAATGTGTAACAGTGAAAGGTTTGAAAAGTTGTAGAGATTCTTTACGACGTTAGTTCTGGTATTAACACATTATAGAACCTCATGCCTAGAAAGGATTTTAGGAGAGATATCCTTGTTCATCCCCTTTGATGAACAAAACAGTAATGACAAGAAAATTTTTTAAAAATCTAGAGGTTCAGAAATATTGTGAGTTTCCAAGGATGTGAAGCTTATTAGTGACAAAACTGAGATTAGATCCCCCTGTGTCTTATATGCCATTCTCCTTAAATCCATTGTAAACATCTTAAGTGACGAGTGAAATGAGGAAAACTAGATGTTTATAAGTTGGAACAATGGGACAAGTGGAAATGAGATGGTTAGATGCTGTCTGCATTTTATAAAAAATATAAAGTATACATGTATGATCCGGCAAAGGACTCAAAATGTGCTGTTACCCAGTTTAACACCCCAAGCAACTCTAGAAGACTGTTTGTGTAAGTTTCTTAGAAGAGCTGTTTCTTAAAGGCCCTGGGTTTAAATGAAACCCTGCCGTGAATTGCCCAGAAAGGATGACAATAAGGCAGGAACGCTCAGGGGACCAGCTGTGTCAGGCTCAGGGAAAGACACTGAAGGTTCTGCACAGCGGGAACATCTCCATGGCTCGGGGTTACTGACAGGTTTCATATTCCATCAGGCTGGAAGCCTTATTTCCCGGGAGCTTTTCTGTTCCTCCTTTCATTGTCTACTGTTCAGTCCTCATAAATGATGAAGGCATTACTTTTCATATCTGGTGGAGCTGTAGATCTAGAGGTTTGGGTGGAGGCTCTTTGTAGGTGTTCTAACAGCCTGTAGGCTGGAGAGGAATGTCACTAGACATTCCTGTGCCTGTTTCCCCAGGTCGACATTAAGCTTATAGGTCTGTGTATTCTCGTGCCTGTTGGCAACTTAGAGGCTGATTTGACTATGTTAGAGCTTTTCAATTTGGGCAAATACTAGTCCAGATTTTATTTCTCCCAGGGCAATTTCATCTGTCAGTCAGTCAGCTCAGATGGGGGAAGATATATGAAGTCACATACGTCATAACCAAAGCGAGGTCCCTTCCTTACCAGCCTGACACTGTCATGTGAAATACATCCAAAGCCTCAGCCTCTTCAATTGTTGAAACCCTGTGAGGTTGAGAGGCTAAAGTGAGCTCGCTCATGTAATAGATTTAGCTCCCTGCGTCCTAGAGTACAGTCATGCAGTAAACTTCAGCTCTCATTGTCATTATTTACTGATTCTGACTTCATTCACAAAATATATCATGACTTCTAGTGCCGTGCCAGGATATCCATGCATAGTCTTCCCATATTTCTACTCCAGTCTTGGTTCTAATTCTGCTCATTGAAATAACTCTGACCCTATTTTCGGAGTCATTTCCTGAATCACAGATGGCCCTCTGACAGAGGCCATATTTCGGAGTTATTCTCCTGTCTATTTTTCATCTGCAGCGTAGTCTCAGTTTTCTTTCTACGGATTTTACACCCCTCCCCGACTACCCCATCATATTGAAACTTACCACTCTTGTACTGGATTTAGCTGTGTCAAGGTCCCCTCTGTAGCTCTCTGCCCTCCAAGTTAAATAAGCCCAGGGCTTCTCAAACTCTAAATTGCATTTGAATCACCTGGGGAATCTTAATAACTGCAGTTTCTCATTCAGCAGCTCTGGGAAGGGGCCTGAGAGTCCGCTTTTGTAATTAGGTCTCACGTGATACTGATGCTACTAGCCTTCAGATCCTTAAATAGCAAGGGATTAACCAGTGATTTTCTCTGATTCCTTCCTCCTTTCTTCTTTCTTTCTTTCTTTCTTTTTTTGTTTTTGCCATTCAAGTCAAGTTTTCTATGCAAATAAAGTACAGTCAGACGCACTAATGCAAGTTAACGTGTTAATAATACATTAACATGGATTGCATTATAAGATTAACTCATTATCTAGGAAAGCCTAGAGGAAACATTCTAGTATTTTTTCCCCCTTCTGGACAGTAGGGACCCACAGCTGTATAGTGTAAAGGCTGAGCACAGAGACTGTGGAATCAGATAGGCTTGGGTTTCAAGCCATTCAAATCTTTGTCATGTTGCTTAACCCCTTGGAACTTCAGTTTCCCATCCATAAAACAGGGGTAAGAAGGCCCACGTAAAACCGATGCTGTTCCGAAGACTTGTTGGAAGCACGCAGTAAATAACAGCCAGTGCTTGTGCAGTTTTAGCACTGGTGTTCTGGAGGCTAAGTCAAATTTGTCCTCAAATGAAAAATGTGATCCAGGAAGAATTTTAGTTCAGATAAAATGGGAAAGTAAGAGATACTAATTCAGCATTGGTAAGAGCTTGCCCTGTACAAGGCACTTTGCATGAACTCATTTGCCCTTTTCAGCTATCCCATGTTTTCTCGTGGTGCCTCCAGCAGGACCTATTCCATATGCTCTGCATAGATGGGGAGACTTGGTCCAAACACCAATGAAGTGATTTATTCAGAGGCTCTCTGACCCAGGACTGTCTGGCTCTAACACTCTATTAGATGACCATCACAGCAGGTACACAGGGAGAACTATGAAGAAATAGGCATTGTGAAGACCCTTAGATCATTCCAGTGCCCAGTGGTTCTTTTTTTTTTTTTTAACTTTTTATTTTATATTGGAGTACAGTTGATTAACCATGTTGTGTTAGTTTCAGGCGACAAGGAAGTGATTCAGTTATACGTATAGTATGCATGTATCTATTCTTTTTCAAATTCTTTTCCCAGTTAGGTTGTTACAGAATATTGAGCAGAGTTCCCTGTGCTATACAGTAGGTCCTTGTTGGTTATCCATTTTAAATATAGCAGTGTGTACATGTCAATCCCAAACTCCCTAACTATCCCTCCCCATGCACTTCCCCCCAGTAACCATATACAATGGAATATTACTCAGCCATTAAAAAGAATGAAATAATGCCATTTGCAGTGACATGGATGGACCTAGAGATTGTCCTACTGACTGAAGTAAGTCAGATAAAGAAAGAGAAATATGATATCTCATATGTGGAATCTTAAAAAAAATGATACAAATGAATTTATTTACAAAACAGAAACAGACTCACAGACTGAGAGAACAAACTTATGCCCAGTGGTTCTTAAACTCTAAGGCATGGAAACATCTCATGGAAACTATTTGTTACAATAAAGATTGCTAGGCTCCATCCCCAAAGATTCATACTTAATGGATTTGAGAAATTTGGAACCAGGACATTTGCCAGACCATCATGGAGAAACATCTCTATAGGTGTATCCTGTAAGGAGGGTGACCATATGAATTAGATTCCCTGGGCTGCTGTAACAAATTACCACAAACTGGATAGCTTGAAACAACACAGATGTATTCTCTCACAGTTCTGGAGACTAGAAGTTTGAATTCAAGGTGTCAGCAGGGTCATGGTCTCTCTGAAGACTCCAGGGGACAATCCTTCCTTGCCCCTTCCCAGCTTCTGGTGGTTGCCTGAGCTCTTTGGTGTTTCTGTCTTGTAGGTGCATTGCTCCAAATCTCTGCTGTTGTTCGCATGACTGTGTTCCCTCTGTGTGTGCCTGCCATTGAATTTAGGGCCCACCCTCATCCATAATGACTTCATCTTGATTACATCCACAAAGACCCTATTTCCAAGTAAGGTCACTTTCGCAGATTCCCGATGGACGTGAATTTGGGGCGGGGGGCAGTATTCAACTCAGTACACCATGCCATTTGTTTTTTTTATCTTCTTTCAAGCCCAAGGTACAAAGTTGTGACTTCTGAAGTCCGCTGAGCCCTGTGGAAAAGAGGATTTTGGATGAGATGAGGGGTGAAGGACATAGCTAGATAATGATGCAAGGTGTCACAGAGGCTTTTTCACCTGCCATTTCCAGCTGCCCACCCCTCCTCCCACCCCTTATTTATCAAAGGAGCGGTGTTGACTGATAGTTCTTTGGTTCAGATGAAAGTATTAGTCGCTTGTGGTTCCGTGAAATGTCACAGATCTCTGGTGGTTTATGGTTCTCTTGTTTTCGAGGTGTTACTTGTGTAAAGATTTACAGGAAACCAAAATTGGGCTTAAAACCAGAGACAACTAGTGATTTTCATTTCTGTAGGCTGTAGTTTTCTTACCTGTAATTTTAGGGGGAAAGAAACTTTTCTGCTATAATTTCAACACTTCCCTATAATTTTGGTAAATTGTTTCCTTAAGGTTACAAGGAACAAGTAGAATAAACCTCAAATATATGTATTACGATAAAGGCAATTTCTCTTTGGCACATTTATCTAGACAGTGTCAATGTGCAAACTCATTTAGAAAATCTCTAAATGTTTCAGTCAATTAGAATTATACATTTTAAAACAAGGGGGTTATATTTAGGTATAGACTATTTTTTAGGCTGACGTTATTTTATATATTTTAAAGTAGAATTTAAGTAGTTCTCTCACTTATTATTATTGTTTTAATTTATTTATTTTATTTATTTATTTTTGGCTGTGTTGACTGTTCGTTGCTGCATGCGGGCTTTCTTTAGTTGCGGCGAGCAGGGGCTATTCTTCGTTGCGGTGCGTGGGCTTCTCATTGCGGTGGCTTCTCTTGTTGCGGAGCACGGGCTCTAGGTGCGCAGGCTCAGTCGTCGTGGCTCGCGGGCTCTAGAGCGCAGGCTCAGTAGTTGTGGCGCATGGGCTTAGCTGCTCCGCGGCATGTGGGATCTTCCCTGACCAGGGTTCGAACCTGTGTCCCCTGCATTGGCAGGCGGGTTCTTAACCACTGTGCCACCAGGGAAGCCCAGTTCTCTCACTTCTACCCCAAGCTAAGGTGCACACACACATACTTTGTAACCTAACTAGAGGGTTTTTGTTAATGTATCCTGTAATAGAAATTGTATTCCTACCACTCAGAATTTAAACTTTGCCTTAAACACTTAAGAAGTGTTTGAAAGACAGTATGAATTAAACAGTCTATTGGAGATTCGGTTTTATATAAAATAAATTATGTAATAAAAGAAGTCCACTTATCATTTGAAAATATAATTTAAAAATGTATGATAGGGCTTCCCTGGTGGCGCAGTGGTTGAGTATCTGCCTGCCAATGCAGGGGACACAGGTTCGAGCCCTGGTCTGGGAAGATCCCACGTGCCGCGGAGCAAACTGGGCCCATGAGCCACAATTATTGAGCCTGCGCGTCTGGAGCCTGTGCTCCGCAACAAGAGAGGCCGCGACAGTGAGAGGCCCGCGCACCGCGATGAAGAGTGGCCCCCGCTTGCCACAACTAGAGAAAGCCCTCGCACAGAAACGAAGACCCAACACAGCCATAAATAAATAAATAAATAAATAAATAAATAAAATTTAAAAAAAAATGTATGCTAACATGGGTCTATTTCTGTTTGAATCTATTTAATTCTCAAACACTCCTTATCCAAGATGCTTCAAAGAATCCAGGTTTCTAGGAATGGTTTTGGGCTTACTGATGATATAGAATATTTAATGATGTATTGCTCAGTATGGACTCACTGAGACTTTTCGGAAAGAAAAAATCTGTCCGAACACTTGTGCTCTCCAGATATATGTACCTGTTCTCCTCGAGATTGTGTGTTCCTTTGCTTTGCTTGCTTCCTATCCATCTGCCATCTGATTTTTTTTTTTTCTTAGAAAGTTTGTCTTCTCATTGCTGGAAGAGATCTTAGGAATAATTCAAATGGCCATTTCATTTTATAGAAACTTTACTAGAAATCTCCTCCCAGTAGTGGGAGGAGGGGTCAGCAAAGGGTGGCTTCCTTGCAATGGGTAATTGGCTCCTGTTTTGTGGAAATTTTCAAGGGCCATCTTTGGTACTTAGTTGTATAAAAGGTAATTTAAAAGGTAGATTGGAAATTCCATGGCACAAGTGCAGTGAAATGAATTCTACTACCTAACATTAGTCATTGGCTCTGTAATAAACATCTTTATCAGTTATTCGGGTGAAAATATCAATGGCATCTTAGTCATATTTGCAGAGAGCAAGATGCTGTATGAGTTGGTAATTATATTGGAAACAGAATCAAGATTCCCAAAAGGCTATGATGAGCAAGAGAAATGGTTTATAATCCTAATACACCCAGGGCTCTCTTCTTCATGTCAAGTATTCCCTAAAACTCCCTGACTATCCTGAAATGAAATTCACAGATAATATAATCCATCCACACACATAATTATGTGTGTGTATATGTGCATAGTATCCTAACAATAATATTAAACAAAAGAGAAAATAATGTATAATGAAATAATGTATGGCTTAATAAGTAAGTTTTGGGATTGTCTAAGTTGGAGATGACCACAGGACAGGACTACACAGTAAGTTGAACTAAAGGTGTGAAGGGCTTGCACTTTTCCTAGAATCATTTCATGTAACAACTGAAAACAGGTAATTGGTACTGGACACTCCAGTGTCACTAATGGTGTTTCTGTCAAGTGACCTAATTTTCCAAAATGGTAAACAAGCCTCTGTAAAGTTTCTTACAAAATAAAGTATCTACTTCCCTTAATTTACATGGTAGTTGTACTCCTGGCAAACAAAATATAATTTAAAGCCATGCAAAGATAAGTATTTCATTTACATGTAGTAAAACAGATTTAGGTCATAGGCTTAGATAATTATATATGAATTTTTCTTCTGCATGAATGAAGAATGAAATTTAGAGCTGTTTGGATTGTAGAATAATTCTTCAGTATGTGGTTTTCTGTGGATTGCAGGACATGGTGATAAGCATAACAAAAAAGCACCCCACAGATTTCCAGAGTTCCCACAAGGGGGCAGTACTGCTCCCACTGAGAATCACTGGGCTAAGAGTTTCTCTCTTTGTAACTATCAACTTTTGCGGGGGGATAATTCTTTATCTCGTGTGGGGGGGGCATAAGAGTGTGGGAGATGGTACAGTCCTGTGCACTGTAGGATATTTAGCGTCTGAGCCTCTCGTAGATGCCAATAGCGCCCCATCCTCACCACCAGTTAGGACAACTAAAAATATCTCCAGACATTGCTTGTCACCTCCTGGAGGGCATATTCACCCACAGTGGAGAACACTGAACTGAACAAAAATATGTTTTAATGGGAAACTGGGGAAAAAACTTTTCCCTGGAAGAAGCCATGAAACAAATTTCACAATTAAAAGTGACCTCATGGAAGCATTTGTGAAAGATTTAGGGACTGTCTATAAGTAATTTAGGAATCAACCAGCAAACAGTGTAGACAGGCCACTGAACACCTGAAGAGGATTTGTTTTAAAACACTTCAGTCAGTGATGCCAACATGTTTTCTAGGTTTAAAAAAAGCCGTCACAATAAGCAGGAAGGGACACTTGCATGATAATAAAATCTAATTATTAGGAATAAGAGTCTGGGTCCCTAAAAATAGGAAATTTTAGACATTTTAAAAAACTATGGGGCTTCCCTGGTGGCGCAGTGGTTGAGAATCTGCCTGCTAATGCAGGGGACACGGGTTCGAGCCCTGGTCTGGGAGGATCCCACATGCCGCGGAGCAGCTGGGCCCGTGAGCCACAATTGCTGAGCCTGCGTGTCTGGAGCCTGTGCCCCGCGACGGGAGGGGCCGCGATAGAGAAAGGCCCGCGCACCGCGATGAAGAGCGGTCCCCGCACCGCGATGAAGAGTGGCCCCCGCTTGCCGCAACTGGAGAAAGCCCTCGCACGAACCGAGGACCCAACACAGCCAAAAATAAAAATAAATAAATAAATAAATAAATAAGAAAATCCTTTAAAAAAAATAAAAAAATAAAAAAACTATGGGAGCATGAAGGACCTTAACTTCTTTTGACTGTGAACATGGCTAATGTATGTTAATTGGGTTTCTGTAGGACTGTATCCTTAGTTATGTTGCATCCTCTTCTCTTCCTATTGCTTTTGGTTCTGCTTTGAAGTCCTTGATGTTCCCTTTCTGATGGAAGTGTGCCAGGGCGTTAGGTTATTGATTACTGTTGGTGGAAGAAGGTAGCGTGGCTCTCTGGGAACCACCGCTGGGTGCAGGCGTTCTCTCCTTCAAGTTCTGAGATGCCTCAAAGGGCGCTATCAGTTTCTTATCCCATTAGCCAATGGAAGATGGTGTTTACTTTTATGAACCAGAATTATCTGCTGTAGCTTGAAGTGAAGATAATCAATCCTTAAAAGAGTAACGATAGTAATCAAATCCTAGCTGTAAGTAATAGGGTTTTGGGAGGGAAAAACTATCTTGGAAACATTTTTTTTTTTTTTTTCAGACTTCACATCTCAGGGGCACTACCTATCAGTGACGAAGCTGTGTGTGTAGTTAATGCTGGTCACTCTTTGGTCTTACTGCACATATTACCAAGGGCGGTGGACACTAAAAAGATGAAGGACTGAGAAAGCTGATCTGTGACCTCACACTTACTTATTTAATCCTGTACTTCTGATCAACTCCATAGTGCAGTGTGACTTAGATGTGGCTCTGGGCTAAAAATAAACCAAATACAGAGACTGGGTTGAAATATTTGGCTCCTGTGCTTCCTGTTTTTCAAGTGATGTAGGGTAAGGCTGATATTTACTTCTTAGAGCAAGAAGTATCTTTGATGATTATATGATCTGAACTCAAATAATTTCCTACCAAGTATGTTTTACTACCTTGAGAAATTGTTACTAAGTAATCCAGCAAAAAGACCACACTGGTATTGCTATGGAACAGTGTCTTCTGGCTGAATAACATTTCTTTTTCATTGAGAAAACATTTTCATTGCAACCCTTGTTGAAAAAGTTTCGAAGGACAATAATATCTTTACTTAATTGTGAAAGAATGTCCAGATTGCAGTTAAATTGTTTTCCCAGGCTCTTGCAAGAGTTCTAACTACTAAGCGTTGTTTCTCACTTTATCTTCATCAAATATTTATCTAATACCTACTATGTTCAAGATATCGCCTTGTTCTCTAAGACTGTTGTACATCAACGGTCTTAGAAATTTCATCGGTAAATTATCCATTCCAGTTGGAGGTTAGGAAGAGAAGGACTCCCTTTATCTCTGAAGTCAAAGAGCCATTCCTTAAGACCCCAATCTTAGTTCTATTTTGGGTGAGTGTAGCTCAGTAAATGTTTAAATAAGTGTCTACAACATTCCAGGCACTGTGTTAAGATCCGTGGGAACAAAATCCAGGCAGTTGCAGTTGTTGAGGAGCTCAGAGAAATGGGTGGAGAGAGCTTACTCCAGAGAGTATTTTTATAGGCTAAGTATTATGATTGAAGCACATTGGCGGAGGCGGGAGGGGACTAGGAGGAAAGAGAGCATGTGCACTAGCAATGAGTGGGAGTCAGGAAAGCTTCCTGTAAGGGATCATCATCTAGGTGCTAGGTATTTCCACATATGTGTGTGGAGGACATCAAGCTTCCAGAAAGTAATTAATTTCAAGTCAACAAACATGTAGTATACATCTTTTGTTGAATGCATTTTATTTGGCAATGGGACAGGGACATAGGTTTAGAGATGAGAGAGCCAGGGTCCCTCTGTTTCATCTTTTAGTTAAGCATTAAAACATTATCAGGTTGTACTGTATTCAGTGCTCTGCTAGCTTTATGTTTCACTTGCAAGTTTTAAAACTTATATTTTCTGTCTCTCTTCTCAGCCAGTGGCCCTGTCTTGCTTTTCACTGTTAGTAAATCTTTGTTGTTATGATTGAGTAAAATTATTATTTTATGCTGACAGCAATGAAGTGCATATTTCAGGCTAGAATAGTTAACTAAAAATTCATTTCAGGCTTTTATAATAAATGGAAGATGCTATGTTACTTCTCCACTTTTACTGAATATCATTTGTTTCCTAGCACAGTTCAAGGGCCAATGGGCAATACCTTTTGCCAGTATCTGCGTGTTACCTCCACATAGGGCTTTACAGTTTTTAAAGCAATTTTCTCTCACTTCATTTCATTAATTCTAACCACAGCTCTGTGAAGAAGATACTGTCTCCTTTTTAAAGCTTAGAAAAGTGAGGCTCAGATGGATCAGATGACTTGCTCAAGATACCATAAGAAACTCTCTTCCTTTAACTCTTTGAGCCTCCAATCAATTTTGACTAAATTATTCTTTTTGTTGTTCAGGCTACTGCTTAAGTGCACCTCCTCTAAAAAGCCTTCCTTGATCCCTCAACACTGCTTAGATGTCCCTCCTATGTGCTCCCATAATACCCTGCACTTACTCATATTGTAGTGCTTGCAATTTGATGTTTTATTTGCATGTGTGCTAGTCTGTCTCCTGCACTTTCTCTCCAAACAACCTGAGAAGTAGTATCCTGTCTTGTTCTCACGGGATCCCCAAACCTAGCAGAGTACTTGCCACAGAGAAGATTTCCAATAACCATATATTGGATGAGAAAACTAAGTATTGGATTGACCAAAAAGTTCGTTTGGGTTTTCCGTAAGATGTTACTGAAAACCCCAAATGAACTTTTTGGCCAACCCAATAATTAAAACCTTGTTATAATTAAAATGAAATAGTGTATGTGAAAGTGTTTTGTTAATGACTTACGGTATGAGATATTCTTTGTCAAATCATTGAGGACAAAGCATGATACTAAGATGTAATTTCAAACTTTTGAAGAGTTTACTTTTTCGTTGAATGGACCCTGTTTTAGACTGAATGTTTGTATCCCTTCAAAATTCACATATTGATACCCTACCCTTCAATGTGATGGTGGGGTAAGCCTTAGGGAGGTAATTAGGTTAGGAGGGTGGAGCTCCTGAATGGGATTAGGGTCCTTATAAGATGAGCCCTAAGAGCTAGCTAGCTCTCCTTCTGCCAAGTGAATGTACAAGACCCTGGTCAGCAGTCTGCAACTCAGGAGAGCACTCTCACCAAAACCCAACCATGCTGGTACCCTGATCTGAGGCTTCTAGGCTCCAGAAGTGTGAGAAATACATTTTCGTTGTTTATAAGCCACCTAGTCTGTGTACTTTGTAGTTACTATTGGAGACACCCAGATATAAAACAAACAGTTGCCCTGACCTCCCATTCTTACTGTCTTTTCATTGGGAAATATGCCATTCTAAATCACCATTTTTAGATCACAAGATAAAAGTTGGAAAAGCTTCAGTTGCTTATTTTAGTGTAAATTTTATTCTTAAGGTTAGCTGGCTTATTTTCTGCCCAGACATTATCTGGAGTATTCCACATATATTAAGTAACTTAATACCCATAACAACTATAGGAGGTAGGTGCTATTATTATTTACCTTGTCCAAATGAGAAACGTGTCTCTATTTCCCCTTGATGTTTGAAGGATATTTTTGCTGGATATAGAATTCTATGCTGGCTTCTTTTTTCTTTTAGCACTTTAAAGGTGCCATTGCATTGTCTTCTGACTTGCAATGTCTTTTTGACACAAAGTCTGTGAAAATTTTTATATTTGTTCCTCTATATGCAATATGTCTTTTTTTTTTTTCCTTCTCTCTGTCTGCTCTTAAGATTTTCTCTTAGCAAGGGTTTTCAACAATTTGATTATGATGGCCTTGGTGAGGTTATGTGAATTTGTGGAATTAAGATTCAGCTTCAGGCAGTTTTTCCTAATGGCCATGCTCTTAACTATGCTGCCTCTTTAAGATTAGCCATCAGTATTTTGATAAGGCCACTGAAGCAGAGAGAGGTGAATTTGGGTCTCCTGATCCCAGGTCATTGCGCTCATTTCCATTAGGCACTGAGAATGGGATCATACCTGACTTCTTCTATAAATATTTTTTGACTGTTTTGCAAAAGGTCAGGACAGTTGTTTCCAATTCTGTGTTCCCCTGATCTGCAGAAAATAGGGATCTATTAGGAAGTTTGAGAATTTACAAATTGTAAATCATAAATTGACTTGTGATATAAATATGGAAACATTTGGGATCAAAACAACTCAGTGTGCTAATCTAGTTTTCTCTTGTACATCAGCAGCTCTGATTGGTAATCACATATGTATTTGGGTGTTGAAATAGGGAAATAAAAAATTAAATTTTACTTAAGAAATGTGTTTTGTAGGACAAAACACTTTCAAATAATGGGATTCATGAGTAAAGATTTCAGAAGGGATCCTTGATGGTGAAATACTGGGAATTAGTTGTCTGGAATCTTATTATAAACTCTATAAAGTTAAAAGATTATATATATAAAAAAAATTCAGCCCATTTACAGCTCCTCTCCCACAACAGTCCTTCTTTCTAGTGGAAAAAGAATACAATGCTATGAAGGAATTGGAAAAGGAGAAAATAAAATATTGAAGTATGAGCCTGTGTTCATGATTTTATGTAATAAAAATAGACTAAAAATATAAAAATAGCTCTGTAAACTTTCATATGCGAATTTATATGTTATGCAGCAAGTTGTTTTAGCTCGCATAAATTCATAGGTTGTTCATCGCCAAGAAAGTTATGGTCAATTAAAATTGAATGGGTGGGTTGAGTGATAGGTATTATTTATAGATTTGCAGTTAACAGTAGGGTTATAGGTGATACGTTGCATACCTGTCTTAGAAACTAATAATTGGAAAATTATGACTTAATGTCTAGTTACAGTCATATACGCATCATTGCAGGATTAACAAAACAACCCTTCACGAATGAAATGCACGGTGATGATGTGTTCACAATGACAGTAATTTGTATTAAAAAGAACAGCAGTAATTGAAAACCATGGCCAAGTCAAGGCAGCATTTTGCTATGCTGTCTTGAAGAAAATCATAGCAATTCCAAGTATCTGCATGTTGCATGTGCAGCCGAGCTTTCCAAAGTTGCCAAGCATTGAATGGCAAATTTCATGGTAAAATACTGAATGAGAAAAGTCAATAAATTCTCATAATGCACAAATTTTAGTTCATTAATACTTAGTAACCTTAATCATTCACTTGGTAAGTTACAAGTAAATAATCCTTAATCATATCATATATTAAATACATCTGTGAAGTCAGGTTACTCACCTATCTTACAAAACTAAAGATAGGCTGACTTTTAAAAAAAAATCAACTTGTAAAATACCAAGGAGCCTCCTGGGGCTATGGTCTACACTTGAGAAACATGTAATGATGAATAATTTATCCAGTGCTTCTTGGTGAATTAAGAAAAGGAATAGACCTCCAGCTGCCCTCTACACCTATTGTGTCATTTCTCTGCACTACGGAAGCAAAAGCTGTCTTTATTCCCCAACCGGCTGTGACGTCTAAAGGATTTTCTCACAATGATATCACTTTGATTTCTTCTTTTATCTTAGTTCACGTGCTTTGTCTCCTCCCTCTGCACTCATTCATGCACTCTCAAAGGAGTGTGTTCATTATGGCTTGTTTTCCAGCCTCTGCCGTGAGTGAAAGAAGATATGCCCTTTAACTGCAATGCTCTCGCCGTGTTTCCAACCCCATCAAGAATCAGCTGAATCTGTGAGAGCATTATTGCTTCCTGAAATTATTTCCCTGTGCTGTGCAATAGATCCGTGTTGCTTATCTATTTTATACATAGTGGTTTGTACCTCTTAGTCCCCTATCCCATCTTGCACACTGTTGGTGGGAATGTAAACTGGTTCAGCAGCCACTACGGAAAACAGTATGGAGGCTCCTCAAAAGACTACAAGCAGAAATACCATATGATCCGGCAATCCCACTCCTAGGTATAAATCTGAAGAAAAGGAAAGTACTAATTTGAAAAGATACATGCTCCCCAGTGCAGCACTATTTACAATAGCCAAGATATGGAAGCAGCCTAAATGTCCATCAATAGATGAATGGATAAAGAAGATGTGGTGTATCTATCTATCTATCTATACACACACACACACACACACACACACACACACACACACACAGACAGAATGTTACTCAGCCATAAAAAAAGAATGAAATTCTGCCTTTTTTTTTTTTTAATATTTTTAGATTAATTTATTGATCTATTGATTGATTGCTATGTTGGGTCTTCGTTTTCTGTGCGAGAGCTTCCTCTACTTGTGGCAAGCGGGGGCCACTCTTCATCGCGGTGCGCGGGCCTCTCACTATCGCGGCCTCTCTTGTTGCGGAGCACAGGCTCCAGACGCGCAGGCTCAGTAATTGTGGCTCACGGGCCTAGTTGCTCCGCAGCATGTGGGATCCTCCCAGGCCAGGGCTCGAACCCGTGTCCCCTGCATTGGCAGGCAGATTCTCAACCACTGCGCCACCAGGGAAGCCCCGAAATTCTGCCTTTTGCAACAACATGGATGGACCTAGAGAGTATTATGCCTAGTGAAATAAGACAGAGAAAGACAGTTACGTTATCACTTATATGTGGAATCTTAAAAATGAAACAGACGAATGTATATAACAAAACAGAAACAGACTCACAGATATAGAGAACAAACTAGTGGTTACCAGTGGGGAGAGGGATGGGCCCCTTACTTTTAGGGGCCAAGAGACCTTCCATTTAAGAAGTGGAGTCAGGAAGTGATTTTTATATCTCAGCATCTATAGCTCCTTATAAGAGATTTATAGTCTCTTAATCAGTGCTTTCTTCTTCAGGGCAGTAATTTCTCAGCATTCCCCATTTGCCTTTAATACTAAAAACCTGCCTGTGTCAGGACTACTCCTGTAGGGGTAATGACATCTGTGTCCACCAATTAGTTTTCATTCTCAAATCTAAACAACCTTAATTTCTAGAAGGAAGCTTTCTTCTTCTCCATTGTCTAACTATGAAGGAACTATGATGCCTGGCTTCACACTGGCAGCAAGTAAACCTTAAGTGAATCCCAAGGCGGCTATATCATATTTCATACCTTTACAAATGTTTATACTTAAATTTTTTTTAAATCCAAAAAGGCCATTTAAACAGAAAAGCAAATTGGACAATCACTCATATGTTAAGGTTTGAGGGTATTATAGCGAGGTATGGCCACATTAAAAAAATTCAATAACTTAAAATAACCACAACATTTATTTTGCTCACAAATCTGCACTATAGCTCATCTCTACCCATTTATTGTGAACTGGGAGTTGGAATCATCTGAGACCTTGCTTACTTACGTGTCTGGCCATTGATCCTGGATGTTGAATGGTTCTTCAGCTGTGGCTGGTGCTGGAACACATAGCTGTGACCCTTGCATTGCTGCTTCACTTCCTCACAGCATGGTAGCTGGGTCCCAAAGGGGTATCATCCCCATAAGACCAGGCAAAAGCCTTAGATCCCACCTCTTAATGGAGGAATGTCAGTGTCACTTCATAATAAGAGCATGAGAGAAATTTGGAGATCATATTTAGTTTAATGAAGTGTTTCTTGTGTCCCCAAACTGTTCCTATTGAAATACCTAAGTGTGTATGTGTGTGTTAGTGAAAATAGTGAAGATCCATATAAAAATGTATATTTTTATTATGAGGATCCCTATAGCAGTATATATTTTATTGAGTTTAATCTGTTAAATCAAGACCAGAAGTTATCAAATACAGTTTATTTATTTAGATTGTTTTGCAGGGTCCTGGAAGAAGAGGTAAATTTCGAATAGAAGGAAGAAAAATAAGTCCAAAGAAATCTTATGGAGACAGTGTCACTGCAGGATTAGTGCTTCTGATGGGAACCTAACAGGGTAGAAGAATCCCATAGAGTTATGTCCTGATGACAAACTATACTTCATCTTTACCAAAGACCAGTCCAGCCTCTTGGTTCCCATTGCATTTCTCAGCAGAGATAACTTCTAAAACTTGCTACCAAATCTAGGAAACTGCCCTATTTGTTTATTCAACATGTCTCTCCATCACAATTTTCAGTTAATAATTCTGATGTGTTTCCAAAAAGACAGGACAAATTCTTGCCAGCTTGGTCAAGTGCCTTGGTTGGAAGTCTTTTATCTTTACCAGATTTGGCAGACTTCTTGGAATACATAAAACATAAAATGGTTTCTTTTTCTCCATGTCTAATTGCCTGCAGATCTTCTATCTACTAAAAAGAAAAGCCTGGTTCGTGTAGTGGGTATGAATCTTACTTCACAAACTGAGGTGTGCAAGAAACACATCTCTTTATTTTTATTAAATCAATAGACATCTGACCTCGAGCCCCTGTTGGGATATTCACTCCTAGTCATTACCAGAGTCCTCTCTTCCTTGGGGTAGTGCCAAGGTCCTAGGATCTTGACCCATCACTAAAACATTGGAGAGGTCCTTCCAGGCATCAGTAATCAGACTGTGTTGGTCATTGCTGAGATACCCATTGTCCGAGTTTGCATGAGGACCTCAGGTCTGGGGCTCTGCTGTTTCTGGGCCACCCTTAGGGCTCAGGAATGATTGGTGTGGCTGGAACCCCCTGTGTCTGGGTTTCGCCTCCCAGGCACACCTTATCGCTGGACATCTCCTCTTTAGGGCGCTGCTTCTCAACCTTGTGCAGATCTCTCTCTCCTGTGGGACACTGATTTCTCCTCCCTGCCAGGTCTGAGAATGTCTCCTTCCTTTTGCTGCCTCTCCAAGGTCCTCCCTTCTCTCCCTACTTCTTCCTGGGCACTTAGTATGATGGGATTTCACCAAAGATAGGAAGGGAGTGTCTGTACTCTCAGCACTTTAATATAAACCTCCCCTGAGCCCAGGTGAGCTGCTTGACATTTGAGAAATGAGCACAATATAGGAAGAACATGCACACCTTGATATTTGAATTAATTTTTTTGCACCTGTTAGAAGAAAAATGATCCGTGTCCACTCCTACTCTGAATAACAAATACAGTGGTATAAATGGATTGATGCAAAGTAGAACATAGGATTTAACATATATGCTAAAATAACTTTGGATAAGCTAAGAGATAAAATATGAGTATCCATAAGCAGGCATTCACATAACCAGTGAGGCAGCCTGACTAAGTGGACCTCAATTCGGGACCTCAGTTTCCACTGAGGTCAAACGAGGTAGTGAGACCATCTCTAATGCCCTAATAGTTCAAACCCTTTATGATTTTAATAGCTGTTCTACGGGTATGAACATTATATGCTAAATAAAGGCACTTGCCTAAATTTGCCATGTGAAAAATTCAGCCTGAACACTGTGCCTTTTATATACGCTACACAACCCTATGTAAGGACATATGGAAAGCTGCAGCCTCCACAGTGACCCTTCCAATGGGATTTATCTGTAAGGCATTGAGAAGTTTGGTACAATAATTGTGTCAAAAGTCAGGCTTATGAAAGCAGAGGTGAAACCCAGGAAACTAGAAGAAATCGTGACCTGGGTACTAATACCATCCTGCACTGACTTTTCTCTTGTTACTGGGTAAATTCAGAGATGGTTTCCAGTAAATCAAATCATATGGAGTTGTTTAAATTAATCTCTTATATCATATGAAAAAGACAGAAATAGAAATAATGCATAACCTGGGTATTTTCTATGGGCTCTCAGAATTCACTGCTTTTCATAATTTAATTCCAATTTGAATTTAAGACAAGGTTTTCCGCTGGTATTTACCAATGTATCTTTATAGTTCTGATACCCCTGGTTGTGCAGTGAGGAAAACAAACAAAAAGAAAGCTGCGTAGCACAAAATAATTTTCACTTTAAAATTTAGCCAAGAACATTCAGAACTGGCAGAGATTCTGCTATTCCAAAGATTTCCAGGCTAATATTACATGTTTTAAGCATTATAATTTTAAATGGTGAAACATTTCTGTCATTTTAATTGACCCTGTTATTTCCAACATATTAGGGTAGTAGATGATATTCAAATTTTAACATCTCCACTGATCAAACACAGCTTCTATATCAGAACTCCTGATGTCCAAGCAGCTGTAACTGCTGGGTATGACAGCATCAATCAAATGGTGTTGATTTTCATTTATACATAAAGGAAGTGCTTCTAAATTTAAATCAGGATCTTCTTCAGTATTGGTTATAATACAGTACTTATAATAATTTGTACCTTTAGAATAAACCTTTACCTCTATGAGTAATCATTGTTTTCTTGTTGAAACCCAAATTATAGCCAATTATGGATAGTTAATTATGTTGGGGGTCAGTGTTAAATAGAGCAGACTTTTATTTCCTCTCCTTTGTCTGCATCATTGGTAGCAAATGTACCTTCCCCACATACTTATTAAGATTGTGCTAAGTTTTACACATTTTATTTAGATTCTATTTAATTTGATTTTATAATAACCTGATGATATGGATACTTTTTAGGTGAAAAAATTGAGGCTGAGGGATGAGGTAATTTAAAAAATATATATATTTTGTGTAACCATAAACACGGAGCCCCTACCTGACGTGCTACCCTTCCCCCCTTGAGCACTGTAAAGCCCAGGTACCCAGGTGATTGACCAGCCGGACTGATAGGGTATAGGCTTAAAAGCCATTTAAAGAAATTTCACCATTCCCTTCTAAACTTGTTCCATAGATCTCTCCATAGATCCCTTCTTCCTCTTTCCTGGATGACATCTGGAGTAGGTGCTATACCTTTCTAGTCTCTTTCAATCACAAGAATAGTCCCATTTTAGTCAATTAAAATTTCCCATCTGATGGAACATCAAAATTCCAAACTCACTCAAATTTAAAATTTCTCCTTCCCCCACCTGTATCCTCTATCAGGCTTGAACGTTGCATTAAAAGGGGTGCTGTGTCTGGCTTGTTTTCTCGCTTGCTCTCCTCTGCTGTACTCATTAGCTGCTGGATCTGATGGGGGAGGGGGGTGCGGAGCTGACTTAACTGGCTGGTTCTGGTGCCTCGGGATGTTGACACCTTCTGATGAAGGCTGATAACCAAAGCTGACTCTTTCTGTTTTGGACACTTGTTCGGATTCCTCAGAGGCACTCTGGCTGGGAATAGCGCTTTTCACTGGGGCACACTTCTCCTTTGGTTGATTGCTTGCCCCTGTCCTGATCAAACCCTTTGCTGGCATCCTTCTGCCCCTCCAGATGATATTATTGGGCTGGCTTTAGGTTACATTCAAGTTTGGTCCCCTGAAAACACTCCCCTTTGTCCTGATGTCAGTGGGAGAATAAGTAGATCCCGACGTAGCCACCTTTACTCTGTCATCGGGCCAGATCTGCTCCAGGCATAGCTTTAGACCTCTGGGCATCCAAGTCCTTCAAACTACAGAAGACAAGAGCAAAGTCTTTTGAGCCTCATAAAGCAGACTGTCATACTTGGCTTGAGGGGGGATGTTGTGGGTTGAATGTTGTGCCCCCAAATCCATATGTTGAAGTCCTAACCCCTGTTACCTCAGAATGTGACTTTATTTGGAAATAGGATCATTGCAGATGTAATTAGTTCAGTTAAGATGAGGTCATTCTGCAGTAGGGTGGGCGCTAAGCCAGTATGACTGGTGTTCTTATAAAAAGAAGAAATTTGGACACAAACATGCACACAGAGAGAATGTCATGTGGATATAAAGGCAGAGGTCAGTGTGATGCATCTACAAGCCAAGGAATGCCAAATACTACCAGCAAGTTACCAGAAACTAGGAGGTGCATGGAATGGTTGCTCCCTCACAGTCCTCAGAAGGAACCCACCCTGCCAACACCTTGATGTTGCACTTCTAGCCTCCAGAAATATGAGACAAGAAATCTCTGTTGTTAAAACCACCCAGTTTGCAGTCTTTTGTTATGGCAGCCCTAGGAAACTAGCACAGAGGGAAATAAATATCCTGTCTCTTTCTCATGACCACATGGGTAGGGATGGAATAGAGAAGGCCAAAAAAATTCTCTTTCAGTCTACACATTCAACCTCTTACATCAGTTTGAGGTGGGGGATTAGCTGAAATGAACAGAACGGATTTTAAACCCTCCCTTTAGAAGTCCCACCTAGATGGTCGGGCACCTCACTTTACAATATGAGGGAACCTAAGGCCAATCGGCTACACTAGTTTCTTCATTCATGGGAAGAATAAGTGCCAGGTGACAGCTACTGACCCACATGGCCTTGCGTTCAGGCTGTATGTTGAGATGTGGCTTAAATCTGATCTCTGTTTTCTTTTATCTTTCCAAGTCAGGCCAGCTAGTTGATAACTTCAGGATACTGACCTTAAAGACAGGTCATCCTCACAGTAACATCCTTGCAATAGTTTTCAGTGATGGTGAGGAATTAAACAGGGTGGAGGAGAAGACAGAGAACTAACATTTATTGAAGACTTTTGTGTGATAGGGGCTGTGCTGCACATGTTGTATGCATTATCTTCCTTAACTATTAAAACTCTGAAAGTGGATATTCATATTTCCCCCAAAGGAAATGGGGGCTCAGAGATTGTGCAGATTCACCCCATTTTACTCAGGCAGTGCTAGACCCAGAATCAACTCTTCATCTGTCTGAATCCAAATCTCTGGCTCAGCACTGGCTACATAGATTGTAGGACCAAGTACAAAATGAAAAGGCAAGGCTACTTGTTAAAAAATTATTAGGAGTCTTAGAATGATGACTGTAGAGCATTAAGCCAGTTGGTCCTATGTGTCTGCCCAGGTTACATGCCCAGGCTCTGATGCTTTCCCAACAGCCTGCTGGTGAAATAGTTGACAGATCTGAATGTCTCACAAATTCTTATTAGTGGATTGAGCATCTCATTGATCCTGTGTGTTTCAAGGGAGAAATAAGGTGGTATCTGTATCACTACACTTCTCAAAGGTATATTGACCTACTGTTCTTTTTGAAAGGTTAGTGTTCCATGGATTTTTCAGTGGACAGGCCATTCACCTAGCTTGTTTATGGGCCATCAAGTTTTCTGAATACAATGACTGCATAATCAAGTTTGGTACTTACTCTTATTCACAACCCTTTTGCAGCCCCTCATTGATTTTGTTAGCATTAACCTAATTTTTGTTGCGATCTATTTAAAATTTAATATTTAGCAACACTTTCTAATAGAAATTAAAATGATCACATCAAGATCGTTATCATTAAATCTTGCTATTTTCAATATTTTCCCAAGATGAAAGCAAATAAAGCTTTAAAAACATGTAAGAGAATCCTAACTTTTACTGGATCTCCTTAGGGTTACCATAGGACAGGAAAAGAATCCCCAGATTTTCAGAGATCGTTAAGTCAACCAGAACAAAAGGCACCACACCAAGTGGAAAGTGATTATTTACTAACCATATTTTGCTCTGTAAGGCTCTTAGTTTCTTGTATGCAACCCAGGAATCAAACTCCTTAATTGTCCTCACTGTCAGCTTGGTTTGACAGGGATTCATTTTTTAAAATATCAAACTGAAGAGAAATGATCGCCTGGTTGTAATAATTATATACAGTTGATTTCTCTTTAGTAGCTAATGCTAGACAAAGACAAGGCATTTATCACAGATAAACACACTAAGGCAGGACTGAGACAATCAAAGTGAAAGATCTTTTTTCTTGCGAAGCAGCTTTATTCCAGTGACCTTATTTCTGTTATTCAAAACCGCTAAGGGGAAGCTAATGAATATTTGAGAAAGATCCATAGCTCCGGTGGTCTGTATTACTCCTAAAAAAAAAAAAAAAAAAAAAAAAAAAAATCCTGGTTTAAAAATCAGATATGCTAATTTATTAAAATACAGGATTTCCAAATGAGAAATGTCTTTGAGGAATCCTCGAATTATTTTCCTCCTGGCTTTCAGGAATGAAATCCAATGATTAAATATCAGAGGGCATAAAAGGACTTTTTCATATTTTTTAATCCAGGTCAAAAAGCCAGGGACCCAGTGAAAATTAGTGGCACTGCTTCACTGTGTGCTTACATGTAAGTCAGCCAGTAACTATCTGTTGATTTAATTTGGCTGTATTCTCAATGAAAGCCTAGAGCTTTAGAAATGAATGAGCTTGGCAGGACTACGGGGGAACTTAACAACAAAATTAGAATACCCTGCTTAATCATATCACTAGGAGAAGAGAGGGAAGAGAAGTCAGAAGAATAAAAAAACAAAAAATTGAAAAACCAAGAAGAATTCAGATGGTGGAATGGAAAGACAAAGAAATAAAAGGATATGTAGAAAATTGTCAGGAAAGAAGAACAAATAAGATACCAGATCAAACCCACAATGGGTTTAAGCTTGTTGGCCCAAATAAGTGAGAAACTCCTACCCTGGAAGACTGGCAAAATGAGACAGAGTACGTTTCCTTTAGAAATATATCTGGTCGGTTGGTTGGTTATTTTTGCAGCGATCTTCAGTTAGATGTTTGATCATTCTAGAATGATCTGTAATCTTACAGTTTAACAATCACCTAAACTAACTTTCCTTATTAAATTTAATTCTATGTTTCAAAGCCCCATAAGTAGGATCCTATCTGTGCTTATTTTAATCAAAATTTTATTTAAAAAATAATCAATGGATTATTAGCAGCTGCCCTCTCAAAGGATGCAAGACAACTTCCTTTCTTCGTACTCCCTCTGTCCACAGACAATGTAGGAGTGGAAAGATACCATATAAAGGCATTTTATTATTTCAATTTGGTGTCAGATATTAGATTTGCAGTGTAAGGTTACAAAAAGCACAGGCTGCCAATTCACTTTGGGCAAATCTGCTTCAAAATAATGGCTAGGAAAATGAAGACTCAAGCTTTATGGCAACAATTCAATAAAAGGGAGGTGAGCAAGGTCACTGGACTGCACCAGCATCCATCACACAGCATGATCGCACAGGTATTATTCATGTGACATCAGAGAAATGAAATCATTATCACCAAGGGCTGTGTCACCAGATCAGCATCTGCTGCTCTGGAAAGAAGCTCCTCATCTTCGCCTAATGGTTTACATTTGAGAAAGGTCTCAGCACCCAGAGTTTAACAATCCATATCATTAGCTCATAACTATTTTTAAAAGCCAGCTCTTCTGCTTCCTTTATTGCCATATTTCTTAAGCCAGAACGTCAGAAGTCATAAACCTTGTGAGATTTTAGAGGATGTGTTATAAGAGATGTGAAAGTTTGCGCTCATCAGATTCAGCTGTAGGAGAACCTGCTGAAGTGACAGCTGACCACAGAGCAGGATTCCAGTGCCGACTGTGGCATAAACAAGTTGTGACCGTGGATGACTTCTTCCAAACAAGCGAACTTTCAAACAGACACACTCCTTTCCCATTTCATTCATTTCTTGGGAGGCTCAAGTGAAATCGTGGCTTTGATGGAAGTCTAAAATGTTTATGCAGATGTAGGAGTGTAAGCACAGGAGTTAAACTGCCACGGTTCAAACCAGGACCCCACTATTTGTTGGCTGGGGAACCTGGGGCAAGTCATTTAACTTCTCATGTGCATAATGGGGATGATAATGATTGTGATGAAAATAATAATAATGAACTTCTGTCTCCTAGAACTATTCGAAGATCAGGAATCTTCCTGTCAAGTAATTAACACTCTCCTGACAGAGAAAGCAGCCAAGAAATATGAATTTTTGCTGTTGTTGTTGTTGACAAACAGAAATACAAGTTATTCAGTGTATTTAGTACACTTTTTTCTATGATGCCTCCCTCATAGTAGATGTTCAATAATTAAATGTTGGAAAAGTAGTAAGTTGACGACTGTATTTATCTTTGGGTTCAAATGAACACCAATGACAATATGCACTTTGTTTTTTTTTTTTTTTTTTTTTTTAAAGGATTTTCTTATTTATTTATTTATTTATTTATTTTTTGGCTGTGTTGGGTCTTCGGTTCGTGCGAGGGCTTTCTCCAGTTGCGGCAAGCGGGGGCCACTCTTCATCGCGGTGCGGGGACCGCTCTTCATCGCGGTGCGCGGGCCTTTCTCTATCGCGGCCCCTCCCGTCGCGGGGCACAGGCTCCAGACGCGCAGGCTCAGCAATTGTGGCTCACGGGCCCAGCTGCTCCGTGGCATGTGGGATCTTCCCAGACCAGGGCTCGAACCCGTGTCCCCTGCATCAGCAGGCAGATTCTCAACCACTGCGCCACCAGGGAAGCCCTGTTTTTTTTTATAGGAAGCCTTGGGATCAGTAATTCATAAGTTACATTTCTCAAACATAGGTTCTTCTCTTTCAAAAGATGATAGCACTTCATACTATTTAGAGGAATTATGAAGGTCTAAACATGTGGACCATTGTCACTTGTTCTTGCTTACCTGCTACTGCATGGGACTGCATAACTTATAATGGCACTCCAAAATCAGAGAAGAAACTGATTCAAAGCATCATGTTTTACCCCAGAAGATGACTTGTCCTTTAAAGTTTGCTTAAATTATTTATGAAAGAAAGTACTTCCTGATGCAACTTACTTTCCATAATCAAAGAAAGAAACGTATGTGCAGATTTCTTCAGGTGCACCATCCTTCAGTTTTGGAAGGTCCCATTTGATCCACTGGTTTTAATCTGTTTACCAATTAGAGACCCTGATGAGACGGAACTCAAGAGGTCACCTGGTTCCTAGATTGCCTCCCACCTTTAAGAAAAATCAGACTTGACTCTAATTCCATTTTCGAAAGTATTCATTGATGAACCTTCTAAAATTTTCCTTCAGAATTCAGTTTTGCTTCTTATAGATTCCTAGCTGGTAGATTGGGATTCATAGGGGATGAATAAAAGGTTATTCGATATTCTCCAGGTCCCACCATGTTGCTGCAAAGAAAATATTTCACTCTTTTTTCTGGCTGAGTAATATTCCATTGTATATATGTACCACATCTTCTTTATCCATTCATCTGTTGATGGACACTTAGTTGCTTCCAGGTCTTGGCTATTGTAAATAATGCACTGTGAACATAGGAGTGGCTGTATCTTTTCAAACTAGAGTTTTTGTCTTTTCCGGATATATACCCAGGAGTGAATCACTTTGCTGTACACCTGAAACTAACACAATATTGTAAATCAACTATACTTCAAAAATAAAGATAAAAAGGGTTATTAGAATTAATTCCCTGGGCTGTTCTTACATAGAGTCATATTTATCCTGTTTGTAAAATGAGTCAGCTCTAACCCTTCAATTTGTGTGACGTTGATTTCCTCAACTAAATGCAAAGTTTCTTGAGGACAAGCTCTTCTTCATAGACCTTCTCGTAGATCTGAGACTTAGCAGAAAGACAAAGAGGTGGCACATTTTCAATAAAGGCTTTAGAATGGTTGTAAACAAAGAGCCTCTAAATATTTGTTTTCTAGGCACAAGGGTTGGAGTGGAGGGTATGGGGTGGATGAGAAAGAGTAGAAAAGAAGAAAACTAATGTTTATTAAGTGACTTCTGTGTATCAAGAATATCATTCTTTACTATCTACATGCGGTATCTCATTTTATCTTATCAGCCCTGAAAAGTAGATCTGTGACTCAATTTTGTAGGTAAACTAAGGGTCAGAGAAGTTAGGTGACTTATTCACGATCACACAGCTAGTATGTGGCAAAATTAGAAGTCAAAATGCAGGTTTGCCTCCTACCTGCCTATATTTTCTTGTTAACACAGGATTATACCATATGAATGTGTATTGTATTGTACATCTCATCATATGACTATAAAACTACTGGGGATGTTAAGCAGGAAAAGATACAGTGTTAGACCCTGAACTATGAAATTAACTAACCCTGTGATTTTTCTCAATTGAACAGGAAAGCCTAAAGAAATGTTGAGGTCTCTATTGTCATAAAAGGGTTAGAAAGCATTACAGAATATTATTTATATAAATCAAGTTTATTCCAGAGCTGATCAGATACTCTGCATGGGAAAAACATTAAAATTGGTGGGCTTCACTGTAGTGCAATTCAGTGGGGGAAGTGGAGGTTTTGTTGGGAAACCTTTCAGCTGTTCAGTGACTGCTGAGAACATTCCAGTCTCCTGAAGCAGCTGCCAGTGTTCTTAGAGCTGAGCAGAGAGACAGCAGACTGGAGCGGCTGGGTCTACCTGTTATCTCTGATTCCTGCCCCTCCGATGTTCTTTGACTTGCTGCTCATTGGTGCCGCCCTCTGCAGGTATTTGGTATTGGCATTCTCAGTTCTGCTGCTCTGCTAATTTTTCTCCCAAAGTTCTGCTGACAGTTTGCTATTAATTATTATTGTTTCCTCTCTCATCTTCTTTGCCCTTGCTGATTTTGTTTTTAATTTCTATACTTTAATTGATTTTATTTCCTGAGACAGTGGAGATAAATGCATGTGTTCAATGTAATATATACATACATACATACTCAGACACCGAAAAAATTGTGTGTGTGTGTGTGTGTGTGTGTGCGTGCACTCATTCTGAGGTGTCTTATTTATATTAAAGTTCCTAATTACTTGTCTAATTACTCTGTATTCTTTCTCCTCTTCCTGTCCCCTAACTTCCATGTCTTTCTGTTTTCCCTGTCTTAGAACCCTCATTGTTCTCAAAGCTTACATTCTCATCTCTCCAAACTTACTCTTATTCTGATCTTTGAGTCTCAGACTCCTATGTCCAGCTACTCATAGGACATCTCCATTTGGATGAGCTTCTCTTGCCTTAAATAGCTAATACTCTCTCCATCATATCCTTACAAAAGTGCCACCCCATTTCCATTTATGTATTGTCACTTCTCAATAATAATAATAATAATAATAATAACTAATTACAGTAAACATTTACTGAGAGCCACTGGACCAGCCATTAACCTAGCCTCCTTTTCTAAGGAAACAGCTAGTAAGTCATAAGTGATGGAGCTAGAATTTGACGTTGGTCTGACTACATGACATGTGCCCTTATCCACACTACTTTGCTTTATCCTTGTCCTTGAATGAGGGAACTGAGTACCATTGTCCCATGTCAGGGTGAAAGGCATTTAAGCTGGTTAATTTAGACGCTGCCTTGCGCATGGGAGATATTCAGTTAATGTGTGTTGTATCTGCCACACAGTCCTCTAGGCATATTTCAGCGTGAAGAATGGTTTTAAACCACATATCTCGTACAGGTATCGTTTCCAAACATTAGTAATGAAAATTGCTGCAGAAAATATCTGTCATACAGAGAGCTAGGTTTGCAAAGTAAACATTGTTTTTATACTAACCTAATTGAGTACATGGAGGAAGGAAAGAAAGCAAATACCCCCAACTCATTGCGTTTAAGCATTCCATCCCATTATACCCTTTTAATGTTTGCTCTTATTTCAAGTTTGTTCATTTATTTTTATGGCTCCCAGTATCCCTGTTGTCTCTTTTAAGATTTAAATCTTTTGAGAGGACCTCTTCTCTTTTACTTACTTTGAGTGTTAAATAGGGCACAGCATTGCCTCACACCAGAAGCAATAAAATGCTTCTAGACAATGCTTAGAATTCCAAGTAGAGGAAAAGGGATGCAATGATTAATAAGTGAAATATATGAAAAATCACATTTGGAAATTAAACGTGTTTAATTTTTTTTATTATGTAGCAAGTACTCTTCAGGGACCTAGGCATTAAGACCCATAATAGATTTGTTTATACTTTAATTACTTTTTCATCAAGGTTTGAAAATGGGATCCTTTCTCTGTTTCTGAGCAGTGGTTAAGTTGCGGAGGGCATCAGGACAGGAACTAATGGAAGTGACTTGATATCTTTATTCCACAGGCAATGAATAATGAGGAGTTTGTTGGTGACTTATGTTAATCTAAATGTGAGACAGACAGAATATTATCTCGCATTTCACAGTCTGTGCCAGCAATGCTGCCATTTCTAGAAATATACAATTATCCATATGTCTTTTTCATGAAAACCTTAATTTGTACAGTCATTTGATGGCAACTTAGTTTTGTCCACAATTCATAAAATTGACTTGTCATAATGCTCCAATAAAATCTGTCCCAACTGAAAAAAGTTTAAGTGCTCTCTATGCTGACTAGAGGAATTTACACTTAGCGTTCACATCATTTTTACTCAAAATAATCAAATAAGCAATTAACTTTATATAATATATATAATATATTTACCTTTAGGATTACTATAAAATTGGTATTAAAATTCAGAAAAATATAGATTGAAAATCCTAGATAAAAAGACCTTTCCCTGTTCTACACTTGTTTTTTAGAAGGAAGAGGAAAATATTTTTAAAAATTAAGCTGATATTGGGACTGGGAGGGCTTCAAAACTGAATGTCTTTCTGCATCATTCATACAGCAAATTATTTATTGAGCTTTGTTGTGTCCCAAGCCTATGCTGGGTGCTGAGGACACCAACCCTGCCCTCAGACTGTTCTCCCTAACCTTCTCTCTCTAACGCCAGCTCTATGTGATGGCTTGTTCTTATTTCGAATTTTGAAAGTAGGTATGTGGCAGGAAAGGGACAGATATGATGCTGATGGTCATAAAAGGGAGACAGTAAAGCATAATGATCAAGGGTTTGGGCTCTGGGTTCGGGCTGCTGGCGTTCAAATCTTGGCTCCTTTATTTGTCAGCAGTGCAGCTTTGACCTTAACCTCTCTGCGACTCAGTTCCACATCTGTAAAATGGGAATAATAATGCTAGTTAATTCATAGTATTGTTTAATTATTATGTGAAAGAGTACTCAATTAAATCTGGTTATCACAGTGTAATGAACAGTATTAACAGTTTCCTTCTCCAAAGAAGACATACAGATGGCCAAGAGGCACGTGAAAAGATGCTCCACATCACTAATCATTAGAGAAATGCAAATCAAAACTACAGTGAGGTATTACCTCACACTGGTCAGAATGGCCATCATCAAAAAATCTACAAACAGTAAATGCTGGAGAGGGCGTGTAGAAAAGGGAACCCTCCTTCACTGTTGGTGGGAATGTAAATTGGTATAGCCACTATGGAGGTTCTTAAAGACTAAAAATAGAGCTACCATATGATCCTGTAATCCCACTCCTGGGCATATATCTAGAGAAAACCGTAATTCAAAAAGATACATGTACCCCAATATTCATTGCAGCACTATTTGCAATAGCCAGGACATGGAAGCAACCTAAATGTCCGTCGACAGAGGAATGGATAAAGAAGATGTGGTACATATATACAATGCAATATTACTCAGCCATAAAAAAGAACTAAATAATGCCATTTGCAGCAACATGGATGGACCTAGAGATTGTCATACTGAGTGAAGTAAGTCAGACAGAAAGTCAAATATCATATGATATCGCTTATAGGTGGAATCTAAAAGAATGGTACAAATGAAACTACTTACAAAATGGAAATACAGTTACAGAGGTAGAAAACAAACTTATGGTTGCCAAGGAGAAGGTGGGGGGAGGGATAAATTAGGACATTGAGATTGACATGTACACACTACTATATATAAAATAATTAATAAGGACCTACTGTATAGTATAGGGAACTTTATTCAATATTCTGTAATGACCTATATGAGAATAGAATCTAGAAAAGAGTGTGTATATGTATACATATAACATATAACTGATTCACTTTGCTGTACAGCAGAAACTAATATAACATTGTAAATCAACTCTACTCCAATAAAAATTAATTAAAAAAATAATTACACCACCCTGTTAAAAAAAAAAAGTTTCCTGATGATTATAGATGTTAGAACGGGACAGCAGAAGAGTATTTTCAACAACCTGTTGTTTCATAATTTGTTGATCACAAAACTCAAAGGCAGCATTGACTTCCTGTTGTCTCGGTTGTAGTGTTTAGGGAACAATCAGTTCTGGGTAAATAATCAGGCATTATTAACATAATATCTGGGCAATATCTTCCTGTGGGTATTTACTACATGTCTGCATCCCAGTGCTGGGAGCTGCTCCAGGGCACGGGACATTCCTTTTGTAGCTCTGTGGCCCCAGCGCTTAGCACAGTACTTTATATGTGTGGTAGGCATTTGGTAAATGTGAGTTGCTCAGATAAACTTTAAAAAAATATTTTAAGTTAAAAATGTATCTTTAATAAAGTACCAAATTACTCTGTGTTCTTTGTGGATAATTTAGAAACTATAGACAAGTTTTAAAAAGTGAAATTACTTATAATCTTGCTACCCAGAGATAAACCACTAGCGTTTTATTATATATCTCTCTATTATTTTCTATGCGTACACACTTTTGTTTTAAACAAAAAATGGAATAATACAGTAAAGACTTTTGCTACTTAATTCATGAAATAATATAGAATTTTTTTAAAAAAATATTTATTTATTTATTTTATTTTTGGCTGCGTTCGGTCTTCATTGCTGCGCGCAGGCTTTCTCTAGTTGCAGTGAGCGGGGGCTACTCTTCATTTCAGTTCACGGGCTTCTCATTGTGGTGGCTTCCCTTGCTGTGGAACATGGGCTCCAGGCATGCGGGCTTCAGTAGGTGTGGCATGTGGGCTCCGTAGTTGTGGCTTGCAGGCTGTAGAACACAGGCTCAGTAGTTGTGGTGCACAGGCTTAGGTGCTCCACGGCACGTGGGATCTTCCCGGACCAGGGCTCAAACCTGTGTCCACTGCACTGGCAGGCGGATTCTTAACCACTGCGCCACCAGGGAAGTCCAATAACATACAATTAATATTCACCCTGTAATCACATATTCTTCTGAAATATTATTTTTAATTAATGTAATACAAGTTACCTAATGTTTATTCTTCAGCATTTAGATTGTACTCCATTTTGTGCTTCTGTATTAATATCACCATTGTTAAATATTACCAGATGCCTCTTGCTGTCCCCTCCTCCCTGCCAGTGTGTTCCCATAGTACTCTTCTCTTGGCTTATCAAAGTCCCTATTACACCTACAGAGTCTACTTGAATAATTATCTGTTGATCTGCTTGTCCTTTCTTTTTCCACCAGGCCCTTTCTAGTTTCATCACTGTAACCTTAGTTTCTAGTATACTGCTTCACTCTTAAAGGGTGCTCAATGTATATTTGTTGAATAAGTACGTGAAAGGTACTATTTTCATCTGATAATGCTAAAAGATCGATTCTGAAAGTTCCTATGAAGGTTTGTTGTTGGGAGCTGGGTGTGTTTGGGATATGATCCTTCAGGAACGGTATGAAGCTGAGAGGTGGGCAGGGCAAGTTGGGGAGAGTTCCGAGGCTGAGAGCTGATAACAGAGGGAAAGACTCTGGGAAGGGGAGTGAACAATTTTCTGGTGACTCATCTTTTACCTTCACACTTTCCATCAAGATCTTCAGTTCGTCTCCCTGACCTTTAGAATAAAATTCTTGGAAGCAGTGGGAAGGGAAACAGAATCATTTATTTATTGGGGGATTAAGTAAATGGAGACATGTATACGCCTACCCTAGTTATAGTGAAAGAATCCAATTCCAAGCTTCTGACTTGACTGAAAATATTCCAGCTCTCTGTCTGGCACATGGTAGTAGGAAAGGGAAGGGACTAATATTTATGGAGTGCCTATAATATGCTAGTGACTTTCCTACATCATTGCATTCAGTCTGCTCAACAACTCTGAGAAGTAAGAATTATTGAGGAGGGACCTGAATTCAACCCTGGACTATGTGACTCCTGAGTCTGCTTTCCCATGTCAAAATATTAGAATGAATTCTTGGATGAAATGAAGGAATGACTTATAGCGAATGTAAACGAATTCTAAATTCTGTTTCACCAGGAAACTTTTTTAAGCATGTCTTGAATTCTGATTTATGAATTAGTTTAGAAAGTGGTAAATTAAAACATTAATATATAGAAATAAAAACACTTAAAAACCCATTTTACCGATACCCGCAGGAGATGTATAAAAAATTAGAAGAATTTTTAGACCAAAAAGATTGTATTTATGAAGAGTTCATTCAAAGGTGATTGATTAAATGGCCTTACACTTTAAAAATTTAGTAAGAGTGCCTTTTTCATATTAACTTTATTTTATTTTAATCAGAAGTCTATGAACCTAACAGGGATTATAAAATTATGACTTCATTATTTTTCAATTCAGTAAGAGTTTTTATTTCTTAGTTACTAAATGTCAGGCCAGAACCGAGGTTTTCTTATCCCCCTTGTTGGGAAGTTGCCAGTTGACAACACAGAGTTGTTCAAGCCTGTTTCTGCTTATAGGCTTTAATAAAACCATTTTTTTTCCTGTTGGGGTTCTTACTTTACACACTGTGGTCAACTTAGCAAGATAGTTACAGACACACACTTATAAACTCTCAATTCTCAAATCATAAGTTCATTTCTAGTCATTACTACCATTGATATGGTATGAAAGAGGGTGCTCAGGTGTTTTGCATAAATCTTACTAGTAGTTTATTGTCCACTCCCCATATTTGTAACATCCTTTTTTGGTAACTAGAGATGAAAATTATTAGTAGTGTTATTAGAGTTTTGCTTTTAGCTAGGAGACGTCAGTGATTTTAACAGAAGAAGTTATAAGGATCATATGTCAAATTAAATAAGTTGTTCTGTGTTTTGAACATGATCCCATTGTTTTTCATTTATTTTAGTCTGACTGTTTTTCATATTTTAAGAGACCCTTCTGGGTGCATCCTAAGTATAATGTTAAAACTCACTTTTTAACCTTACAATTAGTCTTCAGCATAGTCATAAGCAGTGACCTAATTTTTATAATCTTTTAAAACATTATCCTGGTAACATGTTGTACTCACATTGGATTTTATATTTGGTAACTTGGCATCATTTTATGTTTTTTTTTCTTCAGAATTTATTGTTTCTTTTATTCTCAAGCAGGAATAAAGAGTTTGCTTTCTGGGCCTTGGTCTTGAAGAACCTGTCTTTCACGTTCTTGCAGAGCATGTAGTAGGAGATGAATAAATATTGTCTGTGGGTTGGCTGGGGTTCCCCTGAGCTTCACCGAGGGCTCGGCTTCAAGCTTGGGAGGGTCTGCTTCTCACTGAAAGTCCATGTGTCCATCAGAACAGTTCGGCTCCACATGACTCTCCTGGTGATGGTGGAGATAAGAGTGCAAGCCCCAGTAGCATGCATATTTCAGGTTTCCCATTACATTGTATCTACTAACATTCCATTGGCCAAATCAAGTCAAATGGCTGAATCCAAGATCAGGAGTCAAAGAAGTACACTCTGCCTTTTAATGGTAGGGACTGCCAAGTCATGTGGGAAAGGGCATGGATACAAGGGGTGGTGCCCCCTATTTTGGTTTGCTTCAAACAACTTCATATTTTTAACACATAATACCTTGAACACATACAGTCTCAAGTGGAGAGGGTAAGTGGAGTCTTCACACCCAGTGGTTTTCAAGCCCTTCCGCTCACTTATGGTCAAGGTACCGCTGCTATTGAGTGGGAAGGAGTGGAGGAGGGGAGGCAACCCCTCACCTGAACCAGAGCCCCATTTTTAGACCGTGTCCTCTGAGCCAGTACAGTGGAGTAGGTAAGCGGTTGTCCCCTTTTCCTACACATTGACAGACTCGGCTTGTTTGGCCAGGAACTCTGTACCTCGTGCTCTCAGTCTCTGAGGTGTTTGTTCTTCTCTTCTCTTCTAATCGCAGCACACCATTCCCTCCTAGTATTTTTGACTCATAGAAAACAATAACTGGTAATGGGTTAATCAGAAAAAAAAAAAAAAAAAAAAAAAAACCCTGGCAATCCCTTCCTCCCTGGTAAGAAAATGCTTTCACCCATTAAAACTATGCCTACAGTACCTAATTTGTCATGCTAAAGCCCTTAACCAATCATCTGACTCTCAATACTTCTAATACTTCCCACTGCCTCAGGTTAATGCCCTAATTTCTTTTTAAAAAAATTTTATTAACGTATAGTTGATTTACAATGTTGTGTTCATTTCTTCTTTACAGCAAAGTGACTCATATATATACATTGTATATATATAATATATTCTTTTTCATATTTTTTTCCATTATGGTTTGTCATAGGATACTGAATATAGTTCCCTGTGCTATACATTAGGACCTTATTGTTTATCCATCCTATGTATAATAGTTTGCCTCTTAAAGCCCTAATTTCTTATTATGACATGATATAATTCAAGACATGGTTTACCTTTAGCCTCCTCTACCTTCAGATTTTGCACTTTAGCTATACTGAGCTACTTTTATTCTCTGAATGATCCATGCTGTCTCGTCCTCAGCAAGTTGCTTAACGTTTCAAACTTGTTTTCTCATCCCTAAAAGAGAGATGTTGTCCCAGATTCGCAGGTGAGAACTTTATTGGGGGGGAGGTTCTCAGGATCCACATCTGTGGAGGAGGGAAGAAAACAGGCTTTGACTGAGCCAAATGTCTCCTGCCTTGCAGTTAAATGAAGGCCACAGCCACTTCAGAGTGGGGGACACTTCAGAGTGTCCAATAGGGACCAGGGGACCACACCTTTATACTCCTCATTGACCAATCAGTGGATGTAGCAGCGCTTGGGAAGCCAGGGTGACCTTCAGTGAGGCTGTTCTCTTCAGCTGAGGGCTGGTCCCGAAGAGGGACTCAGCTGAAATCTGTTGGCACCAATGCCCCCAGCAACTGGGGAATAAGTAAGTGACTGTGTTCTGAACCAGGGGATCTGAGGGTTTTACCAGTACAGATATAAATAACTATCTCATAGGACACTTGTGATAAATCTAACTCACATGCGTGCGTGCGTGTGCACACACACTCACACACACACTCATACACTCATTCTTTAGGTCTCGGCTTATATGTAACCTCCTGTGGAAAACTTTCCCTGCCTGTGCCCTTCCCACCTTAAAGTAGGCTACTATCCACCCCTTTTGCTTCCATAGCACTGTATACTTAATCCTGTCGTAGCAGTTATTATAAAATATGCAATTTCCAGTGTTTTCATGTCTCCCCATTAGACTGCAGGGGGCAGGAACCACATGCCTTTGTACTTGGCTTACTATAAGCATTTTTCCCACT
Organism: Balaenoptera acutorostrata; assembly: GCF_949987535.1. Lineage (NCBI taxonomy): Eukaryota > Metazoa > Chordata > Mammalia > Artiodactyla > Balaenopteridae > Balaenoptera > Balaenoptera acutorostrata. The sequence goes on from NC_080079.1 coordinate 40,373,017, forward strand.
ATGTTTTGATTGGCTGCTTAATCACCTATCTTACCCTTTATATTACAGACTCCACAAGAACAGAATCAAGATATGTTTTGTTTACTACTTTTATCCCATTGCACAGTACCAGGAATGTAGTCAGACTGATAAACACTTTGCTGGGTGGGTGAATGTATGAATGAATGAATGTTGAAATGTCCCCGAGGAAGGACAGTAAGGACAATGGCATGGAATAGGAAGGCTGTCCAGAGACCCCCAGACTCCTGATAGCATTCACTCCCAGTGATCAGAGCTCCCGAAGGAAGACCAGTCAATTATATGCCGTGCAGAGTAACACTAGCTACCTTTACACTCTACCCAGCGTTTATCAAAGCACTTCAGATGCAGTAATTCATTCAATCCTCATAACAACCCTATGAGGAAAATAACTATTGCTATTTCCAATTTACAGGTGGTGAAACTGAGGTGTGGAGAAGTTAAATAACTTGCTCAAAGTCACACAGTTGCAATGGCAGAAGTGATAGACTTTTATTCTCCATGACTTTTGTTCTCCCCAAGGATAAGATCAACACACTCACTCTTGTATCTTGCACCTTTCTTTCAATAGGCATTCTGAATCGCTCAGATTCTCTTTATATGTTCGGGTCCTTACTGGTGCTTGATTCTGTGTGGATAAATGTGCCTAAGCTGGGTTGTGAGAAGGTCACGTGGATGAGTTAACTGAAGATCTCTAGCTCTCAGAATAGTTTTGGTGAATATATTCCTGTGGATACTAGAGATGCTGAACATGTGATAAGTCCTGTGATTAGGCATGGAGGGAGGCATGGGGACGGGTGGTAGGGGCAGTGAGATCACACAGTGGAGCTCCCCAGGCACTCATAGGCTCTTCCTCCTGTCCTCTGGAGGCTAGCCCCTTGGAAAAGTTACAGGAAATTCTTACATCAAAAACCTAACCTTGGGACTTCCCTGGTGGTCCAGTGGGTAAGACTCTGCGCTCCCAGTGCAGGGGGGCCAGGTTCGATCTCTGGTCAGGGAAGTAGATCCCGTATGCATGCTGCAACTAAAGAGTTTGCATGCTGCAACTAAGAAGTCGGCACGCTGCAACTAAAAAAAAAAAAAAAAAAGATCCCGCATGCCGCAACTAAGACCCACCACAGCCTAAATAAATAAATAAATATTTTTTAAACCCCAAAACCTAACCTTAAACATTTTCAGTCAGAGCTCCATAGGCAAAGGGAAAATTTTTTTTTTTTTACTGGAGGAGACGGAGAACAGGAGAGCTGTATTCTCCACAAGGGATAGCTCAGACTCCCCTTCTTAGGGAAGGTAGGCTGTGATGCTTTGGGTCAGTCACTGACCGATGTCAAGCTGTCCTACCACCCTATGAAGTGTTGGGCTGGGTGGGATTGTGGTGAGAGCCCTTTTATGGCTGTTTCTAAGCATCCCACTCTCCTCCAAAATGATAACCCTTAAGGAAATCCTAAACTGTTTTATTTCCAGGAAAGACTTTGAAAACTGGATGGAGTTTGAGTGCCTGATGATTATGCCATTTAAAAAAAAAAAAAGGTCTTGGAAGCCGAATGTCTGGGGATGGATTTTAGTTGATTTGCTTCCAAAGAAACACCGGAGACAATTATTGGGCTGTGCTGTGATAGTTTAGTGCATTTATTTGGTAGCTCTTCCTGTGGAAAGGGATGTATGTTGTTTTGAAAAATAGACATTTTTATTCTTGGCTGAAAATTGTCTCCTAAAACACTTTTAATATGTTTAGCTTTACTTATTTTTACTGCTTGGTGAAATAAACAGTAAAATTCACAGCAGTGAGCAAAAAATTCTTCTAGGTCATGCTTAGAAACTGCTAGAAATCTGATTCTGAACAATTAGATGAAGACTGTCAGACAATCTTTTATTTAAATTATATACACATATTTAAAAAACAATTCTTGGTTTAGAACTGCTGTAGAGGAAATATTTTAAGGCCCTACGTCCTACCACTATAAATGAGCTGGTTTCATTTTCCATGTTTTTTTTCCCTGTCCTGGTCCATATGCACCTGTACCTTTCCACAAATGTGCTCATAGTCTCTGTAATACTTGGTGCTTATCTTAAACTAAACGTCATGTCATAAAGTTATTTCTACATTATTGTAGTCTTTATAATTATAATTTTTAAAGGATTCATAATTTCTGCTAAATCAATACGCCTGACTTAATCATTCCCTCTGGCCTAGTTTATTTATAATTTAAATACATAATTTTAAATCACCAACAAATATATAATTTTTTTCTACATTTAAGACTTGAAAGAATATTCCTAATGTTGAAAAGTTGTAAAACACTATATGGTTACATAGGCACTAAAGCTATTCTTTTACTAAGCAGCGTATTTAGAGGCAGACACTAAGCTTTCCTGGGGGTGGTAGCACCAGGATGTAAACCCAGTGTCAGACATGCCACCAAAGCCAACGAGTTTGCAGAATAAAAGAGCCCATGAAACTGTCTTCCTATCTGTAACAATTGTTTACAAAGGAACCTTGCTTAAATTAAGCTCTGAAGCTTGTTCTTCATCTTCATCAACATTGGGTTTAATAATTTTAACACAGCAAATAAGTGCAATCCGGATATTTGACTGAACTGCTTTCGGGGGTCCTCTGTATGGAGACCCAAAGGCCAGGGCTGCTCATTGAAAATATGGGCTCTGCTGATGGAAGTTTTGAATCTGAAAATCCAAATTGTCCTGCAGTGCTTTACTTGGTTTAAGAGATACATTCTGAGAAAAATCTAAGCAGAAGGGCAGTGTTGGGCCACGAATTAGGGTGTTTCGTTGATAAAGAATGTCCAACATAAATCTCACTTGACTCTGAAGAAAGCCCAGAGTATCAGGATGAAAATCAGGTTATCGTCAAAGAATCTGGGCTAAATCTTTTCTAGGAAAGAAAAACTAGTTTTACTTTGGCAGCACATCTTCAGTTTGCACAGGCTTGAGCTGTGGCTTTTGCAGAAAGACCACAGGTCTTAAGTAGTTGCCTGCTGCATGGTTCACTACACACTGCAAGACTGTCAGACCAGCGGAAATGAAAACGGTTTCCATATTCAACCTGTGGGATTTTGGCCAGTCAAAGCCCATGGGTGCAAGACATGTGTCAACCCTGCCAGACAGCACGAACTGCCATTAGGCTTGACGGGGTCTTTGTAGAATGCTGGGAAGAAGAGTTGGGGAATATTAAATGCTCTTATTACTGTCAGACAATTCATGCCTCTCTAGGTTGGCAGTTCTCATCCTGGAGCAAGCTCGGAATGTGCTTTAATCGGAAATGTCAGGCTGCTTGGATGGAGCAGATGCTCCTGGGATGAGTTGGTGCTCGGAACTCAACCAGAAATACCCGTGTTCTTTCTCTGACATTTTTGATAAAATGGGATAACAATGTAATATTCTTTCTGGAAAAGCAGACCACAATATTATTTTTTTTCAGACCACAATATTTAAGTACAGAAAACAAAGAAAGGGAAATAAATGTTTCTCTCACATGGAATGTAGGGTGTTTCCTTCTCAGTAGTAAGTTCTCAGTCTTTAAGCTGATACCGTCTGAAGGTGACAGTCTCAAGGTCTGTGGTCTGGGATATGCGCCTAAACAATGTGAGAGGTGGTGAAAAGGCTGGGCTACATGGGGATAGAGTCCCCACTCTGATCACTTACCTTGACCTTAAAGCACATTTCTGAAACTCTGTAAGCCTCAGTTTTTTTGTTTGTACTCATGGGGTTCTTGTAAAGAGCAAATAAGAACATCTATGCAAAGCACTTAGCCCGCTGCCTGACACATCATGTGAAATCCATGATGCTAAATGATTTGTAGGGGGGTAACCTGACAGTTTTCTAGAAAGGTGGCTAAGAGAAGTGGGGTGTCTGGCTCATGAGCTAAATCGAGCTTGTGGGTTTATTTAGTTTGGTCCTGACTTAAAAAAAAATTGAATAACATACTAAAGTTGACAGATTTCACATAAAACCGTATCTGTTATCTTTTCCCCAAAATATGGGAAATGTTGCACCACCAGATTTCAGTCCTCCGTGACAGCCATCTTCCCTCCCTTCCTTTCTCCCTTCCTTCCTTCCTCCCTCTCTCTCTCCCTCCCTCCCTCCCTCCCTCCCTCCCTCCCTCCCTTCCTTCCTCCCTCCCCCCCTTTCCCTCCTTTCTTCCCTCCCTCGCTCCCTCCCTTCCTTGTACATATGTATGTATTTTAGTACTCATAGTTCAATTGCTCAATTGTATCTTCCTTCTCAATTTGTGTCTATTATACAAAGAGGCTAACAATAAAAAACTACCCCAAATCCCACCTCTAGAGCACTGTTTTCCATCTTGTAGGCTACTTTCCTTTCCCTAATTCTTTTTCGGTGTCTCAGTGTCTTAAATAAATCTTGGTTCCTATGATTTGAGCTTCAAATCAATGACGTAACCACACCCACTGTCCCAAAGGGTATTGAACTTCATGTGGTTCCTTCTCTGGAAAAGGTCCCTTTCTTTTACTTTAGCTGAGATCTACTAGTATTTTGTTCAAGGTGCTAAGAACATGGGGATTCAATTAGACATGTCATCCATTAAATCAGTGCTTGCCAAAGGAGAGTGATAATTTCCACTAGACACGTGGCCAAAAGTGATAATTAATTTGCTTTATTAGTATGTGTGCAACTTTTTAGGGGGTGACTGAACTGAGAAAAAATGTCAAAACTAATGGGGGAGAATGTAGTGGCCTTTTTTTTTTTTTTTAACAAGTTTGCGATGGTGTTAACCATGACCTGCGTATCAGTCACTAAGGCTAGGCTAGGGTGTGGTAACAGACAATCCGAAATTCTAAGCCACTGGGCTTAGAACAGTCTCTAATTCTGGAGAATCATTCCCTCTATTTGTCTTCCTTTTTCATTCCCTTGCTTCTCTGAGAATGATGCTCATTTATTTACACTTGGCTCCTGCATATCTTGTCTTACTTAATGTAAATACTGAGTTTCTAGATGGTTACCTACTAGTTTGATTTAACTTTCAAACTCTAAACCACTGTATACAAGTGTCTGGTTTTGTTGCTGCTATTGCTGATAATAACAAAAAAGCTGTATCTTCTCTGTTATTCATTTTACCAATCAGTGACACCTTTCACAGTGTTTTATGCCCAGTAGACAGGATAATTACTGATTATAATTGGCATGGATTTTTGTGTATTGTCCATTTCAATATGTTTAACATTTTTATAATAATATAATTCTTGCTTTATTTATATTAAAATAAAATTCAGAAGTACCCATATGCCTGGCATGGGTATCGTAGGTTGAACACATGGTAACATATTGTAGGCTTTAAAAATTTGAGCTCAGTTAAGCATATCACTTCTATTTATGAAAATATGTGGAAACCTCCAGTTTCCTTACCTGTCATTAAATTCAGGCCATGGGAGATCCTCTGCCACTTGGTTCCCCCAACTCAAATGCTCTCTCTTTTTCTACAAATTATTTATTCTCCATCCCAAAAGGGTAAAAAATGTTTATAGTCTTCTACGTGTTCTCTTCTAACAGCATTGCAAACTCGTAACATATTCCATTATATTAAAATGAAGTATTATTATTTAAAATGAAGTATTATTTAAAATGAAGAATATTCCATTACTTCATGTTAAATGTATTCCCCACTTTGCTGTTTGTCAGTCAGATTTGTTTTCACCATCCCCAAATCTTTTCTCTTCTACCATCTCAAGGTAAGTCCTACTCGATCCTGTGATTGCAACAGATCTGTTAACACGTAAGCATTTTCTTGTTTAGCTATAACTGGCCTCTACTTAAAAACACTGTTCATGGGGTTTTTTTTGTGGGGCTTTAGGTTCAGACCTTCTATTCTAAATAAACTAAGAGTCTACTTCTTTTGTAATTCCTCAGAATACACTGACTTGTTATTACCCCTTGACATCTTGCATGAAGAGTAAGTATCATTAACTCACATTGCGAAGTTGCACTTTTTAAGGCTTTTACATATAAACCTTCAATAGCGTATTTCTAAGGCCTAAGAGAAATCAGTCTAGGATGATAACACCACAAATAAGTAATAAGCCTAATTAACCCATTTTAGCTGATGTGAAAATATCTTAATAAAAATAAATACCTGAAATTTGAGTTCCTATTATTGGTAATAAAAATAAGACATAGGATTTATTGAACTACACTCATTTGAAGGATGTTTTGGAAATGGTTTGTAACAAAATCACTGTGGATTTTATAGCACAATAAAAATAAAAGGCAATCAGCACATTTTATAAATTATATTATTTCTCAAAACAGTTTCAATGAATAGATTTATATTTCTTTCACCAGAGTTCAGATAGATTCCAACCACTAATATTGGACAATAGTTCTTTTATTTCTTTTATGTACCGAGGGAAGTAAATCAAATATAAAATATAGCCAGAGATAATTTTTGGAAAAGAAAACATCTCTTGGCAAGAATCTAACCTGGAATTTTCTTATTAATAAACGAGCAATGTGTTTGGTGGGCTGGATTATGTTGTGCAGGCTTTCCCATGGACTAATGCCCAGCTTGAATATTCTTTTCCTGAATACATAAACAGATGTGCACAAATTCTTTTTTGCCATTTTCTTTACTCAGAAGCTTTCAGAAGAAAGTTTCCCAAATTAAATATTGAATGTAGAAAATTTATTTAGAATGCAAAATGTGCCCATTTGTTTTATTTTCACCTAGCCTTATAACCCTACTCTGTATTCCATGTTGGTTTCGATTTAGTAAACATACAGCTGTGTTTAAGTGTAAAGAATTAATGGCAACCCAAATGATAGAAAATAAATGGTTATTAGAGATCATTTTTAAAACTGAAATCAGTTCTATTGAATGCTTAATCAATAATATTTCTATTTTCAATTTAGAGCTTTTTTCCTTGTGAGAAGAGATTTATTACCAAACAAGTTAATTTTTCACAGTGCTTTTACCATTTTGTCTGAAATTGGGTAGATAAAAGGTTTGGACCATCAGATTGACAGGCTTTAAAAACTTTTTATAATAACTAGTAGGTGGTATTTAAGGTCATTAAAATGTAGGTATTTTTATGTTAATGATTTCTACCCCACCCCACCTCCTAATTTCAAGCAGTAATTATTGTGCCCATGTAATAGTTGGTATATGCTGGGATATACTCTCCAAATAAAAAAACTGGAGGCACATAATATGACTACAAAACAGGCTTTTTGAAAGTGGCTTTGTCCTGGCAGATTGGGGGCACATGGGATCTGTGTGGCTGGCACTTTTTAATTGTCCTTGTTACTAGGAATGTCATTTCTGTGGTATCTTGGACCTTTCCCATCTTCAGAAGTACATGTCCTTAGCTTCCTGCAGTAAATCCCCCTCCCAATAATTGCCAATATGTTTATATATGAGCCTTCTTTTCATTTAGTATCTTCGTGACTAGATTTTACTCTTCACAAGGTATATTAAAAAGTATATTTCCTTTTTAAAAAAGTAAAAGTTAAAGATTTTGGTTTAAAATCTGAGTAATTTATGGAAAAGATTTAACTATAAGGTAGTAGTTTAAGTTCTGTAACTGGAGGACCACACAGCATGTGATGTTTACTAGTTCATGTCAATTCTTTGTGTGTTTCAATATATTGAGACATCATGGAACTAAAGTTTGGAAAAGTTGGTGGTTTGTGGGTTTGTGTATTGGCAGCTGATTCTTCTCAACCTCTTGGTGAAATGAAGTATTTATAACTGCTTCTTTAGTGTACTGTCTTATGTTGGGTCCAACTTAGTTTCCAAAGCTAAGTACAGTAAAAATGATGTAACCAAGTTTAAACACTTTTTAGCAGAAGAATATTTATGAAACAGTCATTTTTTTAAAGTTCCTCTTTTAAAAAAATCTTACCTTGCCCCTTTGAGCTTTAACTTTTGATCTTAAGTCCTCGTTTTGAGAAGTGTTCTCATCCTGAACTAAGCCTCATCTTGAACTAAACCACACATATACACGACTTCATTTCTCCACTAAAATTTCATAGGGGGAAAAGAAAAACAGTCCATGAAGAATTCTAGCTCTGAGAAATGTGTTCCTATTCTGTTTTTAAAATGCAGTCACATAGAAGGTGGCAAAAGAGTCACAAAGCTAGCAAAGATAATTTAAACGTTTTCTTCTGTGGAAGAATAAAGTATGAAATAAGTTCCTGAAAATGATTTAATTTTTTGAACTTTCTCTAAATTCAACACTTAGACTACAAATTCACTGTTGGTAGCGAGGTTGGGGCTATGTAGTTATATAATTAGCTTCATTAGTTGATGCACATCATGAGGTAGATGTCCTCCTCCAAGAAAGTTGGCTCCAGAACTCTAAGGGAGGCCTCTTGTGCCTTTAAGAATGAAGCTCAGTCTACATTATGGTGAATGTTGTTATAACCTTTTGTAGAAGTCAAATCCTGAGAAGACAACGCTGTAACATGTCCAAAGCCTGGGTTTTAGTGATGGGCCATATCTAGATGTGCACAGAGTAGATGTTAACAAAGTTTCATTATTATCATCATTATTACAATTGCTGGAGCATCGTAGCGTAGTTCTAAACACCGTGGCTCTGGAGTCAGGGGTTCGCGAGTTTAAAGCAGAGCTCTTGTACTTACTAGCCCTATAGCTTTTGACAAGTCACAGGTGCTAATCATTCCCAGTTTTTTTCACCTTTAAAATGGGGATCATAACACAAATACCAAACTCAAATATGTGAGGCTTGAGATCATCTATGAAGAGTATTTAGCACAGTACCTCATACTCATAAGTATAAGGTAGTATAATAATAAGCATTCAATAAATGTCAGATATTATAATAATATAAAGAATGATTATTTATATTAATTGCTGTTCATGATCTCCTTCCTTCAATTTCCCCTTGTATCACTGAGTATAACCTGGGTTTGAAGACTGTAATATACATACCTACCAAGAGCTGCCCGAATGGATTGCTTTGTTTGTCCCCTTTTCTAATTTAGGAGGCTCTCAGAAGTGGCATTCGATATCCTAAGGGGTCTGCTGCCATGTGAAGCTTCATCAGTGCTCAATGCTGGGGTTTGGTTTGCTCTTCTTAGAGTCCTTCTAACTACTTCTGTGGTTCCTGCCCAAATTGCCATTCAAAATCGGGGTTGGAGAAATCAGAGTGGCCACCTCCTTTCGTGGGTTGATTTGAAATGCAGCTGAGGTTCTCTATTAAGAAAGTATCTAAATTGCTTTCATGTGGCATTGTAATTGCTTTAGGTTATTATATTCACTGTAATCTTATAAAACCAGAATTCACTTGATCCAGTGCAGGGTCAAATGAATAGGTCAACAAGCAAAAGTTAGTTAAAAGAACTTTGGATTTTTTAAACATCCCAAAGGAGGTACTTATCCCATTTTTTCTTCCCCTTCGTTTACCTACAACTGCTGTTCCCTGCTCTCCATCCCATATCTTAGTGAAAATTCCACCATTATCCCAAGCTCCTGTGTCTCCTGTTCCTTTCCTCTTCATTCTGCATCACATAAAGGCCAACTCTTGGTCAAGTAAAAGTCCTCTCCTCAAAAAGTGATGGGATGGGAAGACAGAGCCAACTAAGTCATGCATCAGATAACTAGAACCTGTGACTTCACTGGCCTCGAATAGTTTATTGAGGAATAAAAGGAAATACGTGGAGCTTTAGGCACTGAGACAGGCCTGTGTGGGATATGAAGGGGCAGTATTTGTCATGAAAGCACTTTAAAGATTGAATGGAATTATGTATATAGGGTGCCAATAGCTCTTAAATAATATTCACTTATTCTCCAGCCAGGGGTAGGCATGGTGTTTGTGTTTAGTGGGATTGTAGGGAGAGCACCTTCTAGAAGGGAGCCCCAGCTCTGTAAAGATTGAGTATGCTCAGAAATGCTTCTCAATAAAAAGTTAACTTTCTTAATAAGTTGCACCTGGTTACACAGGTGTTTGATCTCTACAGTTCACACATACAACAGTTTAAAAAATGATTACTTGGGGAAACTTGCAGATTATAGGAACAATTAACGCTGATGTTAAGGAATGAAAGATGTTTTCAACAGTTACTGTTGGCGTGTCTTCTCTTCTCCATCCTCAGTCCCATATCGTGATGGACCTTTAGTGTCACAGCGGCTTCCTAAGCAGCATACTTGACCCGTCTTTTCAATCTTAAATTCATTCAACACCACACCCTTGGATTAATTTTCCAAAGACATAACTTGGATCATGTCACTGCCCTGCTCTTCCTTTCCATGACTGAGTGCACGTGGGCTACATTAGTCAGCTCAGCATCGCAGAGACTCTCTTTAGTCTGGCGCTCATTTGCCTTCTCAGATGTCTTTTTCCCACTCACCTCTCTGCTTCCCAGAGTTCTCTGCTCCCCCCAAAATGAACGCCTGAGTCCATGTCTGCTTTCCCCACATTGTACCTTTTTTTTTTTTTAAATAACATTGTTTATTTTTATTTTTTATTTTTTTTAAACATCTTTATTGAAGTATAATTGCTTCACAGTGTCGTGTTAGTTTCTGCTTTATAACAAAGTGAATCAGCTACACATATACACAAGTTCCCATATCTCCTCCCTCCCGCATCTCCCTCCCTCCCACCCTCCCCATCCCACCCCCCCAGGCGGTCACAAAGCACTGAGCTGATCTCCCTGTGCTATGTGGCTGCTTCCCACTAGCTATCTATTTTACATTTGGTAGTGTATATATGTCCATGACACTCTCACCCTGTCTCATCTCACCCCTCCCCCTCCCCATATCCTCAAGTCCATTCTTTAGTAGGTCTGTGTCTTTATTCCCATCTTGCCACTAGGTTCTTCATGACCTTTTTTTTTTTTTTCCTTAGATTCCATATATATGTGTTAGCATACTGTATTTGATTTTCTCTTTCTGACTTACTTCACTCTGTATGACAGACTCTAACTCCATCCACCTCATTACAAATACCTCCATTTCATTTCTTTTTATGGCTGAGTAATATTCCATTGTATATATGTGCCACATCTTCTTCATCCATTCATCCGATGATGGACACTTAGGTTGCTTCCATGTCCTGGCTATTGTAAATAGAGCTGCAATGAACATTTTGGTACATGACTCGTTTTGAATTCTGGTTTTCTCAGGGTATATGCCCAGTAGTGGGATTGCTGGGTCGTATGGTAGTTCTATTTTTAGTTTTTTAAGGAACCTCCATACTGTTCTCCATAGTGGCTGTATCAATTTACATTCCCACCAACAGTGCAAGAGTGTTCCCTCTTCTCCACACCCTCTCCAGCATTTATTGTTTGTAGATTTTTTGATGATGGCCATTCTGACTGGTGTGAGATGATACCTCATTGTAGTTTTGATTTGCATTTCTCTAATGATTAATGATGTTGAGCATTCTTTCATGTGTCTGTTGGCCATCTGTATATCTTCTTTGGAGAAATGTCTATTTAGGTCTTGCCCATTTTTGGATTGGGTTGTTTGTTTTTTTGTTATTGAGCTGCATGAGCTGCTTGTAAATCTTGGAGATTAATCCTTTGTCAGTTGCTTCATTTGCAAATATTTTCTCCCATTCTGAGGGTTGTCTTTTTGTCTTGTTTATGGTTTCCTTTGCTGTGCAACAGCTTTTAAGTTTCATTAGGTCCCATTTGTTTATTTGTGTTTTTATTTCCATTTCTCTAGGAGCTGGGTCAAAAAGGGTCTTGCTGTGATTTATGTCATAAAGTGTTCTGCCTATGTTTTCCTCTAAGAGTTTGATAGTGTCTGGCTTTACACTTAGGTCTTTAATCCATTTTGAGTTTATTTTTGTGTATGGTGTCAGGGAGTGTTCTAATTTCATGCTTTTACATGTACCTGTCCAGTTTTCCCAGCACCACTTATTGAAGAGGCTGTCTTTTCTCCACTGTATATGCTTGCCTCCTTTATCAAAGATAAGGTGACCATATGTGCGTGGGTTTATCTGTGGGCTTTCTATCCTGTTCCATTGATCTATATTTCTGTTTTTGTGCCAGTACCAAACTGTCTTGATTACTGTAGCTTTGTAATATAGTCTGAAGTCAGGGAGCCTGATTCCTCCAGCTCCATTTTTCGTTCTCAAGATTGCTTTGGCTATTCGGGGTCTTTTGTGTCTCCATACAAATTGTGAAATTTTTTGTTCTAGTTCTGTGAAAAATGCCAGTGGTAGTTTGATAGGGATTGCATTGAATCTGTAGATTGCTTTGGGTAGTAGAGTCATTTTCACAATGTTGATTCTTCCAATCCAAGAACATGGTATATCTCTCCATCTATTTGTATCATCTTTATTTTCTTTCATCAGTGTCCTATAATTTTCTGCATACAGGTCTTTTGTCTCCTTAGGTAGGTTTATTCCTAGATATTTTATTCTTTTTGTTGCAATGGTAAACAGGAATGTTTTCTTAATTTCACTTTCAGATTTTTCATCATTAGTATATAGGAATGCAAGAGATTTCTGTGCATTAATTTTGTATCCTGCTACTTTACCAAATTCATTGATTAGCTCTAGTAGTTTTCTGGTGGCAGTTTTAGGATTCTCTATGTATAGTATCATGTCATCTGCAAACAGTGACAGCTTTACTTCTTCTTTTCCGATTTGGATTCCTTTTATTTCTTTTTCTTCTCTGATTGCTGTGGCTAACACTTCCAAAACTATGTTGAATAATAGTGGTGAGAGTCCCCACATTGTACCTTTGATTGTGCTTTTTCTTTCTCCTCCCCGAAACATCTTCCTTCTGTTCTTTCGTTCATTCAGATCCTACTTTATCCTTCTTACTCCAATTCTTAACACATGTTTCTACCAAAAGTTTTTTTTTCCTGATGAGTTGAATATAAATATATGAAAATTATGCCCCAGCTATATACATTTCATAAATTCTTTTATTGAAACATTTAAGGCTATATTAAATCAAGATATTTGTGAAATCTGGAATATATACATTACGTGCATATGTATATGAGTATGTATTTGTATGTACACACACATATATGTATATATACACACATCATGGTACAATGTCAGTTTACCTAGATAATCCTGTATCTGTCTTTTTTTTTTTTTTTTAATTTATTTTTATATTTATTTATGGCTGTGTTGGGTCTTCGTTTCTGTGCGAGGGCATTCTCCAGTTGCGGCGAGTGGGGGCCACTCTTCATCGCGGTGCACGGGCCTCTCACTATCGCAGCCTCTCTTGTTGCGGAGCACAGGCTCCAGACGCGCAGGCTCAGTAGTCGCGGCTCACGGGCCTAGTTGCTCCGCGGCATGTGGGATCTTCCCAGACCAGGGCTGGAACCCGTGTCCCCTGCATTAGCAGGCAGATTCTCAACCACTGCACCACCAGGGAAGCCCCTGTATCTGTCTTTTTGAGGGTAGGGTGTTCATTTTTTGTCCAAAATATAGCAGTTGATTGTACAATATAAATATTTGATAGTGGAATGGACTTGGAATCTTTGATCACCTAAGACAGTTCCTTGAACTTTGTAGGTGTCTAAAATAATATTCAGTAATTCTTTGCCAACTGTTGATATTCATGAACTAAATAAGGCTTTTGTCTTAGCTTTCTTAATAAGTTATAACACAGAGAAAAGTGCATAAGTCATAAGTTTAACTATAAACTTATGACTTATGTGAGTTATCTGAGCTCCCACTAGTATAACCACTACTCAGATCAAGAAACAGAACTTTCCCAGCATCTCGGAAGCCTTCCTTATACCATTTCCTGGTCATGACCCCTGCTTTCTGCCCCCAAAGTAACCATTATCTTCACCATAAATTTGTTTTGCCCAGTTTTGAATTTTTTAAAAAGAAACTATACAATGTATATCATTTTATGTCTGCCCTGTTTTGCTGAATATTGCTCATGAGTTTTATTTCTGTTGTTGCTTGTAGCAATGCTCACTTATTTTTATTGTCTTCTATATTTTATTATATAAATGCAAAATATATTCTGATGTTGATGAACATTTGTGTTGTCAGTTTTGGTATATTATAGATAATGTTTTCACAAATATTCTTGCGCACATCATTTGATGATAACATGTACCTATTTTTCTTGGTATATCCCTAAGATTGGCATTTCTAGATAAAGGGATAACCATATGTTCAGTTTAGGTAGAAATTGCTACAGTTTTCCCTAGTGGCTATAACCGATTTATACTCTCACTGGTAGTGCATGAGACTTTTCATTGTTTTACAAACTCTCTAACATTTGTTGTGATTTTTTTTTTTTTTCAATTTTAGCCATTTGGGTAGGTATGTAGTGATACCTCATTGAATTTAATTTATATTTCCCTGTGAATTAATGAAACTGAGCAATTTTTCATATGTTTATTCGCTATTTGGATAACCTATTTTGTCAAAATACTTGAAATTTTCAAGTTTTTTGCCACTGTCTCTACGGGATTATCTGTCTTCTGAATTTTAGGAATTCCAGATGTAGTCTGAATATAAACTTTTTGCTGATTAAATATATACTGAAAATATCTTTTCCTATTTTGTAGTTTGCCTTTTAACTCTCTTAATAATCTTTTTTTTTAAATAAAATTTATTTTTTAGAGCACTTTTAGGTTCACAGCAAAATTGAGTGGAAGGTACAGAGATTTCCTATACACCCCTTACCCTCACATTTACACAGCCTCCCCTACTATCAAAATCCTGCACCAGAGTAGTGCATTTGTTACAACTGTTGAGCCTACATTGACACATCATTATCACCCAAAGTCCGTAATTTACATTAGAGTTCATTCTTGGTGTTGTACATTCTATGGGTTTTGACAAATGTATAATGACATGTATCCACCTTAATGGTGTCTTTTGGTCAAAAGAATTCCCTAGTTTTTTGTTTTTGTTTTTTTTTAAAGATTTATTTTTTTATTGATTAATTGATTGATTGATTGATTGCTATGTTGGGTCTTCGTTTCTGTGCTAGGGCTTTCTCTAGTTGTGGCAAGCGGGGGCCACTCTTCATCACGGTGCGCGGGCCCCTCACTGTCACGGCCTCTCTTGTTGCCGAGCACAGGCTCCAGACGCGCAGGCTCAGTAATTGTGGCTCACGGGCCCAGCCGCTCTGCGGCATGTGGGATCTTCCCAGACCAGGGCTCGAACCCGTGTCCCCTGCATTAGCAGGCAGATTCTCAACCACTGCGCCACCAGGGAAGCCCTTCCCTAGTTTTAATATGGTTCATTTCATGAAATTTTTTCCTTGTGGTAAGCGCTTTTTGCATCTTAAGACATCCTCTCCTAGTCTAAGTTGATGAATATGCTTTTCTATGTTATCTTTTAGAAGCTTTGTATTTTATCTTTCACATTTAGATCTACAGATCACCTGGAATTGAATTACTGTGTATGGTATCAGGAGGGGTACAAGATTCATTCTTTTCACATGGATAGTTGATTGATACAGCTCTATTTATTGAAAAGACTATCATTTGTGTAGTGACACATTTGTTGTAAATCAAATGGCAAAAATATGTAGGTTTATTTCAGGACTCTATATCCTAGTCTGTTGAACCATTTGTTTATCTCTACACCACTACCACACTCTCAATTATGTGGCTTTATAGTAACTCTTGATATGCAGTAGTGTATGTCCTCCAAGTTTGTTCTTTTTCAAGATACTCTTAGCTGTTCTTATTGTTATGTAATTCCTTATAAATTGGGGAATTTCCACAGAAAAAGTTAAAATTTTGTTTGAGATTGAACTGAAACTTTGAATCCACCTAGAGAGAATTGACACTTTTACAATTTTGAGTCTTCTAATTTATGAACATGGCATAACTTTCCATTTGTTTATTCCTTCTTTAATTTTCTCTCAATAATTTTTTGAAGTGTTGTGTGTAGAAATCATTTAAATATTTCATTAATTGCATTCCTAGATATATGTTGTGTTTTGCAGATATTAAAAATGGTATCATTTTGAAAAAATGTTTCTTTGCTTATTGCTGGTATAGAAAAATATTATTAATTTTTAACATTAACTTTTTATACACTGACCTTGCTAAAGTCACCTATTCTAATACTTTGTCTGTAATTCTATGTACTTGAGTATGTAATATTCTTTCCTAATCTTTATGCATTTTATTTCTCTTTCTTACCTTATTTCAGTGGCCAGGACCTCATTTGTAATGTTGAATAAGAGTACTGATAATGGGCATCATTTCTTTTTGTGATGTGAGGGGGAAATCTTTCAATATTTTACCAGTATGTGATGAAGTTTCTTGTAGATTTTTTTGGTAGATATCCTCCAT
Organism: Balaenoptera acutorostrata; assembly: GCF_949987535.1. Taxonomy (NCBI): domain Eukaryota; kingdom Metazoa; phylum Chordata; class Mammalia; order Artiodactyla; family Balaenopteridae; genus Balaenoptera; species Balaenoptera acutorostrata. The sequence continues at coordinate 40,389,269 of NC_080079.1, forward strand.
CAGATAAGTACCATTTTATGTCAAACTTTTCAAGATTATTTAAAAATCATAAATGGATATTGAATTTTATCAAATCCTTTTCTGTATCTGAGACAATTATTATTGTTGATTTCTACCTGAATTCCACTACAATAAGAGTACACGATTTCAATCCTTTGAAGTTTGTTGAAACTTGTTTTATGGCCTGGAATATGGTCAATTTTAATAAAAATTGCTTAGGCACTAGAAAATAATGTGTTCTGTAATTTTGGAGTGAGTGTTCTACATATTACAGTTAAGTTTGTTAAATATATTGTTCAAATCATCTATATCGTGATTAATTTTCTATCTCCTTTTCTATCAGTTATTGAGAGCAATAAGTTGAAATCATCTAATAGGATTGGGAATTTGTCTATATCTCCACTTAGCACTAGGAATTTTTACTTCACATGTTTTGAGGCTGTTATTGAGTGCATATAAATTTAGAATTATAATTCCTTCATGATAAATCAATCCTTTTATTATTGTGACATGTTCCTCTTTATCTCTAGTAATACTTATTTTCTTAAAATTTTCTTTGGTATTAGTAGGTCTACATCAGCTTTTTTTTTTTCAGTTTGTGTTTAGTTTGTACACCTTTTTTACTCAAAACCATTCTGTTTTCTTATATAAAAATTGTTTCTTGTAATGTGTATATACTTGTTTTATTTTTAAGTTCATGCAAACAATCTGTCTAGTAATTGGAGTATTTAATCTGTTTACATTAGTTTAGTTACTGGTACATTTTAGCTTAAATCTATCATCTTACTATTTGTGTTCTACTTGTGTCTCCTTTTCTATTTAGTTTTTCTCTCTTTTTTGCCTATACTTGAATTAATAAATTATTTTTATTATTCTGTTTTCTATTCATCAATACTTCATTTATGCATTTTATTTCTTTTAGTAGTTGCTCTATAAATTACAACATGCAATGCATCCTTGAAGTAGCAAAATTAAAGTTAAATTAATGCTTTTATTACTTCTCAGGCAGTACAGTGACCTAACAACACTCTTAACTCTATTGGTCTCCTTCTATCTCTCATATTATTGTTGTCAGATGTTATTATTGTTTTGTACAGTAATCATTCATATAGATTTAACATATTTATTCTGATACTTATTTTTTCCTTCTATCTTCATGCTTTCATCTAATTTCATCTGATTTTATTTTCTTTCTTCCTGAAGAATGTTTTTTAGTGTCATCTTTAGAGTGGATCTTTTGGTGACAAATTCTCTGGTTTTTGTTTCTCTGAAAATGTATTTACTTGCTTTTATTTTCAAAAGATATTTTTGTCAACTATCAAATTCTAGGTTGGCAGTTTTGTTTTCTTCTAACCCCTGGAGACTACCATTCCATTGCCCTGAGGCTTTCATTGTTTCAATGGAAAAATCAACTGTCATCTTATTGTTGTTCCTTTGTAAGGGATGAGTATTTTTCTCTGTCTGCTATTAAGAGTTTTCTCTTTATTATTTTATTATGATTATAAGTAGTTTTACAATGATATATTTAGAGGTATGTGTGTTTGTGTGTCTCTTTGTGTTTTGTATTTATTATGCTGCTGGTTTACTGTGCCTCTTAACATCATGGCTTGATATAGCTTTAATCAGATTTGGAAAATTCATAGTCATTATTTCTTCAAATATTGTTTCTGCCCTATTCTCTCTTTCCTCTCTTTTTGGGACTCTTATTATATATAGATTAGAGCTTTTCCCTATGCCCCTGCACCTCATATCATTTTTTTCTGTATTTTATTCATTTTCTCTATTTAATCTAGCTATTTTCTTTGGACTTTTCTTTTTATTTACTAATTCTGGCTCCTGTTGTTAAATGTAAGTGCAGAATTATGAAAATTTAGTTACTCTTTTTTTCAGTTCTAAAATTTCTTTCATAGTTTTCAGTTTTCTGTTAAAATTACCAACATTTCCGTCATATTTCTAAGGCATATTTATGACAATTATTTCAAAGTCCATATTAGATAATTCCAACACCAGGATCTCCCATCAGTCTGCTTTTGTGTTTTTCATAGCTTTAGGTTATGTGGTATTGTCTCTGTATACCAAGCTTTTTTTTGATTGAATTCTGGATATTGTACATGAAAAATCATAGAGATAATTTGAGGTTCTGGGTGATGTGATCTTCCTCCAGTGAGGATTTACTTTTGCTCTTGACAGGCAGGCTGATGAGGGGCATGTCACCTTAGTCCAGTTATGGATTGAGAAGATTTGAAGATGAGTTTCCATCTTGATGAGTAATGGAATAATGCCAGTTAAGGTTTAGCCTTATGGTTTGGAAATGGTTGGGCTTGGATTCCAATTTTTGTCCCTTCAGCTCCATGAGACTTTTAGAACCTTTGTTGGACTTCTTAGCTTCAGCTTCTCATCTGTACTGTTATTTATCTTCTTAGGAGTGTTTTGCATTGGTAAATGCCTCTAAAGGGTGCTGAATGTTGGCTTGAGCGCTTTTTTTCTCTGAGATATTAGCCCTTCAATTCCTTATTGTTTAGAAATTTTCCAGTGCCTTAAACATTTTCTTTTTTTTTGCCCAGGTTTTCTAGTTATTCTTGGTAGGAGGGTTGGTCAGCAAGAAGCTAATTCTTTATCACTAGAAGAAGAGTTGATAAAAGCTTTTAATAAATATCAAACAACTACTATCTAATTGAAACATGAAAGGTTTAAAAGAAAAGAACAAATAGGCTATTAATTTTGATTCATGGTAGCATTTTAAATTTTGATAATTTTGATAGGAGGATCTCAAAACTAATTTTTTAGAATGTCAATGTGCACTTTTAGAGAAACATTAATATTTATTTGAATTCTAACTTTAAAAAAATTGGGTATACTTTATATACTGTTAAGAGTGTGCCAATTGTTGGCTCTCATGACGATATTTTTCCTTGTTAAGACTAATGTTAAAAGGTGATCGACATTGCCATTTATTGTCAGGAAGTTAATGAATACCTCACATTTCAAGTGTCTTGCTAAGAGTCATTATTTTCTAAATGAGTTTAGTTCCAGTAACTGTATAAATGTCAAGTTTCCATTTGTATTACTAAAGAAATTCTAACAAATAGAGCTTATTTGAGGGTCTGCTAATTAATGTCAAAGGAAGCCAATGTGATTTACCTGCCAATATGATTTACTTTTATAATGAATATGTTAAACATATACAGTGCTCTGCTCATATGGAATAGAAAATGTGAACAGTAGAGGGTGCAATTGTACCTTTAGTTCTGTATTTTAGCCCTTAGAAATTAGTGTTTAATAGCTGAGAGAAAAATTTGAAGAATGTACTGTTCGCTGAAGCTGTACACTATTTATGGAAGTGTGTTTAAAATAAAATAATCCATGTAAAGGAGAAGTATAAATTTCACAATCATGTAATACTTTTCTTAACCTTGCACTTTTAGAAAGTGACAAATTTAAATCTCAATTAGAAAATATTTTCTAAAAAAATATTATATTTCTCTGAATAAAGAATGTTTTTTTTTATATAGAGAGAGGTAAGGCATACATATCTCAATAAGATATTTTTCTTTTATAGAGCTTAATTACTGTTAATCATAGATATTTTTTCCTCTTGGGAAATACTGCTTCCAAAAGGATTATGTCTATTGATAACTGCAACACCACGAGACTCCTATTTCTTAAGAAAAATTATAAATAAGACCCACTAGAAATAAATGATGCAATGTCAAAAGAGTTCTTACATTCAAATAGTTATTAACACAGCTTTTATTGAAGACCCAGAAGTTTCAGACAGTTGCAAATCAGAAACTTAGATTTCCATTTCGACCCTGAAGCAGCATTATACTATTGCAGTGCAAAGCTTCATTTATATAGATTTGTGGGGGATATGTGTGCAAAGCTTTGAATCTGTATCTACAGGTTAGACTCTCTTCCATAGCTAGGGGTCTCCTTTTGTTTTTTCATAGGAAAAGTTTGGGCTTAGGTTTCTGTAAGTTTGACAAAAATTAGCTTTATCACAAAACCTATATTCCAGTGCAATAAATCTGAAGAACTTAGGAAACCTTCTTGCTGATTTTTTGAACTTATAGGAAACATCTACCAGAGAAATATTCCTTTTTTTTTGCATTAACAAACTCTATACTCTTGTCTTTTGGTTCAATTGGAAAGCAATTTAACATTTAGATTATTGCTAACACCCAAAGGTTAGCACTTCAGCGCTTGGCTAGTTAATTGTGGTGTTCAGCTTATGCTTTTGTGTGAAGGGCCTCTCCTGATATTCTATAGAAAGAGCAAAAGAAAGAACAAGAGAGAGGAGAGGGAGATGAGTATATCACTTTAAGAATTAAGTTATTGAATTAAAAGTATTATTAGAGATAAATTTGCTTTTTGAACTTCATTTCAATCTGAACTTCCAAAGCCATTGTAAATGAGGTGATCAGACAGAACGTAAGTCTTGGTTAATAATCACTGCATAGGGTGATTACAAGTACTTTAACTGGAAGCATCTGCTTTCAAAATAATATCAACTGAGTTTTTTAAAAGATGTAGGTATTAGGACTATTAAAAACAGGCCAAATCCAAATAAAGCAGTCAGCTTTTTGAAGGAGTAGCTCGAATTTGTGAAGAAACAAAAGAAAAAAGTTACAGAATTGCTGATGCTATAGATGCTGCTAGTGTTATATGAAAGAACACTGAACCTTGAAGACAGTATATTATAAGCCTCAAGTAAGCAAGACTCTGAGATTATAGCAATTTAAAAGTGCATTAAGAGAGTTGATTGTGAGGTGTAATTTGAAAAGGTGTTTGGGTATCAAAAAATATCATTTCCTAGAAATATTTCAAGGTGGAGGTAGAAAGCACAGTTATCATGGGTCTTAATCAGGCAAGTACGTGGTTCAAAGAGTGATGTAAATGTTTTTATTTTTTCCTGCAGAAGGAAAACACATATTTAAACTAAGCCTCTGATTGATTTGATTTATTCCACACAGAACATGCAGAATTATAGAGAGCCAAAGTATCAATTTTTGGAAAAACCACCATATCATATTTTTCACATCACCTTTTGCTACCATGTTATAGAGAAATTCATTACCTGTTTTCACTTCTAAGCTGCATTTACTACATTAATATTGGTTATATATATATACACACACACACACACATACACACACACCCCATATATCACATACACACACATCTATACACACCTGTGTATGTGCACACACACACATATTCCAGGCTAATTTTGGTCATAATATTTTAGTTTCAGAGGTTTTACCTAAGTTGATTATTTTAAGTAGTTAGACCCAAATTTGAACTTCCTGTCTAAGGGCAACACATATCACAAATCTTTGCAGGAAGAGCGTAGAAAATCAGTGCTATTTAGAACCCAGACAAACACTTGACTTGCAGAATTCCTGATTGAGACTTGAGATTTAGGACAGCTGCTCCTCAAGGGTAATTATACTGAAGTTTCTGAGGCTTATGATACGTGCATTTCTGAACGACACCCTAGTGAGGGGTGCAAACTCTGAAGCCCATCTTCACATTGCATCAAAGGATATTTAGTTCAGCTTGTTGGTTGGATCTCTTGGTGGAGAAAGGGGAGAGAGGGACAATTTTTCTGTTTATTGATGGTGGTGTGTTGTAAATACTAAATAAATATTTGCTGAATTCATTCATTTAGTCCTACCTTTGTCCATTCAATGCAGTTAACAAATATGTAGGAAGGGCCTACTTGTTTGGAGTGTTGATGGACAAAATAGAGTTCCTTGCTTTCTTGGAGTTTACAGTCTAATGGATAAGGTAGCTATTTAACAAATATCCTTGCAAATAATATATAATTAGAAATGATGAAAGTGCTATTATAAGGGAAAATATTACAGAGATGATTCAGAAGGGTTATCAGAAGAAGTGATATTTGAGAAAAGAACAGAAGAATGAGTTAGTTGAGTTACTGACTCAAAAGATGGAATGTGGTGATTGGGAAGCAGTGGGATTGGGATTTTAGGGTAGTGAAAGGGGTTAGGAGAAAGATTTTCCAGGCAGGAAGAGAATGACCAGTGGAAAAGTTCTAAAATGTTAAAATGAAATTGCTCGGTGCCTGGAGATTTATAATAACTAAAAGGTTAGTTTAACACTTATATAATTCATTATTAATCAATTGCTCTCCTGATTGCAGTCCCATTATAATTTTCCCTTGAATATTTTCCAACCTGAGCAATAATCCTATGACCCAGCCTAATTTTAAAGAGAGGAAATGTGACTGTGGGTCAAATGGCAATGTTAGTCGTTCCTGTAAGCACCAAATTTGTCATATGCTCATGGTTTTCTGTCATGTCATTGGCTGTGGTGACAGGCTGGGTAAATTGTGGTTTTAAAGGGGAGATACTGGTGGTTGGCAGTACTGTTGGTGGTTCCAGAACTGTATATTCTTGTCCCTGATACTGCTGTGTATGTAAATACTGATAAGGAATTCCACAAATGGGGAAAGTGCTTGTAGTTTTTAATAAATTGTCTAATTTATGTTTAAACATTAAATACCATATACATTCAGGTTCATCACTTAAAGTATTAGAACAGAGAAAGTCTAGTTGTTTAAATCAACTGTATGTATTTACTATATATTTATATTGGAGATTAACAGTACACATGGGAAAATTAAAAATTCTGAAAAAATAATAGAGAGAAATCTGTTTTATTGAATTTTTTCAGTGTCTCCCAAACATTTTTGGCCATGGAAGCCTTTTTAGTTATACTAATAACCATTTGAAGGAACTAGTATTCTTTTAGTTCGTATTTTGAGGAAATACTGGGTTGTAGTGTATGTTCTGATGGGTGAGGGCTCTCAATTAGAGTTACTGGGTTGCTAACAAAGCTGTCCATTGACCACTGAGTTGAGCTTTTGTACCAGCTGTTACCATATGCTTTTTCTTGGTTATTTGTGTTTTCTTCATCAATTATTCCAATTTCTCACAATTGGCTATTCCCTCATTCCAGAATATGAAAATTATGTAATGTGTTAATAATTTGCTTGTAGATAGATTAGTGATTAAAAGATCATATACTTAGAATATTAAAGTACAAAATTATTTTATTTGAAAATATTAATGTAATACAAATTTTAAGTGCTGTGTATTTCAATGCATTTTAAAATACATCTTTACTGTCTTTGTTTTTTTTTCTGTGCAAAAGTTTTGTAGGGTACTCCAGTAGAACATACTAAATGAATAAAATCACATTTTGGCATATTCTAAAGTTAAATGGTCAAAATGTCATTGATCATTAAAAATGTCAAATGGTCTCAGACCAATTATATGATTTGAGGGACTCAAACAAGTGTCACTGTTTGAATTCTGAGAGTTCACAGTTTAGGTGTTACCTTTTAATTTCTATGAGTTGCAGACAAATTTTCTCTTTCTTGGTAATGATGTCTTTCGTATTTTAAGAACTTTTAAAACCCTGTAATGTGAGGACACCTGAGTTGTGTGTCTGGAAAGAGAAAAAGAGAGATGGTTTACTCTATTTCCTCATATAGATCTTTGTCAAATAAGGTGGATGCAAAAAATGCATCCACCTCATGTACCTACCTTTACTTTGACATAAACGAGGGTTGATTTGGAGAGTGTGGTGGTGTGGTTTAGATTTCATATCTGTGAGGCATGTGTGAACACACACACACACACACACACACACACACACACACACTCTCTCCTTCAGGTAATGTAGATCCCCAAAGTAGCAACAAAAGTTCCATATGGTTTGAGTATATGGAGAAGCATACTAGAACTAATTAGACATTTCAAAGACATTTTATTACATTTTGTTCTCTGCAGCAAATTAAAGTGTTCTGAATTGACTTTAACAACTATTAATTTTTAAGAGATAAGAGGATTTTCATGTGAACTGAATCAGGCTTCTATGTACAGTATAAATAAAATGGCCAGTGAATGCATATTATAACTTTCAGAACACTATGCTGAGAATTAGGAGACTTGGGTTTTTAACTCTGCCTTGGGTGAGTCATTTAACTTCCTTGGCCTTTAACTTTCCTGAAATTTGAAATGAGGAGGTTGAACTACATAATCTCTCTGGTACATTCCAGCTCAAAATTCTGTGATATCCATTATTAGTAAAGAATAAGACCTTTGCTTTGTTTGTTTAGGAGGTGAGGAAGGGTGGGATGTCAAACCATGGCAGATGTTGTCATCAGTCCTTCAGTTCTTTGTATTTTGGGAGTGCCCGTGAGAGAGGCATAAAGTAACTGAAATAATGGGCCATGTGTGGAAATGCTGCTACCGTAGGGGAGTTTCAGTTCTGTGACAGCTGAGAGTTACTTGCTGGGTACTGAGAGAGGGTCTGACCAGTGGACACTGCAAAGTGGAAACGAGCAGTTTTCACCAAGTTCTCTATGTGCCTAACAGCAGCAATTGCTTTTAACCTTCCACAAATAAATTTTTGAAGGTTACCCTGTCATTTTTTCCACTTTAAATTGGTATTTAACATAAATGCTTTTCTATGGAAGATAGATAGAATTTTGACTGTACTATATTCTATGAAAAACTTAGATGAATTTTTCATAATAACTCCTTAAATTAACTCTGATCTTTGAGTAAAAACATTCTTACATATTACAATGACTCAAACAGACACTAATTCTTCTGCTTAATACCAACAAAAGTGTAGAAATCCCTATTTTTTATTTATTTGTATGGGGCATTAAAACCATATGATACTTTACATATTGCTGTTTTGGGCAACTTATTTATTGTATAGGTGTTTGCATGTTTGTCTGTTAAGTTTAAATTTGAGCAACTAATATTTAAAGTATTCTTACCTACCAGTCTGTGCTTTGAAAAATGAATTTAAAAAAATCTAGTCTGGGCTTCCCTGGTGGCGCAGTGGTTGAGAGTCTGCCTGCCGGTGCGGGGGATGCAGGTTCGAGCCCTGGTCTGGGAGGATCCCACGTGCCGCGGAGCGACTGGGCCCGTGAGCCACAACTGCTGAGCCTGCGCGTCTGGAGCCTGTGCTCCGCAACAAGAGAGGCCGCGATGGTGAGAGGCCCGCGCACCGCGATGAAGAGTGGCCCCCCACTTGCCGCAACTAGGGGGGGCCCTCGCACAGAAGCGAGGACCCGACACAGCCAAAAATAAATAAATTAATTAATTAAAAAAAAAAATCTAGTCTGGACAAGGGAGAAATTATTCTTTTCTAGAAATATACAGTGGGCAAAATGACTGATAATTTTACATTTGGTTACAAATACATAGCAAATAGTGTATGCATCCTTGTTCCAAGGGTAATGCTTTCATAAATATCAGGTACCATATTTTGGCCCTAGACTGGTATCTATTTGTTTTACCAGCCTACTACTTCATTTGCCTATCATTAGAGATGGATTTCTGGATTTCCATCTCATGATTATATAAAAATCAAATATCAAGAGTTTTTTTAATTTGAAGCTAGTTAAGTTCATGAGAGTGAAGATTTCTATATATGTCCCTACTGTATCTTTTTGACTGCAGCTTCCCCTCTCCTCCAAATCTCTGACATTCTCACAGTCGAAACAAATGTCTTGCCATCTTTCTCTTGCCCAGTTCGTTCAAGTTATTTACTGATAAAACTCCGATTCACTCAAACTTCTATTTTATTGTTTTTCTTACATCTTCAGTACTTTCCCACCTTACTAATTTTAATAAGTTCGCTAGCAAAGTGTGGTTTTTCACTTTTACTTTAAATTTTGATTACAAAGCAAGTGGGAAGAAAATGGCCAAGTTATATCAGCTGCTAAATGCTATTTAAAATAAAAGCGACAATAAAAAAATCATTGATTCAGAGCTATTCTCCTCTAAGTCACATGCTGTCAAATATGTTTTCAAATGCAAAATTACTTTGGCAAATATTTTTGAATGTTTTGTGGGAAATATTGATGCATTGAGTTAGGAAATGATGTACATTTAATATGCCAGAAAAATCACTGAAATGGAATTGAGAAACTATTAATCAGATACAGGAGATATTATTATGTTGCATTCTCATGCATATATTCACTGGACTTAAAATGCAGTAAAATATTTTGTGAAGAAAGCATTTTAAATGCCGTTTTACGCATTAAAAATGTTTCCATTTATGAAAGAACCATGGAAAACTTAATACATTTCTTCTTAAAAAACTTTTATTTCTTTTGGTCTTTGGAAATGGTCAGCTGAGTAAAGAGTACAAAGAAATTGTCTTCTTGGTAGATAGTGCATGGATTTCCATGCACATTAGTTTAGGCTGGGGTCCAATAATAACTTACCATCATCTTAAGCAGCAGAATATAAGAATTCATTTCAAGTAATATTAACTATGACACTAATTCGGTATTAAACTCTAAGCACATTAGCAAGTATGGTATAATGCACTATTACTTTCCAAGTCTCTGCAGTAAGTTTTTCATCATTAATGTTTTAGGGTTTTTTTTTTCCTTTTCCATCCAGAACTTATCATTTCGGTAGTATGACTTCTAAACAACTCAACCATTAGAATTTTTACTTATATTCATTTAAATATGCATTCCTGGTGGCCAAATCTAGCCACCAAACACAGTAGTAAGAATAATCTAATTTTATAGGACTTAATCAAATAGCAGGAGCTTGAATTGTTGTGCTTAATCTATAGGAAGCCAATCTGTCTAAATTCTAGATTTTTATAAGAAAGATAAACCAAAAAGAGAGCCTTGAATCCTTGTCTAATTTATCAAAGTATAATTAAAATTCTATTGTCTGACTCATCTCCCCTTACAGTCCAAAGACAATTCCTGTGGTGTATTATTATGAATTGAAATGGGATGATGGCTTTCCTAAAACACATTCACACAAACAAATGCATAAGTGGGTTTGTAATGCGCTTAAAATAATAGGTATTATTATTACAGATCTTCCTTGGTTTTACTTTTCTATCAGTAAATTTGAACACAAAATGTGAAAATATAAAATAGAGAGGTTCTGTTCTGCAATCCTGAATTATATAGGGCGACCAACCATCCTGGTTTGCCCAGGACCAAGGGGTACTTAGGACTTCAGTTTAAAAACTAGGACAGTCCCAAGCAATTTTAATATTAAAACCAGGACAGTCCCAGGCAAATGGGTGCAAGTTGGTGACCCTAAACCAAGATGAAATGGGGCTGAAGTGGAGACAGTTTTGGGAAAAAGAACTTTTAAAAAATCTTTTCCTGCTCTTTTAGGATTTTCCAAATTTCTCCTCTTTCCATATACCCAACCCCAAAGTCAGGCTAGTTAATGTTAAGTAATGTCTTATATCTCAGGATCCAGAACAAGGCATTAGCAACCCTTGGAAGTCCTGCAGAAGGCAATGAGGGGCAGGGTGTATGGGATTGAGCTCTGCATCAAATGGTCTTTATTTGAATCCAGGCTTTGATATTCTTTGGGTGGGAGATCCTCTGCCTCCCTTTTGTCAAATATAAATGGAAATAATAATAATGTCCAACTCGTAGGGTTACATGAACAGTGCCTGTCATGCATTAAGAGCTCCAGGAAGTTAGTTATTTTTCTTGTGGTCTTGATTAAGAAGAACAGTTTTGAGAAAGCCAGTATGTTTACCAGTAATGGTAACCTTCATATATAGATTCTTAGGGTTACTTGTTACTTCTAGCAATTTTCTGCAAGGGGAGGCTTCCATGACCCAAAACATAGCTCATCTATGTTTTGTTTGTTTTTGGTTTTGGTTTTTGCTGTTCAAGACATGTACATGAAATGGCAGAAGAAAATTTCAAACTTAGGACTCCTGCAGGAAATGTAGCACCAGTGGAATGGGCAACTGGATGACGAAATTATCAGAGTTCTTTTGAGGCTAATTATGTTTTTAGTGTAGGATAATAAATCCTAAAGACTTTATTTTTTTTTACGGCCAGTATTATGATAAAGCTGAATTACTGAACGTCTCATTAAGTGATTCTGAGATTCCATTAAGGAAGGTGTGATGATATTTATTCTCAATCATGAGAGTTGCATGCAAAATTGAAGAGCATCAATATGCCACAGGTGGGTCTGGCTAATGGTGGAACTTTGCTTCCATTAGAGCTACAACAAAGAGAGACTGCTGAAAGTAGGTTGTGAGTTGACTATGGAATTCTAGTGTATAAATTAAGTTCCTTCAAAATTGCATTGTTCTGTGCTTCAGTATCTAACATCAAGATTTCATCCCAGAAAGGCAGTGGGAGAGCTCAATATATGCAGCTCCACTCCATTCCAAATTTGTGGTAGCCTAATAGCAGGAAGTAGGCTTGTGCCTGATCTGTGATATTATAACTTAGCCAATTAAGTTTGCTATAAGACATATAGTAAAATCTGTTGAAATGAAACTACAAAACCTTGATTATTTATGTAAAATTTATTTCCAGCGTTTACCAAATACAATGCAAAAGATATTTAAGAAAATATTGGAATCACTCAAAAGGTTGAGATAGAAAACCAGGGTCCCTCAAGATTTAAACAGTCAAGAACATCATTGAAAAACTTACTTAAAATATTTCTTTTGACTTTAAAAATGGAAGAGAAAAGCCTAGAATTCTGGATTTTGCATATACAATTATAAAGTATTTAAGGGCAATTTTACTTTTTCATTGTATAGGCTAATACAACCAAATATGTTCTTACACCCTGAATACCTTTTAAAGTGTAAGTCAATTGTAATAGTCATATCTTCTCAGCTGTTTAGTTTCTTTGCATTTATTACAACAGATTCCTGACTCTCACTATGGGATTCATCAAGGAATATATTTTGTATCACAAGAATTCCATTTAAAATGAAAATGTAACATGGATATATCCTATAGTGGCATGTAGATATGATAGCTTAAATAATGAAAAATATTTACATAACAGTGGAAGAAACTTCACTTTTGTTAAAAAAAAAAAAAAACCTGACTTTTTTTTTTGGTTGAACTGCTATTTTTTGTTTTGGGGGGAAAATGCTTTAGTTTCTTTTATCCTTTTTACATGTAGACAAGCTTTCTACAAATGAAGAAGAATCTTCTCTACTTTGTGTTGCTCAAAGACATTAAGTAAACCCCATTTAAGCCTCAAATGAACCTTAAAACATAACTCTGCTTAGCAGTTGTCTAATGATGTCCCCTATACATTGCTCCTGATATATTTTTAGACATAAACTTTTGGGCTCCTGGACCCTATAATAGATCTATAGGGAAAAAAAGTCTCATTTAGTTTTAGACATTTTGCCATGGAATTAAAGAATTCCCATAGGTTAAATAAGATAAGAATTTGGCCTTTTTCCTGGGAGAAGGAAAATGTCATGGAAGCTCTTTTAGAATGGAGTCAGTTATACAAAGCCAGGGCACTTCTGCTTGGTTTAGTTTTAATTAAAACAACAATAATTCAGAACTCCTACTTGCTGCTATCAGTATCTGTAAATTATTCATGTTTATTTTGGGGAATTATCCACTTTATATATTACATTCTGAAAGAAATGCACTTCTGAAAATATCCATGTTGGAAAGCAGAAAAATTAAGTGTCTTATATCATTTGTACTGAATTAAATCATCATCTGGGTGGAAGAATGTTTAGGACTATATATCCTTTTTCATTTATACTTCTAATTACAAACAAGTACACTTTAAATCAAAAAGCTTATAAATGTGACATTGGCTAGCTGGTTCTGTTCTTTTCTTTCCTCCCCTCCCCCTCCCCATTCTTTTCTTCTTCTTCTTACTTAGATAGAACAGGCTGTGTATTCAATAGCAAAAGTGCGCACTTTTTTGGGGGGGACTGATATATATGTCCTTGGCTAAATTTAGATTCCAGTGAATAGTTCTGGATTGCAATTCAGAATTTTAATCTATTTTCTACCTACTTTGTTTTATTTGGTGTTAAGGAATGGCCAAATAGAGCCTCGAGGATTATAACATTGAGTTCTCAAGAACAGTAATTAGAGGACTGCAGTAAAGATACTAAAATTTTAAATGATTTGGTGAAGATTTAGGTAAATATGAGGAATTTAAGTATTATGGAGGATTCTAAACACGATGGGAGAATTACCCTTGGACAGAAAGGATGCTACCTAAATTGTCATCATTTTAGGAAATATTGAGCAGGCAGGGATGGGGTTGGAGGTGGGAGTAGGTGGAGGTGGGGCGGCACTTTACCACAGCCCGTCTAGGGTCCTCCTTTCCTTTAAGATTTTCCCTCTTCTTCGAAGTTTGTGTCTTGCCATTCAAGTGGAAGGATACAGTCCTAACGGCTTGGTTGTTGTCAAGGAAGTAATTTCAAAGATATGGTTCCATTTCACGATGAACTTTTTGGAACTCTGCAATGATTTTGACCCGCCCTGCACTCCCCGCCCCGAATTCAGCACAGGGAAGGGGCAAGACCCTTCCATAAACTATTCCGCAGACACTGGCTTAAGTGGGAGGGTCAGTTGGGGGGAAGCTGAGCAGCCCTCTGGGGCCCAATCCCGTTTCGACCCTTGCCCCGAAAAAGAGTTCGTTAATCCGTGTTTGAAAGGAGCGGAAAGGGAAGTCATTTGCAGGAGCTGGCAATGCTTACGGGGGAGAAAAAAATCAGAAGCTCCCTCCCCCATCCCCAGAGGCACCTGGATGTGAATGGAAGTCCCTCCCCTGCACGGATACGCTCTCCTTCCCTGAGAGGCAAGTTTGTTTTCAAGCGTTAGCCACCTGTGTGAGGCGCTCCCCGTGAGAAAGGCTGCGTGGAAGACGCGAGAGCTCAGCCACAGGCTGGGGAGCCTTTCTTGGTGAGGCTGGCGGTCCAGACACCTGCAGAAGTCAGCGCGCCGAGGATGCAGAGCCCGCTCTGCCCTCCCTCGTCGCCGGGAGTGTAGCCCCACGTCCTCCAGCCTGGTACGCTCTGGAGCCGGCTAGCGCTTCCCGAGTTTGCGCGGGGTCCTCGCGGTCCTCTCCCGCCCGCCTCCCCGCCCCCAAAGTACTGCTCCCGCCTCGCTCCGCCCGCGCAGCCCTCGGCGCGCTCAGAGGTTTATCGGGCTCCCCACACGCTCCGCCGGCTTCCTCCGGCGCCCGGCGTGAGTGACCCGGGCACACCCGCCGCGGCCTCGGAGCCCCCATCCGAGTCCCTTCTCCCGCTGCCCTGCCGTCGCGCTCCCGGCTCTTCTCCCTGGCGCCGCGGCGCCCACCGCGGTTCAGGTTGAATCCCGGTTCGACCTGCCTTTTGGCTCATCCCCGCGCTCAGCCTCACAGCCCGGAGAAGTGGAATCTGCCCTGAAACTCTCGGTGGCTGGAGCCGGGAGACTGGGCATGCTCAGAAGCCAGGGCTGGCTTTGGTCTCAAGTAGGAAGCTTTCGCACTCGGGAGGCAGCAGCGACTTTGGGGAAAGTTGATCGGAGAGGGGAGGACGCCCCAAGACGCGGAGCAGCGGCAGGAAGGAGCCCCCGGCAGCCCGGAGGAGCATGGGCACCCTGCGGGATTTACAGTACGCGCTCCAGGAGAAGATCGAGGAGCTGAGGCAGCGGGATGCTCTCATCGACGAGCTGGAGCTGGAGTTGGATCAGAAGGACGAACTGATCCAGAAGCTGCAGAACGAGCTGGACAAGTACCGCTCGGTGATCCGGCCGGCCACCCAGCAGGCGCAGAAGCAGAGCGCGAGCACCTTGCAAGGCGAGCCGCGCACCAAGCGGCAGGCGATCTCCGCTGAGCCCACCGCCTTCGACATCCAGGATCTCAGCCATGTGACTCTGCCCTTCTACCCCAAGAGTCCACAGTAAGCAGGGGTTACGCTCCGGGTCCGTGTGGCACCCTGTCGGTGGGGAGCTGCGGGTCTCTGTGTTGTGTGTCGGCCCCCGCCCCTCCCGCTTGCCGTGTCTGTCCTCATCCTCAGAAATGTTTCATTTTCACGGGCACTTCTGGCGGGGCTGTGCACGTTTCTCAGAGTCAGACTCACTGCACCTACGTTGCCTTCGTGTCTTTGTCAGATGTCAAGCTATTCTTTCTTTTTTTTAATAAACACATACATTCATATAGGCCACCTACCGTACGTAGAGTTTGAATGCGCCCCCGGTGTGTGTCCAGCTGTGTATGTGTGAGTATACATAGAAAGCCCCGTCTCCCAAATGCCCTGGCAAACCTGCCCAACCGGAAAATCCTAACTGCAGGCTCATCAGACTTGAAATGAAATGCATCTGCTATCACCCTTACTTTCTATGCTTTTGTGGCGCTCCCGGATTTCTCTACATGCCGGCGTTTCTCGCTGGTACCGTTCAAAGCTGATGTTCTGGCATCATCAAAGTGTCCAAAATAAGCAAATACACATATAAAAGGGAAGATTTTTTGATTTCCAGAATTCGACGACATTTACAATCCACAAATGGAAGCCTAGTCTGTAGATTTTTTTTAAAAATATTTTTTTAATAACATCTGAGGGAGAATATTGCTTATTTTCCTTAAAGAATGTATATAATGTTGTTAATGGGGTGCCTCTGTCTCCCAAGAGGGTTGCAGGTTTCTAGGGTCAGATACAGAGAAGTACACTTACCTTTACTGACAACGTGGACACATTGTTTGCCTTACTCCTGGCTTCTGAAGCCACTACTCTAGTATTGTTCTAGCATTTTAGACAACTGTGTAGTTCTGATGTCAGTGGGCTTCGCAACTTGGGTGGGAAAATTGAATGAAACTTGTTATACTCCACTCAACTCAGAGTTCTTATGGAGAGTAAAGTGGCAGGAGCATGAAGTTAATATAGAATGAGCACCCAGATGAATGGTATTTTAAGTTAATAGATAATGACATAATTGATAAAACGAAGGGTTTTGTTACTCTATTCCTAACAGCATCACGTTGGCTGGATGACACGTGTTACATAATAATATGAGGTCCCTGGGAACCCTTCACTTTATAAACACAAAGATTTAATATAAGGAGAAAGAGTATTTGATTGTCTCCATTTGTATTTATTGGATGTGTGTGTGTGGGGGGTGGCTTGTGAGTATGTACTAATGATACTTTTGAAAACTTAGACGTGTAACTATCCTTGTTGGTTGCAGTAGAGCATTTGCTGTTCCTCATGCAGGTTTAGTTTAAGGAGAAGTTTGTATTCTGTGAGTGTGGGGAAGAGACAATAAGGATAAACATTTCTGAGATTCTAACCTCACAGAGTTGCCCTAATAGTTCAGTTCAGTAGATTTAGATCTGCTTTCGAAACCTGAATGATCTGAATCCACTTCAGCTTTCTCTGGTAAGTTAATTTGCAGTCCTGACATGCTTGCCTGTTTTAGCTAATGAAGTACGTGGCCATCTCTCCAGGGCCAAGTTTTGCATAATGAAAAAAATAAGTCAAAGACAGCTCTCTGCATCTTTCAGCATTCCATAGGATCTCATTTTAGTATCTGCAGGAATTTGGAGTAACTCAGAGCAAACTCTGCTTTTATAAAAAGACGATTTTAATAGGTTTTATTTGAAGCATGATCAAGCCAGCTGATAACTCCAGTGAAACATTCTATCAGACAAGATCTAAAGGAATCTAGGCAGTAGGGACTGAGCTGTATAATGTAAGTTTTAAAAATTTCTTAGTGCTTGACATGTAGAGCAACTAGATTTTTTAAAAAATCCATGGTGGAAGATGAAATTAGTGTGGCAAATAATTCACAACATTCTGTCATAATAAACATTTTATCTATTGAACCATACTGTGCGTTCTGATATTTATTTAATAACTTGTGCTTTAAGGAAGTCAACTATTAAGGTATCACCGTGATGGTTTTGGTGATTCTGAAGGATTATATTGAAGAAAACGATAGAATGAATGTCTTCCAAGCTTAAATAATTTTGGAAAAACATCTGTTCTTTTTTCACACTTACATAAAGAAAACTAGAATAAAATTTGCTTAAGTGTAGAGTGTACCTTTGGTAAGAGAAAGAGAAGTATATTGTATGCAAAACGATTATTCTTATGTCATTTGAATGATTGTGCAAGGTGGTTCCACAAAGAATTAGGAATTCTTGCCAAAGTGAAGGAGACTTTTTGAATTTCTGTTTATTTCACTATCAATAATTTGATTATACCAACTTACTGGCAACAAGTGTTTATATCTTTATATTTTATTTTTAGGACAAGTTAAATTTGGTCATCATTCTTAAACTTACAGATTATTGGGAGTTTGAGTTAACATGAAACCATCTAAATAGTCCAAAATTGATTTCAAATTCATGGTCATGTAGTTTTCTATTCTCTTTCTGTTGGATATAGGTGACTGCCCAGGGAATGTCCTATTCAATTATCTATGTGTGCAAATATGTTTGTTTACTTTTTGCTTACCGAGGTTATCTTCTGAGGATTAGAATCTTTCAAAACTTATTTTTTTAGTGGTTTTTTGATCATTTGAAAAACAGTGTAAAATATAAATTAACGTAACATATTTGGTTTGGAATTTTCCCTGTTAGCTGGAATTGGAGGGAAGGCTGTGTCAGATTCTAGCACAGAGCTGGGGCACTCCTGCTGCACCTGTGAGGCAGGGGGTTTGTTTTGGTTTGTCTCTTTCACACGTGTCTAGAAATAACCCTTAAGCCCTTTTTCTGTTGTCATTTGAAGAGCAAAGAACTGATTAGCAAATTGGAATCTATATTCTACTGCTACCAAATATCTATATGAGAAGGTAAAACTATTAGACTATATGTTTTGAATTAAATTAAGCAAATCCTTAAAAATGAAAACTATATAAAAATATTCATTTTATGAGATCAGCCTGTTGATTATGTATATAGAGTGGTTCTTATGGATTCTTAAAGTAATTTTATTTCATGCTATTTTATTCCTGAAAATTGACTCTGTAATAGATTAGAACATTCTGTCACTGGTATGTTGATCTAAACCCTTTACCTATTGTAAATATTCTCAAATCCTTTCCGTTTTGCTGTCATAGGGCTCTCTGTTTTTTCAGTTGGTCTATAAAGACTTGAGTTCCTATCAAAAGTTGTTAGTGTCTCTGTATTTTTGTTAAGCTGTTGCTTTTCACCCTAGAGATAACTGAATTTCAAAGAATGATGACATATTTTGACTTGTAATGTTACGCCTTTTGATTGTGAAGTACTTTGGAGAGCTGAGGATAGAAAGAAATATATCTTCTTATTTTTAGGGAGACATTAATTTTAACAAGATCTTATCTGATTTTTTTTTAAACCTTGACATTAGCACATTTCAGGAGAAACAGAATCTTCCTAAAGGCTGTCTGTTAAATTCTGTAGGAAGTTGGGAGAATTCTAGGATTTTAGTGTAATCATAGATGGCATGATATTAAAACATAGATTTCTTTCAAAGGTAGCAGTTAAATTTCAAATATGCCGTATAGCTCAGTTCCGTACTTTTATGGGATGAGCCATGTGCAAGTTAGTGTCATGCATTAGAGACGAGAATTGTGTAAGTCCTATGAAGGAGTTAACCAGGGGTTAACAATACTGCACAAGTAAATATTCTAGAAAGTAGAGTAAGGTAAGTCACAGAGGAGATACCTAAGACAGGTGGCAAAATATAATTGAGCCCATTTAATTTTATGGTATCAGAAACTCTTGTGGAAGTAGAGGTATTTAAAGTAAGTATTTGATCGATGGCCATGATTTAGGTGAGTGGTGATGGGATAAGAGGGGTGGGGTTAAGGTGAGGAGGGCCATCAGCAAAGGGAAAAGACAGCAAAAGAAAGCAGAGGGTACAGCTGGGGAACGACAGCAGCTAGTGGCTGTAACAGAATACCGTGGTGGAAATTGAGGAAGAGCAAGTTTAGGCCAGAGAGAATCAGGATGAGTAGGTGAGAGGGCACTTCCGCTTGTTGTTAGAATAATTGAGGTGTGTGTGTGTGCATGTGCATGCACGCAGGTGTGTGCACACAAGCGTGCACTTTACACCAAGGACTAATTGCTACCTGTTAATAAAGCTCTGAATCTCAGATGTCACTCCAGTCCCCCATCTCCCACCAGCACAGTCCTGATAATAGCTGTAACTCTCCTGACTAGGTAAGAATATTTAATTTAACCAAGCAGCAGATGATTAAAACTCTTAAAGAAACTGAGTTCCACTCTTAAAGAAAGCAAGCTCCTCTTTCCGCTCACTTCTAAATGTTCCCACTGGAAACAATCTAATTTTGTGCCACAGGCTAGCATGGCAGTTTCCTCACATACCCAGGCGAACCGGACCCAGATGAGAATTGAACCTGAAGTCGAGTTTTGAAATTCATCTCTCTTGTTCTTGTGGAGGGGTTCAGTTCCAACTTAACATTATTCTAATAGACTTTCCAATTTGATTGTTAATTTGACATCATAGCCTATGCAGTAAAATTGAAGTTGTGGCAGCCTTTATAAAAATAAAACCAGGCTGCTAAAACCCTATGAGGGTGTTTTGAAGCATAGTTGTTTGCCCCTAAAATGCGGCTTATAATGAAAATACTGATAAGCCCTTCAATAGAGGAGCTCCAGAGACTGCCTGAGAATATAAATGACCAGCTTCCTTGCTCTACTGAGCCACATTTCCAAGCTCCTGCTACTTGTTATTTCACTGAAGAGTTGGGTTTGGATTCCTAATGGGAAAGGGTAGAAGAAGGCAGACGATGTTTCTATTGTTGCTGTTTGCAGGTTAGAAGGCATATGGACACATTTTTTTTTCCCTGTCTGCCTAGCAGTGGAGGGTCTCCATAGTATCCTAGCAACCAGATTCGAACACCAGGCTGCTGCTCTTTCTCCCATCTCTACCATAGGTGCTGCTGCCCATCCCAGAGAACTGGGTCCGATGCTAGCACTCAAACCCTCCGACTTGAATGTTCCACGTTCTGAGAATGCAAGACGATATGATAAATAAGCACATGCTGAAAGCAGCATTTACCAGTATGCGCAACAGCTTATTATGCAATCACATCTGTGGCATTTTGAATCCTAATCTGAACTGTTGGGCTGGCGCTGTTTACCACCCCATGCCTGACAGCCCTTCTCCACTTCCTCCCGCCCAGCCTTCTGACACCGATTCCCCTTTCCTCTCACCATCTGACTGCGTTCCTCGGCATCGCCGTCAAGTGTATTTTCTGGGAAGTTAAATACGTACAGCCTGTTTGAACTCTCTGAGTATATTTTGTTTGTAAGAGCGGAGGGATGTTCTCCCTCCAAAACTGTCATGTAAATATCAACAAGGGCTCAAAATCTGTAGCTACACAAAACAGATGTTGTACAAAAGGTGCGACTACTAGTATACTCTCAAAAGTGTCTTGTTTCTGAATGGATTTTATATTCAGAGTTATTAATAGGAAAAAAGCAGGAGAGAGTGGGAAGAAGAGATGTGTGTCAGGGGGACAGGAAAGGGCAAAGCGAGATGACTATTGTGAAAGCTATGCCATGTTTGCAAAGAAGTTGGAAAGGAGCGATGGGCTTTGTGGGCAAGTGAACAGGCAATGAGACTGGAATGGAATTTGCAAGTAAGATAGTACTTTGTGACCCCCAGATTGGAATCTACCAGAGGCTGGCCTCCTCTGGGAGTGGGAGCCATGCTGGGATTTTGGCAGAAAATCATTAAGATGTTTCCCTTTAGACCAGTGCTTGTTTTGAATGCCTTGTATTGTTCCTTTGAAACATTCCTTAGTCTGATACCACGGAGGGCTTGGTGGTCTTCATGCAGTCCACTGTACAGTGCAGTAAAAGGAATGAGGAGGGCAAGTCAGTGCATCACTTTCTGAAAGAATAGGTCAGAATGGCTAACATTTATTGAGCACCTACTCTGTGGCAGGCCACTGCTCCCTGTGCTTTACATAGATTGTCTTTTTTATCAAACAACCTTGTGAGGAAGACTCCAGATTATCCTATTTCATAACAGCAAGGAACAGGACACTAAAACTCAGAGAAACCAAGTAACTTGCTCAAAGTCACACACTTTATAAAAGGCTGAATCTGAATTTGAACTTGCGAGCCATTCTCTTTAGCCACTAGGTTCTTCTGCTTCCCAAAGGGATGTGAGGATTAGGCAATTGCATGAAATCCTAATAAATACCATATAGGCTGTTCTCAGGCGAGTATCTGTTCTCCAGTAGTTAACTAGGAAGCAGAAGAACTTTGGGAAAAGTGGAAAAAATAAGATAGGACCATGGTTCCCAAACTTTGCTGCACATTAGAATCATCTGGGGAGCTTAAAAAAAACCCAAACCAATTAAAATCAGAATGTCTGGGGGTGGAAGCCAGCCATCAGTATTTTTAAAAGATTCCTCAGATAATTGCAATGAACAGCACAATTTAGGAAACACTCTGATAAGAAGACAACAGGGGTGTGTGTGTGTGTGTGTGAGAGAGAGAGAGAGAGAGAGAGATTAAAGCAACAGGATAAACTTTCCACTTAAAGAATTGAATGTTTCTATTGGCTAAAACCTTTAAGTACTAGGGACTTAAAAACAGACTTTTTTTTTTGCAAATTATAGGTGTATACTATTTAGTTAATGCCTTATTGTTTATTCTCCCAGGTAAGTAATCATTACCTTACCTGGTCTATCAGTTCTCAACCCTAAGCTGCATATTAGAATCACCTAGGGAATTTAGGAAACATCTTTCCTGGGGGGGGGTTGCCACCTCCAGAGATTCTGATTTAATTGCTATCTGGTGGCCCGGAGGTGGAGGTATATTATTTGAGCTCCCAAGGTGATTCTGATATGCAGCCAGGACTGAGAACCTTTTCTGCGGCCCGTTCCATGTCAGCCGTTACAGGCTCCTTGAATTCCCATGCTTTGGGAAAGCAGTTTCCTTGGTTCCCTCTTACCAATCCCAATGCCCTGCTTGCAGTGGAGCAAGGCAGCTCCAGCTCCCCAATTTCCATAGCAGCCGCACATGTCAGTTTCACTGTGCTCTCTGGGGTTACCCGCAAGGATCTGGGACACAGAAAGTGGCAGCAGCTCCCTTCAGTGGGTAAGTACACTTCCTCTTTCCTGCCAGCCATGAGCCATGGCCATGGTTCAAATATGACACATCAGGATCAGCCATCAACCCAAGTTTGTTTTTCCACTCTCACTGAGGGGAGTTGCTGTGTTAGCCAATAAGACTGCTTCCTGGTGTCCCAGATGCTTTTATGAAATGTTCGGTGTATAAAGGTGAAACAGTGACCAGCCTCCCTTGGACGAGCGGTACAGGGCTTGTAGCGCTTCTCCTTCTGGTATGTGATGTCTCTGTAGCCAGCTACAGTTTTTTTTTTTCTCCTACAGATATTTTATCCTTTTAAGGCAAACAGCCTGAGCTCAGGCTGAAGAGTACTTTCCAAGGAGGCTTCAGAAAAAGCAGAGCTACCACAACAAGCTCTCAGCCCCCTTTCCAGACAGTTTGGTCTGAGTGAACAGATATGGGCACTGCAGGCAGACGAGAGGTCTGATGTGAAACCTGCAGTACAGAATCTCGGTGGGTCCCTCAGGAAAGCTCCAGAGGGAGCTGGGAATTTCTACGCCCTGTGGTCATAACCTCACTGCTGCCCCTATTGCCAGCTTTTTTGTCTCTTTCTTGCCCTCTTTCCCCTTATATTGTTAAAAACTCCTCAAGGTGTTCCTAATTGTCTCTGATGGGAGCCTATTTACATTTGTAATTTAATCATTATCTTCTCAGGTGAGGATCAGCCAACAGAGCACTTTATATAAGTGATGAAAATAGCTAATATAATTGCAAATACTTTTTGGTAAAAATAATCTCTTTAGAATGGGAGTCAGGGAGAAGCTTTCTTGTTTCTTTCCACCTCCTTCTAAAATATGAAAATGTATTCAGCTGACAGGTAGCATGTAAAAGCAGAGTAGATGTCATAAGACTGCCCAGAGGACCTGGGGCATTAATTACACAGGGAAGTTAATCATAAGGAAAGTAAACACTTTCATTATGAATCCAGGTTCATGTCATGCATTTGATTATGGGACTTAAATGGGAAGCACAAGAGGAATTAGCAACAATAAAGAAACACGAACAAAAGCATGTGTTCACTTATATGGCTTAGCAGTTAGAAGCAGAATGACGGGTAAGAGTTGGTGGTAGGACACTAGGAAAGTATCTGTGTCTTAGAGTTCTTATAATCCAAGCTATGAAAGGATGGGGGAAAGGCATAGAAAAAGAATCAGTGACAATTTAGTGTCAACATATACTACTTCCACCTGCATCAAAAAATTTTTAAAAATGTTAATTACCTTTACCTGTCTAAAGATCATAAGTGCTAATTAAACTTCACCAGAATTCCTTTATGAAAGATGCAATTTCATTGCCTTCCGTATAGAGGTGGTGTAGCTTAGGGCCTGCAAAAGCATAGGTAAATAGCTTAAATTATTAATATGTGTCAAAAGCAGATCTCCTAATGCTATTGACCTTCTAATGCTCAGTTATATTTTCTCACTTCTAGACCATACCTGCTCTTTTCGAGTAGTGTTGTATTTCTTTGAACATGAAATAATTATAGTATCAGCCAGTCAGTTTAATTTGGTTAATTGCATTCCATGTCAGTGATGACAAACCTTTAGTTAAGCAAAATAATAATAAACCCTTTAGTTAAGCAAAATACTTTTGTTATTTTCTGAATCAATTGTATTATGGTACCATCAAGCTTTCACCAGATTTGGGCCAAGGAATAATGAGATAATGTGAGGGAAAAACATATCCTTTCTGGATGTACTGTGTATCATCTATTTAATGGTCCAACTCTATCAATAAATTATGGTGTTGACACTGCTTCGAAGTCTGGACTGGGAGGAAAGAAAAAAAGGGTTGTCGTGACAAGCAAGAAAAATGGGAATTTAAAATTTTGTCCCTCTGGAGTTATTGTTACTGATGGACTGCAAGGTGGACGGGCCATTCTCTCTGGCGTCTACAGGTGGCTGGCGAGCAAGCTTTACAAGCCAGCACAGCTCCACACTTACATCTTCCTAAAATGCATTTTGTCTAAATCATTGGTGACTGAGTAACACATTTTACATTATGACGAGGTCTCATATTCGACTTGTGCTGGTTTGACAGGGTGTTACGATACCCTTTACAGAGTAATATTAAACATCTGAAAGTCACAGGTACTATTTTGCTAAGCCTGTAGTGGCAACTCATTATGCCAGTGGGAAGAGAGAAAAAAGAAAAGGTGTAGTGGAATAAACCGTAGTGTCCACTGCCTGCACTGTGGAGCATGGAACTCTATGTGAATCATGGTCTTTGCTCTTCGTAATTGCTACCCTCTTAGTTAGGAACTGTCCAAGGATACCAAAGCTTAGAAAAGGAAGCCCACAGACACTCAGAGACGTAAGAGTTGCTTTTTGGTTGGAAGATCGATTTAGCGAATCCCTCTTTATTTTGAGTAAATGGATTTTACTTCATAGAACTTCTTCAGTTCTGAATTTTTAGAGGAAAATCTTTTTTTCCCCCATAGCATTTGGTACTGTGCAATATAAAAGAGCTGCTCAAAGTTTCTAGTCATTCACTTAATACTTAACTTTATAACAATGTAATATTCAACTCCATTATCCATTTGTATGAACAATGTTTCTTGTTGTAGATCTGAAAAGCTTTAGAATATTGTGAAAGAAACTCTGCTTTAATTTTTTTTTTAACAGTGGTAGCCTTGATCAGGGAAAAGTCATTTTTCTTCAAAATCTAACTTCAGACTTTTTGTTGTTCTTCACAAAAGAAAAATAATGACATGAAAAATTGTAATCTGCCTGACTCTGCCTTCCAGATGTTTTAGCATTACTTAGTATGGAGACCTACACTCTCTTATTGAAAAAAAAAAAAGAAAAAAGAACTAAATGATTTCTCATTCATGTAGCACTAAATGACATAAAACTAAATGGTTTTAACTTTGAAATAGTCCTCATGAAAAGGAATGGCAAATAAATACAATAAAAAGCCCACTGTGAATGTAGCATCTTTTATTAACTTCTTGCCACCTCTTTGCATACTTCATGAATTCATCTAGCCTTTGCCTTTTTGATGCTTTGCTTAAGGCATTAAGATGTTCATTTCCCCCTCTTTTTGAATTTTGGTGGGAAATAACTAGCCTATAAAAAAAAAAAGAGGTAAAAAGAGGTTTTTTGGTTTTTGTTTTTGTTTTTGATAGGCAACCACTAGGAGAGTATAGTCTATGGCATTTGAAATAATAATAATTACAGAAAAAAATTCCAGAAGTGGAGAAGTTAGAAGCATTATATGTGTGTGAGTGTTTGTTTACATGTTCATGGGTAACTATAAGATATTATTTCAGAGAATTCTGATATTTAAAGAGATTCCTGTTATTTCCATCAAAAGTGATATTCCATCTATAATATACTCATGATTATTTTAAGCAATCCAGAGTTACTCTTCTATACCCTCAGAAATGAAGAGGTCAAAAGAACGGATATTAAAATACTTTGGTGAAGATCCCACCACCGAATGCGCAGAGAGGTAAAAAAAAGTGAAACACATCACCAGAACCTTTATCCTAAAGTAAGAAACAAAACAATGCTCATCACAGAGAAGGCTACCTTTCTCAGGTTACCCTTTCTCTTCTGTGACTTGTCTTTTCTTTTGGTACCACCGCTGAAGTCCTGTGCCACGTAAATCATTTATCATCAGAGAGCAGTTCTCTGTCTTCTGATGATAAATGGGTTACTGTTCCTAAGGGTTACTGTCAGTGTGATAGATGGAAAAGAACTCAAGTATACGTTTATTTGTCTTGGCAAGAGTGGCATTCTCTGCTAGGTGAACTTAGAGGTTATTAAATAACATGCAGGTGAACCCTTGCTAGTGAGTTTTTAAATCATCTATGGCAGATTTTCCCCCTTCCTTCTTGACTCCCATTACTATATTTCAAAGGTTCTTTTTGTAGTTCAGTCTATTGCTTCATCATGATTAAGGGGGAAGATTTTCTTGCTCCAACTAGCCTCACTTTTTTTTCTTTACTTTTTTTCTTTTTTTCTAGACATAGAGAGAAATTTCTCTCATCTTTACTGAAATCCTTTATAAAGTGAAGGTAATCATTGTTACTTTTTAGCCCTGTCTTTCCTGGTCAATTCGTGATGCTTCTGCTGCCGCTAATTATTACTAAAAATATTTGTCTTACTGTATACTACATAAGCTTTCTCATTTAATTCTCACAGTAATCTGATAAAGTAGGTACTGTTCATCCCATTTCTTTAGATGGAGAGAGTGTGGCACAGAGAAGGTAAACAACTTGCTCAAAATAAAACAGTGGGCTGAAGCAGGCAAAAGCAGGTGTGAGTTACCCCAGAGCCCGTGCGTGTTCTCTGCATGCCATGCTGCTTAGCTAATTGTCCCAACAACTCATTTGTTTTGTATAAGTCCTATTTCCATTCTCTTTTACGGTTGTGTTCCTTTAATGTAGTTCTTCAGTAATTTTTCATGTACCCACATTTTTTCATGTGCCGTATACCGATACACCTATGGTGGCCGTGAGTACATTCTCTTTTAGAGACTAGCAAACCTTAGTATCATGGAAGTTCTTCTTACAAGAATACTGTATTTCTGCTGTATTCAAATTGTTATCTAATACAGTTGCTCACGCCTAAGTATTTTTTTGTTGTATCACACCCAGAAAGCTTTCTCTGTCTTGTACTCTCATATTTTGTTTTTGTTTGTTTGTTTTTGGTTAAAAAATTTTTGTGGGCTGTACCACTAAATTTAAATTTAAATTCCCATTTTAAAGAAACATTCCCTCAATTTACCAATGCTTTATCTCCTTATTTATTTTCCCCTAAGTATTAGCATCTTAATTTAACTGAGTATTATTAGATAGTTTATCAAATACCCTCTGATTCTTTTTTTCTGGTAACGTAGTCTATGGATTGGTTTTCAGTTGTTTATGTATTTGTTCAATCTTTACCAATAAATTTAATATTTATTAAATAACTACTCTAGTGTAG
The DNA here is from genome assembly GCF_949987535.1 of Balaenoptera acutorostrata. Lineage (NCBI taxonomy): Eukaryota > Metazoa > Chordata > Mammalia > Artiodactyla > Balaenopteridae > Balaenoptera > Balaenoptera acutorostrata. Next base: position 40,417,119 of record NC_080079.1, read on the forward strand.
GGCTCTACTAGATGCATCTCTTTTTCACCCCCCAAATTATTTAATGCCAGAAAATCTGTGGTTTTAGACTATATGCTAAAAAAAACATTGCCTTTTCAGGGGTTCTTCCAACATGGATTGAGCCCAGCATACCTGTGCTGGAGATAGGTTCCCAGCGCTCAGAGTCTGACTTTGTAGTGCTGTGTACTTTGCCTTTTTCATGTCCATCCGAGTTTGAATTTCTATAGGTTGGTCATTGTTTGGTTAACATCTCCTTCTCCTAGAAGATGGTAAATTCCCTGAAAACAAAGCCAGTGTCTCTTTTGCTCCATGTTGTATCCTTGGAGCCCAGACAGGCCTGGCACACAGTAGGTGCTTAATAACTCTTTGCCAGAGGAAGGACACAATGAAGCCTCTTCATGTTCCTGGCCCTCAGATAGTTCATCTTTTAAATTTAAAATTTTGAAAATGGGAAACTTATGTTACTGGGCTCGGAATAATCTGTGATTCTAAATGATCTTTCCCAGGAAGCATATTTGTCCTCCAAGGCAAATAAGTGTCTTGTCTTAAGCTCTGTGACATAAGACCTCATAAATTGGTTAAACTTGAAAAGTAACTGGGTTGATGGAGAAATACTTGCCTGGAATTAATGGAAATAGCTTACAGATAATCTATCAAAATTTTAAATCCTTTTGTGGACACAGCCAGAACTCTCACTAACAAAGTCCGGTCAAGTTTACAGTAATAGCTTGCTGATTTTAATTATCCAAATAGTCACATAGATTTTAATATTGTGAGATGGTAGAGATTATCAAACTCATGATAAAATATAAATTCATTAGGTGTTTACTTCAACGTTAATCAAAATAAAACAGGGAACATTTAAAGGCTGATTTTGTTTGCCATATTGTCTCTTAGCTCTTCAGGATGGAACCTGGGAACTCCCAATCCTAGAAAAAACCTTTTTTTTTTTTTTTTAACCCTACCTGACCATATGCTTCTGTGAATGTCTGAGGTTAAATTCCTGAAAGGCCTATGTGCCAATGCAGCTATATATCTTGTATCTGATAAAAGTGAGGCTTAATAGCAACATATATTAATTGGCTGGAAAAATGAATGTATGTGTGATCTCATTTATGCCTCACAATATCTAAATGAATAAAGGAGGACAGATCATTTCCATTTTACAGAAGAGATGATTAAGGATCAAAGAGGTGAGGTAACACAACCCAAATCCAACAGCTCATAAGTGATAACTCTGTAAATACAACAGGCCATCAGACTCAGTTCATCCTTCTTTCCACACTCTGTTCAACATCAGTGCATCATGAGATGGCCTTGAGACTCCACTGAGTCCTGTTGTTCAGCAGTGCATTTATGGAAAATCCAAGCAGGTAGGCTCAGAACACAGCATACTCAATGGATAAGGGCATGGGCTCTGATTCAGTTGCTACTTTACCACTCACGAGGTGTACGAGGTTGAATCTGTCTGAGCTTCCTTTTTCTCATTATGAATGAGGATTATAACACATGCCATGATTAGAGATCATGTTTGTGGGTCCCTCAGTACAGGATACAAAAAATAGTATGGCGTTCTACAAATACCAGAAAACATAAGCTTTTGGAATTATCATTACATTTTCCTTGTTATTGAATTAACCCAATTCCATTATTCAAGTGCTATAAGCATCTTTTAACCAAACTGAAAAGCACGAGGTGGAAAGACAGGACCTTTCAGTCTTGACAAGGTCCTAGAGAACAGCACAATGCAACCCAGCCTGGTTTTGCTGGGTTTGACTCAGGAAGATTGACAGCAAGGATTCCTTTGTTGACTCCTGTGGCTGGGCTAATCATGGACAACAAAGGGCAAACATAAGCAAGCTTGAAGGTCTATAATGATGCCATTTAGTTCATTCAGTAAGCAGTTAGAGGCCTACAGAGAAGTGAAGAATGGATTGACCAAGTTTAAACTGAGTGCCATGTATTGTAGTTAATTTACGTTAGGAAATCATAGTGATAATAGTTGTATAGTATCTGAAGGAAAAGCTGTCTGTGCTCTAATGATGCGAAGACTATTTGGTGGTCATTCTTTGGAGGTGCATTTATGTGACATTGTAGTAACATTACTCTTAACATTCATTTTAGCACGTAGGCCATTGTATGTGTAGACTGGGGCACCACTGCCCTGGAGTACTGTGCATTTTTAAAGACCCACTGCTTTAATGATGTGATTCCAATCCATCAGAAATATTTACAGCAAAATGCCTTTTCTCTTTCCTGAAATGTCTGCTTAGAACTTATGTGCTGATAATGGATTTCTATTTGAAAGCCATTCATTCCCAACTTGAATATTTGCTGTCCAGGCTGAGAAGCTATCAGATGCAGAACATAAACGTAGCCTATAAGTGCTTTCTGTTAATGACTTTTATACTGCATTTCAAGGTGTCTTTTCAAAAACATTATGATTGTGGGTGAACGCAATGATAACAGCCCTGTTAGTCTATGGAGGAATACATTAATTGCCTCGGACAAATTCATGACAGTTGAGGCGATGAGCTGATAATGGAAAGCTTGGGAATTAGGAAAAAAAAATACTAGTTTATTCTGAAACGTGTCATGTAACAAAAAGATTATTTTTAACAGCTTTGTTGTGATATAATTTACATACCATAAAATTCACCCACTGTACATGTATATAGTACAATGATTTTTAGTACATTTATGGAGTTGTGCAGCTATAACCACAGTCTAGTTTTAGAATATTTCTATTATGGCCCAAATTACCCGGGGCCCCCTTATGGTCAGTCCCTGATCCACCTCTAGCCCCAGGCGCTCACTGATCTGCTTTCTGTCTTTATAAATTTACCTTTTTTATACATTTCATACAAACAGGCACCTTATTCTGCAAATGACATCAATTCACTTGAAGGACTATGCGACATCAATTTATGGCTTGTTCAGTGAAGTTTAGAATGTTAAGATTGTACTTGGACCCAGGGTATTTGTTGTTCACATTAAACATTAAGTCTCATTCGTCTCAGAAAAAGTTCAACAGGACTGTTTTTTGGTTGTTGTTTTGGAGTAATGCAGAAGCTGAGGAATTGAGTTTTGTACCCAGATTCAGTATGTTAGTGTCATAATGACCTGAGTAACCATAACAGCAGCAATAATAGTAGCAGCTTGTCGTTTATGCAGTGGATTCAGGCATTGTACCGGGGGTATGCATTTCTTTCCTAATCTTCATAGTAGTTCTGAAAGGTAGAGACAGCAAAAGTGAAGCAAACTCAAAGAAGTTAAGGAATTTGCCCAAGACCACACAGTGCTGCCTGAGTCCAAAGTCTGTGCATTTGGCTGCTATACTAAGAGTTGTTTATCTGGAGGAGCTGTGTAAGACTGTATGTTTTATACCTTTCAACAACTTCCCGACTCTCTCCATTTTTTTTTTTTAGCACTAATGTATATCCTTGAAGTTAGCCTCCCACTTGCAATTTGGGCTTCCCAGACATATTCTGCCAAGTAATAAAAGAAGAGAGCTGGATGAGATAAAGGCAAGCACCAATGCCCGAGGCGAATATAGAACTGGTTAGGGAGCTATCTGTGAAATGAAAGGGACAAAGAGGAGGTATTTGAATTATGAAATCAAAAAATGGACAGGAGTACATGAGAGAAATATAAGACAGAAGAACTTCATAAGACTTGAGAGGAAGGGAGGAATTTCAGTCACCTTTAGGTGATTCTGACGTGCCCTAAGGTCTGAGAATGCCCGGAATAATAGGATGGGAATTTAAAACTTAATGTGGGAGACTGTACCATAAACTGTACCATAAACATTACTGAAGGCATTTCGTCCCAGTGCGCAGAACGGGCTGTCTCTGCTTGCCTTCTGCTGCGAGTTGGGATGTTCCCTTTTATTCAATTCCCATCTGCCTTTTACTTACAGGAAACTTTCTTCTGCCCACACCACTCTGAAATGATTTCTCTTTGAGAATGCCTATAGGTTTGAATTCTTTTAGCTCTAATGTTCTTTTGGTACTTAATATTAAATCTTTTTTAAATTGTTATTACATGTATACACACACACACAAATACACACTCAGGTACCATACCACCTCCTCAGAGACGCCTCTTCTGAACGGACTATGGTCACTTTCACTCCAAATAGTCTCTATTACATTACTTTACTTTGGTTTCTTCATAGCACTTCATTATCTGAAATTATCTATTTATTTGTATTCTGCTTTTTGTTTGTCCAGAGGGCTTCACGTAAGCTCACCTCTGTTGATCCAGGCCCCAGGTCCCAGGATAGTGCCTGGTACATGGTAGTAGTTTAGTGAATGAGTAAATATATGTCTGTCCTCATCTAGGTTGTAAGCTACCAGGGGACAGGGCTTGTGTTAAATTATAAATACAAATGGAAAGAGACTAGTGTAGTATCTGGGGCATAGAAGGCCCTCACAGAGCATTATTATTTTTTCCATGCCTTTCCCCTCTCCCTGTTCTTATCGCTCTCCGCTTCTAATAGTTGTTTGCACTGAATGTGTGCTTGGGGAGAGCTGAATGTAATAACTGAGACAGAGTATTAAAGCTTAATATTAGCAATTAGAAAATAAATTGGAATCTATCAGTATTCTCCATGTTTTGATTAGTATGAATTATTGATTAAATGGCTAACAGAATTTCTAAAAATTGAAATATGAAACTTCCTATTTTCTTCAGCACTAAGATATATCGTTAAACTTACCTTCATACTTTATTGCTAGACAATTAAAATCTGTAACATAATATAGGTTTATATTTCTTACCTGAAATCTTTGGGTTCCAAAGTACTTTGGAATTCAGGTTTTTTTCCATATTTTTGAAAGATTGCACCAAAGGTACGCATAGAGTGGATTCTGTAACACCCGTTAGGGCTCTGGAGCAGCACTCCTAAAATGAACATATCTGCATTTCTTCAGCAAACTATATGAATATTTACCTAAATAGGGAAAATAAAAGCTAGACAACTTCTCGTGGTCAGTTCAGGTTGGCCTTTGTGACAAAGTGAGTTTCCTGTAAACTTGTAAGACTTTGGTCTTTAGAGTCTTTTATTTTGAATTTATACATAAGGGTTTATGAACCTGTATCATCTGTAAGGGGAACCAACATTTACATTTTAGATTTTTCATTTTTGAAAGCTATATTAGTCCGCAATTAACATTTGAGGCTCTTGAAACTCAGAGAGGTTAAGCACCCTGATCCAAATCACAGAGCTGTATATACAAGTGAAATGAGAACTTGAACCCAGGTCTGGTTTAAAAAAATCCATAAGGATTGCTTAGTGCACCCCATTCATTATACAAGTGATAACAAGAGGTCCAGAGAGTTTGTGGTCTGGGGTAACATCACCGGTTAAGGGCAGAGTCCCGATCCGGGTTTCTTAATAACTAATTCTGTGCTTTCTTCATTTCCCATGGTGACTTCTAGTCTCTAGATGTTTTTCAATTATTGTTCTTGGAAATCACAGTTGTTGAAGATGTAAATTCAGTTTACTAATAGTTTCTGTTTGCTGTAGCAGCTCCCAGAATGTTTTGGTCAAACAGTTTGGCTCTCTGTATTTTTGTAATCAAATACCTAAGTGCTGGTAATGCCTACTCTTTCTCAGGTTCAAGCGGGGGGCTTTATTTACTCGGGCACAACCAGTGTATTATAATTCCCCATTTCAACTTAGTTGCCTTCAAGAGTAAAATAAGCAATTTCATTTAAATTTAATAGCTCCAGTCTTATTTCTCCCTTATTCACTGAGGGAAACCTTATAGTTAACTGCAGTTTCAGTTATTTTCAGTGCAACTTGGAGGGAATTCTTTGATAGGTGCCAACTAGGTTGTGTGGCTTTGCTGCCTTTAGACAAACTCATGTATTGGAGCAGAGCGATACTGCAGGAACTGCATTCTGAGTCAAAACCAATTACCTTGCTGTCTGCCTCAGTACTTTACAGATTTACACATCTTCCCTACAAGATTTGTAGGTATCAGATTTTTGTAAATCAGGGGCTTGAAGCATACTAGAGAAACTCACATTTAAAGTAGTCACTGGAGTCTTCTTTTTTATTGAATGCAACTGATTCAGGGAAAAAGAAATTGAGGGCTTTTGGCAGACTCTAAGGATCTGGAAAACTTTAGGTATATTGTTTTTTCAGAGGTAGAAATGCAGTGTTTTTAATTGTGAGGCTTTTATGGTTTGTTTGTGCCTAGATTTATATGTTATGTACTTCTATAAAGGATATGTGCATGATATCATTATATGAGAATTAGAAATAGGTAATGTGTCATTTTATTTAATAAATTTAGTAGCTTATTTTTTAAAAGGGAAATAAAATCGAGGCGCAATAGCTTGAGGGAGATAGAGTTGAAGGGAATGGAAAGAAGGAAAAAATGAAAGGAGAGATGGGGATTTCACACTGATCGGGGCGTGTAATGATGCTTGGTCCCTTAGCCCCCGTTCTTCTAATCACTGAAGCTAAAGAAATTAACCCTTACATTGCATTTGTCTGTGGATTGAAGACTAGGCCTGTGCTTAGACACTATGAATAGGAATTTCTAGATCTGTAGTCCGGTCCACATTCCTGCTGGTCCACTCTGACAGAATATGGAGAGTCAGTAGCATGGTGATTTAGTGCTTGGACTCTGGAGTCAGAGAGAACTGAGTTCAAATCTGGATTTTGCCACTGGTTGTATTTTTTACTTCTCTGTGCCTTGGATTTCTCATCTATAAAATGGGAGGCAGCAGAGTGTACTGGTCAAGAGCATGGTGTCTGGAAGTAAACCTCCCAGTTGGAATCTCAGATCGACCAATTATGTGCTGTGTTACTTTAGGCAAGTTGCTTAACATCTCTGTGCCTTTACTGTCAAACAGGGATAGTAATAGTGTCCATCTCCTATCTGTCATAGCATAATTACACAAGGTTATGTTTGTAAAGCAGTGAGAACAGTGTCTGGAGGGTAGAAAGCACCCAGCAGATGGTTGGTCTCTTCGTCAGTCCACTAACCCACTGGCTCTCAACTGGGAGTGGCTTTGCCCCCCACCCCCATGGGACATTTGGCAGTGTCTGGGGGCATTTTATTTGTCATAACTGGGAGCAAAGTAGACACTGGGGCTGCTGCTAGCCATCCTGCAATGTACAGGACGGTCTCTATGATGAAGAATGATCTGTTCCCAAATGTCAACAGTGTAGTAACCTCACTGGCAGCCCAGTTCCCTTAGGGCTAGGATTCTGCTCCAACTCCTCTACCCGAGTCTGGACCGTCTACCCCGGGTTCCATAACTGTCCCTGTGGTACCCATAGTGGGTCATCCTCTGATGTAACTTTTCAGTCTGACTGGATCTTCAGCTGTTGCTAACGGCTGGGTGGTCTTTTCTCCATTGTCTGTTCTGGCTGGCCCCCATCCTGCCATGAGTACACACGATGCTGACTGGCCGTCTCAATTCTGACTTTCCTGGGGCCAGGCTCCGTGTTGGAGAAAACCACGCAGGCTGCAACTGCGGCTGTTTTTTTGTTTTTTTTTTCATCTTAGGACTGCTAGTGTCAGAGTTTGTGGCTGTCTGGCAGACAGAATCTCTACACCAGTTCCTCCTCCTCACCACCTTTTGTCTCCTTTCTGTGGTGTTTTCCTCTTTGTCCGAAGTTCTCTTTCTTGCTTTCAGCACTGCAGTGCTCACCCTGCCTCAGAGCAGTTCATGGCCCAGGAACTTTTGATCCAGACCACCCTCCTGGTGGACATAGAAGTTGGGTTGAGTTCAGCACTGATCTTTTCGGAAGGTCCGCAGGCAGGAAGGGACAGAGGCCACTCTCTTCTTCCTGGGGGCTTTTTCTTTCTTAACTTTCGATGCTTGAATTCTCTCTTGGATCTTGGTATGAGTCCTGAGAGATGAATAGTGATCTGGCTTTTCTGGATCTCCTCCACCCCCGATGGACTGGGGAAAAGCCAGCTTTCTTTTCTTGGAAAGTATCATGAGGGGAGCTTGGGTACGGGGGTCCTCTGACCAGAGTTCAAGTTCCCACTATGCCCCTTATTGGCTATGTGAATGTGGGCAAATTCATTTTAATTTCTTTGAGATTAATTTCTTCTTTTGCAAAATATCAAAAAGAGCACCTATCTTAGAGATTGTTAGGAGAGACAGTATGTATAGTGGTTAGGACGGAGTCTGCTGAGGCCTGGCTATGTTTGAAATCTACTACTTTCTAGTTGTATGTTCTTGGATAAGTTCCTTAAATTCTCTGTGTCTTACTTATCACATCTATAAAATGTGCGTTAACAATAGGACCGACCTCATAGTGTGGTTGGATGAATTCCGTGAGGACTTGTATCTAAATGCCTTAGAATAGCCCCTCTATTGACATAGTTGTAGGTAGTTATATTAAATTGGTTTTGCCTTAAATACTAGCATTCAAGATAAATACATATATGTTATATATACATATAATATGTATATTCCATTTTAATAACTAGCATTTTAACAATGTTAGTATTTTTTCCCTCTAGTTTTCAGTGTATAATGCTTTAGTTTTATAAACATTAAGGACATGTTTGTGGACATGTTTGGGAATCAGCTACAGTTTATACTCCTCATCCTCTGGGAAAAATGTGTCCCTAGCTCCAAATACTTAACCTGAGGAGAATGACTTCGTAAGATAATAGAGAGAGAGGACCTATATTAAGGAGTTTCTGACCTGGCATTCTGTGGAATAAAATACGTGAGGAGTCCACTTATATTACAAACATTTATTTTTGTGCCAGGCGCTCTGCTAGATCCCGCTAATAAAGAGACTGCCATTAGAATATATTCTTCTGTCTGGAAACTTGTAAGATGTTCTCTTTTTCCCCAGTGTCCTAAAGTTTTATGAAGATACACCTTGTTGTGAGTATAATTCCCTTCATTGTGTTGAGCTCACTGTGAGCCTTTTCAATAGGAAAACTTAAGTCTTCAGGTCTGGAATTTAAAAAAATTGCTTAATATGTTTGGTTGGATAAGAAAATAAGGAGGCATTAGGAAGGTGAAAATAGAAAATGTCATAACTAGCCTTAAAATGGATGCTGTATGTGCTTGAAATTCATAAGGGAATATTATGGAAAACTTTTTGAATGTCTAATGTTTCAAATATGGCAGTGATTTAAGAAACCATGCTCAGTCACTCAGATGTAAGTTCCAGGAGATATCTATTTCCTGTTTTGTTTGCTGCTGAATCCCCTGCATTTTCCAGTCCAAATCCTACAATTTGCTTCAAAATGAGGTGAATGAGGTACAAATACTTTGTTGGTTGATACAATATCAAGATTCCTGCAACTGATATCATCGTGACTGTCAGTAAGTGTAGCCCTTACTTAATTTGTATGTTCCTATCAAAGAACATGCATTCCTTAAAGTACCACACTTCACTACATCCTAGTAGGAAAGAAATGTTTCTGACCTTGGGGATTAGGAAAACAGAGTAACTGATGGAGGAAGTGGCCAATAAATTTGTTACTCAGATTGTGGTGAGAAAGGAGTGTAAAAGAAAATGGAGACAATCACTAAGAATTCTACAGTAGTTCTTAAAAGTGTTGCAAGTAAGAAAAATTACATCCCCTGGAGGTTAGCCCAATGCTGAGGCATTCCTTAAACAAGCTCCTGGGACTGTGGACAAAGCATGATTCTGAGTCTGTCTGCTCTTCTTTCTGTGACTTCAGTCACAAACTGGTTTTGATTCAACATGAAGGTGAAGAGTTTTTGGCCAGGGAGTAACTCCTGGCTCAGTTCTATAGCCTGATCCATCTCCCTAGGCACCAAGGAAAGGTGGAAAACTACCTTCCTGTTATGGACTAAATGTTTGTGTCCTCCCAAATTTCATATGTTGAAGCCCTCCCCTCCCCACCTTCAACCACGTGAGTGTGTTTGGACACAGGGTCCATACGAACGTGATTAAGTTTAAATCAGGTTATGAGGATGGGGCCCTGATATGAGAGAATTAGTATCCTTGTGAGAAGATACCAGAGAGCTCTCTTCCTCTCTGTCTCTGCCATGTGAGGACACAGAGAGAAGGTGGTCATCTACAGGATCTCGCTCCAGAAACCAAATGGATAGCACCTTGATCTTCGACTTTCAAGCCTCCAGAACTATGAGAAGTGAATTTCTGTTGTTTAAATCATCCAGTCTGTGATATTTTGTTAAGGCACCTCCAGCAGACCCATACAATCCCCAGACACAGACTCCAGATTACTTGTCCCTGGATTCAAGAAGTTTGTAATCTGCTTTCAGGAGTTGAAATCCTATCATTTTAGTATATTACATGATTTCCAGTTAAAGATGAAAGATTCAACAGATACATAATCTAGAAAATTGAACAAATGACAAAGAATTGGAAAGTAGGAAAAAGAAAATGAAGATTCTTTCAGGAGGTGCAATAGAAAGAGAGAAGGTTCATGGGAGGGAATCATTAAAGAAAAATTCAAGAAAATTTCCCAGAATTGAAGGACATGAGTTTCCAGATTGTAAAATCCCGTGAAGAGCCCAATACAGTGATGAATTAGACCCACTAATGAAGTCATTTAATCATTAAATTTTAGAATACTGACAGACCTCTGGCTTCAGAGGAGTGAGGTGGGGGGAGAAGGTGGGTAGATTTCTATCCAAAGGATCAGGAATCAGAGAGCAGCTTTATATTACTTTGAGTTAAAAGAAATTGAGTAATGCCTTTGAAATTCTAAGGAAGAATGATTCCTCAACATAGAATTCTGTACTCAGTAAAATCATCACTGCTTGTGATGAAAGACCAAAGACATTTCAGATATTTGAGGTCTCAAAAATTTTATCCCTTTATACCCTTTCTCTGGAAGATCCTGGAAGATGTGCTCAACCAAAAGAGAGGAAGAGGATCAAAGTGAGACTCACAAGGCAGGTGAGCCAACACAAGAGTGGGGTGACAAGAATTCCCAGGTTAATTTGGCAGGGAGACCTTATGATGAAAGCTGCACATCAAGCTTAAAGAACTGCTGATCTGGACTGAAACAAGGCGTTGTCTTTGGGAGTGATTTCACCTGGATGAACTTGATAGCATGCCTGATATGTATGAATGTATTGAGAGGAATTTCCATACCTAGGGGAGAGTCTAAGGTAACTACATAAAAAAACTAATTACCTAAAAAGAAATTAACACAAAAAACGACAGGTGTTAACAATCAAAAAACAAAATGCTCTTCAGAAAAGAAGTACATGTGATGTACTACAAAAAATCAGCTATGGAGAGCATTTATATAGTCATGACAATGTAAGCATTCAGTAATGATCTGACAAAACGTATTTTATAACATTGGGTGGAAGAGGTAGATGAGAAGTGTGTGTGTGTGTGTGTGTGTGTGTGTGTGTGTGTGTGTGTCTAGTGGGGGTAGGGTGGCAGGACAGGAAAGAGGGCTGAATTGTTTTCTTCTATAGTAGGAAATGACTTGATAATTCCTTTACTGAAAACAAAAAGCAGCAATATAAGTATGTTCATTAGATATATGGAAGAAAAAAAAAAAGAATCATCTAAAGAAACCTTTAAAATGGTTGATTCTAGGGATCAGAAATAATTCGGGTCTAGAATGGGAAACTGCTATTGTAACAAGCCTTGTAGAAGAATTTGACTCTTTAAATCATCTTCATGTATAGCTTTGCTAAAAATAAAATCCAAATAAAATATATCATGGTACTGAAAGACATGACTGGAGAAGTAATGAATGACAAGAGATAATTGCATAAGTTTGACAAGACCCTAAGAGGAAGCAGGAAGCCTTTGGAACATCTTTTTGATGCATCTGAATAAAACTGCACTCTTTTCTTTCTTTTTGGAAAAACGTGTTGTGTTTTATTTAATGAAAATTTATTCAATGGTAATTTATGGATAAATTGAAAAGCATTTTGGAGTGAATAAAGATGTAGCAGAAGGATATGTACAATGGAATAGTGTTTATGTAAAATCTCCAAACACAAAATGATGCTACTTATTGGTTATGGATGTTTATATATGCAGTGCAATTATAAAAGTCTACATCAGAAAGGAAAAAAGGGAGAGGAGGCAAATTACCAGTGTCAGGATTGAGATTGACATTCTATGTTCTACATATATTAAAAGGATAATAATAAGGAAAATTTTTGAACAGCTTTATTTATGCAAACAAATCTTACAACTTACATGAAATGGATAAATTATTTGACAAACACGTACTACCAAAACTCACTCAAGAAGAAACAGGTAACCCGAACAGTAGTATATCTATTAAATAAATTAAATTTGTAGTAAAAAATCTCCCCATAAAGAAAACTACAGGCCCAGATGACTTTACTGGTGCATTCTACCAAACATTCAAGGAAGAACTAATGCTGATTCTATACAGATTCGTCCAGAAAACTAAAAAGGAGGAGATGCTTCCCAAGTTTTTCCCCTAAGATCAGGAGCAAGATGAAGAAGCCTCCTCTCTGCATTTCTATTCAAATGTTGTACGGGAGGTTTTTGCCAGTGCAATAATGCAAGAAAAATAAAAGACCTCCAAATTGGAAACAAAGAAGTATAAATGGCTTTATTTGCAGACAATATTATCATCTATGTAGAAAATGTGATGAGATCTACAGAAAAGCTGCTATAACTAAGAATTGAATTAAGCAAGGTGCAGAGTGCAACATCAGTATGAAAATATATTTATATAATCAGATGTTGAAATAAAAATACCTTTTACAATACCATAAAAGTATGAATGCTTAGAGGTAAGTCTGACAGAAGATGTGAAAAACCTATAAACTGGAAGCTATAAACAATTGCTGAGATAAATTTAAGAAAAATAAATGGAGAATACACTGCATGATTCATAATATTAAATTGTCAGTTATGCTCAAATTAATCTATAGTTTCAAGACAATACCAAATCAAAATCCAAGCAGGCCTTTTTGTAGAAATTGACAAACTGTTTCTACAATTTATATGGACTTCAAAATGGCAAAAACAACTTTTAAAAAGAACAAACTTGGAAGACTAATACTATTTCCAGATTTATTATAAAGCTACTTGAAGTCAAAGCAGTGTGGTATTGGCATAAATGTAGACGAATAGATTAATGGAACAAAATAGAGTCCAGAAACGAACACACACATTTATATGCACAACTGATTTTTGACACAAGTGCAGAGACAATTCAGTGGAAAAGGGATACTCTTTTCAACCAATGGCCCTGGAACAATTGAATATCCATCTGCAAAAATTTGATCCATACCTCATATAATATATAAAAATTCAAAATGGACCATTGACCTAAATGCAAAACCTAAAACTATAAAACTTTTAGAAGAACACAGAAGGTAAAATTTTTGTGCTTTTGGGTTAGAGCAGGCAAAGATTTCTTAAGTATGACAGCAAAAGTACAATCCATAAAAGAGCAAATTGATAAGTTAGACTTCATTACAGTCTTCTGCTTTTAATAGAGAATGAAAAGGGAAACAATAGACTTAGAGAATATATTTGCAATAATATATCTGATTAAGGACTTATAGCAGAAAATGAAAAGAACCTCAAAATTCAAAAACAATCCAATAAAAAATGGGCAAAAGTTGAAACAGACTCTCTACCAAAGAGGACATATGGATGGCAAGTAAGCATATGAACAAATGCTCAACATCATTAGTCATTAGGAAAATACAAATTAAAACCACCATGCGATATCACTATGTATCTATTAGAATGGTTACTATTAAATGGCTGGCCATAACAAGTGCGAAGGAACTCGAATTCTCATACACTGTTGATGGGAATGTAAAATGGTACAAATACTTGGAAATCATTTTGACAGTTTTTGTTTTAAATGTTAAACATACATCTACCATATCATCCATCTATTCTACTCCAGGGTAATTACCGAAGAAGAATAAAACAGATGTCCATACAAAGACTTGGACGTGAATGTTCATAGATGCTTGATTTAAAATAGCTAGAAACTGGAAATAATCTAAATGTCCATCCATAGGAGGATGGAAAAGCAAACTGTGATATACCCATACAATGCAATACTGCTTAGCAATAGAAAGCCATAAACTGTTGACACCCACCACGACATGAATAAATCTCAAAATATGCGGGCAAAAGAAGTCAGACACAGAAGAGTATACATTGTATAATTCCATTGATATAAAATTCTAGAAAATGCAAACTACGATGACAATCAGTGGTTGCCTAGGGTGAGGGGAGGGATGTTGGAAGAGGAAACCTTTGTGGGCAGTAGATATGTTCAGTATCTTGATTGTGGTGATGATTTCATGGGTGTATACATATGTCAAAACTTATAATATTGTACATATTGTATGTTATGTATTTCAAATAGGTATAGTTTATTATATATCAATTATACCTAAATAAAGCTGTTAAATAAATAGAAATAAATCATTCTGGAGGCTGAATGGAGAATGAACTATGGGAAAGAAGGTGAGACTGGAAGCCAAGAGCCCAAGTGTCCACATAAGAGATGAGAACAAGTTCAACTTGGGTGGGGGCAGGGAAAATGGGAGGATGTGGACTTGCCATGGTAATTAGAAGAGGAATTAATTTGTCTCCATAGTGGCCTCTCCAACCATATTTGGAAGAGTATACGGAAAGGGGAGTCTTGTCATCCCTGTGTTGGATTTACAAGTACACTTCAACTCTAAGGAAAGGAGCAGAGAGATAAAGCCATATGATATTTTGGGGAATCAAGAATATTTCAGTTCTTTTGAAGTACAGTGTTGATGAGGACGAGGACTAGGGGAATTTGGAAATACAGAGCTGAGCCCAGTTATGGAGAGCCTTGCATATCACTAAAGAATTTATGACTTTCTACACCAGGTGAGCAGTGAAGAACCCTTCAGTAGTTTTGGATAGGGCAGTTACTCTGTAGATTTTTGGAGAAGATTAAGCTGTATCTGTTTTGTAGGATGATCTGAAGTTTGGGGGATGTTTTAGGTAGTGAGACTAGGCAGGGAAAGCTAATGAAGTCTTGGAACTGTTGAGATAGAGATAGAGAGAGATAGAGATAGAAAGATGATTGATGTAGAAAGGGACTGTTGGTAGGGTTGTCGACTGATACTGATTGGGTTGGAGGATGGGACGAGGGAGAGCCTTCATGGTTGGGCAAATGGTAGGGCGTAGGTTGCTCATAACATTAGCTGAAACCCAATAATTTTGTGCATTTCTAAGATCCTTGACTGCTCCATAAGTTCTTTCATATGTATTTTTTAAAGAGATATTTGCAAAGCTCTCTGATATAGGCAGAGCATGAGGAAACTGAAGTTCAAAGAACGTACGCTTTTTACACAAAAGCAGAAAATTGCAGAGCCTATAGCAGAGTTCTCTTTTTTTCCTTCGGATCCCAAGCTCTTTCTTGTAAAGCTACACTACATGCAAGAATGAGAGGTAAGGGTGTTATTTTCTCTTGCCATGCTGCAGTGTACCACCTACAGAGCCAAGCTGAATTGTTGTGGTTTTCTTTATTTTGCGCTGAAAGCATTGTTTTACAGATGGAGGATGGAGAGTAAGGCAGGAAGTAGATTAAGTACAGTTGTATATGTGTTTTTTGTGTAATACCAGCAAAGAGCCTTTCCTATAGGAAAGGACTTGCTCCCATCGTATTTACCTTTCCTGGGTTAAGGGGCTCTGGCAGTGGAGGTTCCAGATCATTATTGTATCATAGTGGTAATAAGCATTAGACTTCTTACATTTGATATTTTTAAAACATTTGCTGGTTTCCTAGGAAACCAATGCTTGAGTACTGTGTAACCAAACTTTACCATAGATACTGGTTACACAATATCTCAGCAGAAAAAGAGCTTTGGGTTTTAAAACAGGAATAAAAATGTGGGTTGTTGGAATAGTATATGCTGCTTTTTTCTTTAGCCAACAAAGAAGAAAAAATCGCAACCTCGAAATAGATCTTCTGCCTTAAAGAAATGTTGCACGTGTGTGTATAAAATATGTGTGTGTGTGTGTGTGTGTGTATATATATATATATATATATATATATATATATATAAGATCTTGTCAGATTTTATAATCTTGGTGAGCTTCTGAAGGGGTATTTCCTTTTTTGCTTTTCATTAGATTCAAAGCACATTTGCCAGAGATGTTGCTAGTTAAAATGTATAAAACTGTTGTGTCGTTTGAGGCTTGAACCAGATCTAGATGTATTATGGAAACAGATTTGATGATTAAAGTGCTGGACCAGTGTGTTTTGTTCAGTTATTTTATTTTTATTGTATATTAGGAAAATTGGAATGAGGTGGAATTAGAGAGTTAAATGCAATATTTCAAATGTGCAATCTCTTGTAGTTCATAAACATATTTATGCCCACAGTAATATGACTTTAGTGTCAACCAAGTTAAATACTTTTCATTTTCCTAATTCATATTCAGTACTATACTAGGTTAACATGGTACATGGATTGATTTTTTAAAATACTGTCAGTATATTATAGTGCCATTCAGTACATACCAGGTTGTATTCAACAGAAATTGGAATCAAAAATTGCAAAAGCTCTATGGGGTTCAACTTGGCAGCACGAGAGCTTAATTTTGATTCAACAGCTACCAAAATGCCTCATTGATTGGCAACATGGAACAATGATTTTAGACCTCTGTGCCAACTTCTCGTTTTGCTCAAAAACTACCAGACAACCGTAGGCTCTGTTTTTCATAAGTTAAACTATGATGTTCAGGACAATGTGGTAGAAAGAGCATTTGGCTTTGCAATAAAACAGTCATGGTTACTGATTCAGTCACTAGTGAGTGAGGCCCAGAGAGGTTAAGTGACTAATAAGTCAAAGATGTATAGCTAGTCAGTGGCATAGCTAGGGAAAGGAGATAGTTTTCCTGACCCTTCAGGCTAGTGCAGTTCCTACTATATTTTTCCACCTTTCTATTCCTCCAAAACTTTTCAATTGAGCATAGAGAGAGTGGTGTGTTATGCACGGCATTAACTCTGAATAGTTGTTATCCTAACTATGAAGCCAACCAGAGACACCTATCTCCCCTTCCTGCTTCATCATTTTACTCCCCTTAACATATTTGGTCCATCACAGGAAAGAAAAATCATCAAGTAAAAACTGTACGTTAAATGATTTTTTAAAAATCCTTACTCATACATACATGGAGAGCATGGGGTTTTTATAAGAGAGATCCTATTTAAAATACAAAACAATTAAAACTTGCAATTTGCATAGTCAAATTACATTAGCATGTTATAAGTAGAAAGAAACTGCTTTAAGCATAAACCAGCCACAGCAGTAGGAATATTTTGAACATTCTATTTCAAAACATTGAAAAAAGAAGAAAAAAAGAAAGCCTCAATAAAAAAATGTCATTTTTGCCAAACATAACTCCATTTCATTGAAAGTAGCTATTTCTGTAGTAGCAGTTGGCGTTGCACCTATGAGCTTCACACTCAGAACATGGAGATGCATTTAGGGAAGGGGAATTCCAGTGGAGCATTTAAGAAGAAGTCAGCTTATAAGTATATAACACAGTCTGCTTTGATCACTTTACCTAAAACTGTCTCCCTCCTGCCCCATAACTTACAGTTTAATTCATCTATTTTTTTTGAGCCCCAAATAGTCTCTATAATTTAACATCCTCCAGTACTTAGCTTCAGTTCATTTATTCAACTCTGTTCCCTATCTTTCAGTGTGGAGGTTCTACTCTAGTCAAATTCTTTTAATACCGTATTGCTCCTATATGGGGTGATTTAGGTTACATATGCAAAAGGACGTACTGATATGAAAGCCTGGGAGACTGTGCAAACTCTTTGTTGAGAGTTTTTTTAGGATGAAGAAAGGTGGCTTTTTTCTCTGCAATGAAGAAAAGGAAAAACCACGTTGATTTTTTTTATTTATTTATTTATTTATTTATTTATGGCTGTGTTGGGTCCTCATTTCTGTGCGAGGGCTTTCTCTGGTTGCGGCAAGTAGGGGCCACTCTTCATCGCGGTGCGCGGGCCTCTCACTATCACGGCCTCTCTGCCTGCGGAGCACAGGCTCCAGACGCGCAGGCTCAGCAATTGTGGCTCACGGGCCCAGTTGCTCTGCGGCATGTGGGATCTTCCCAGACCAGGGCTCGAACCCGTGTCCTCTGCATTGGCAGGCAGATTCTCAACCACTGCGCCACCAGGGAAGCCCTGATTTTTTTTTTTTTAATGATTTTTTTTAAGGGAACTTTATTTTTATTTATTTATTTATTTACTTTGGGCTGTGCTGAATCTTCATTGCTGTGTGGGCTTCCTTCAGTTACGGCGACTGGGGGCTACTCTTTGTTTCAGTGCATGGGCTTCTCACTGCGGTGGCTTCTCTTGTTGCGGAGCACAGGCTCTAGGCGCACGGGCTTCAGTAGTTGTGCCTCGCGGGCTCTAGAGCGCAGGCTCAGTAGTTGTGGCGCATGGGCTTAGTTGCTCCGTGGCATGTGGGATCTTCCCAGACCAGGGCTTGAACCCGTGTGGCCTGCATTGGCAGGCGGATTCTTTTTTGTTGTTTTGTTTTAGCATCTTTACTGGAGTATAATTGCTTTACATTGTTGTGTTAGTTACTGCTGTATAACAAAGTGAACCAGCTATACATATATCCTCATATCCCCTCCCTCTTGCATCTCCCTCCCACCCTCCTTATCCCACCCCTCTAGGTTGTCGCAAAGCACTGAGCTGATCTCCCTGTGCTACGCAACTGCTTCCCACTAGCTGTTTTACATTTGGTAGTGTATATATGTCAATGCCACTCTCTCACTTCGTCCCAGCTTACCCTTCCCCCACCCTGTGTCCTCAAGTCCATTCTCTATGCCTGCGTCTTTATTCCTGTCCTGCCCCTAGGTTCTTCAGAACCATTTTTAGATGATGGCCATTCTCACCGGTGTGAGGTGATGCCTCATTGTACTTTTGATTTGCATTTCTCTAATGATTAGTGATGTTGAGCATCTTTTCATGTGTTTGTTGGTAATCTGTATATCTTCTTTGGAGAAATGTCTATTAGGTCTACCACCCATTTTTGGACTGGATTGTTTGGTTTTTTTGATATTGAGCTGCATGAGCTGCTTACATATTTTGGAGAGTAATCCTTTGTCAGTAGCTTCGTTTGCAAATATTTTCTCCCATTCTGAGGGTTGCCTTTTTGTCTTGTTTATGGTTTCCTTTGCTGTGCAAAAGCTTTGAAGTTTCACTAGGTCCCATTTGTTTATTTTTGTTTTTATTTCCATTTCTCTAGGAGGTGGGTCAAAAAGGATCTTGCTGTGATTTATGTCATAGAGTGTTCTGCCTATGTTTTCCTCTAAGAGTTTTATAGTGTCTGGCCTTACATTTAGGTATTTGATCCATTTTGAGTTTATTTTTGTACATGGTTTTAGGGCGTGTTCTAATTTCGTTCTTTTACGTGTAGCTGTCCAGTTTTCCCTGCACCACTTATTAAAGAGGCTGTCTTTTCTCCATTGTGTATTCTTGCCTCCTTTATCAAAAATAAGGTGACCATAGGTGCGTGGGTTTATCTCTGGGTTTTCTATCCTGTTCCATTGATCTATATTTCTGTTTTTGTGCCAGTACCATACTGTCTTGATTACTGTAGCTTTGTAGTATAGTCTGAAGTCAGGGAGCCTGATTCCTCCATCTTGGTTTTTCTTTCTCAAGATTGCTTTGGCTCTTTGGGGCCTTTTGTGTTTCCATACAAATTGTGAAATTTTTTGTTCTAGTTCTGTGGAAAATACTATTGGTAGTTTGATAGAAATTGAATTGAATCTCTAGATTGCTTTGGGTAGTATAGTCATTTTCACAATGTTGATTCTTCCAATCCAAGAACATGGTATATCTCTCCATCTGTTGGTATAATCTTTAATTTCTTTCATCACTGTCTTATAGTTTTCTGCATACAGGTCTTTTGTCTCCTTAGGTAGGTTTATTCCTAGGTATTTTATTCTTTTTGTTGCAATGGGAGTGTTTCCTTAATTTCTGTTTCAGATTATTCATCATTAGTATATAGGAATGCAGGAGATTTCTGTGCATGAATTTTGTATCCTTCTACTTTACCAAATTCATTGATCAGCGCTAGTAGTTTTCTGGTAGCATCTTTAGGATTCTCTATGTATAGTATCATGTCATCTGCAAACAGTGACAGCTTTACTTCTTCTTTTCCGATTTGGATTCCTTTTATTTCTTTTTCTTCTCTGATTGCTGTGGTTAAAACTTCCAAAACTATGTTGAATAATAGTGGTGAGAGTGGGCAGCCTTGTCTTCTTCCAGATTTTGGTGGAAATTGTTTCAGTTTTTTACCATTGAGATAGATATTGGCTGTGGGTTTGTCATATACAGCCTTTATTAGGTTGAGGTAAGTTCCTTCTATGTCCATTTTCTGGAGAGTTTTTATCATAAATTGGTGTTGAATTTTGTCAAAAGCTTTTTCTGCATCTATTGAGATGATCATATTGTTTTTATCCTTCAATTTATTAACGTGGTGTATCACATTGATTGATTTGCATATATTGAAGAATCCTTGCATTCCTGGGATAAACCCCACTTGAATATGTTGTGTGATCCTTTTAATGTGCTGCTGAATCTGTTTGCTAGTATTTTGTTGAGGATTTTTACATCTATGTTCATAAGTGTTATTGGCCTGTAGTTTTCTTTTTTTGTAACATCTTTGTCTGATATTGGTATCAGGGTAATGGTGGCCTCGTAGAATGAGTTTGGGAGTGTTCCTCCCTCTGCTGTATTTTGGAAGAGCTGGAGAAGGATAGGTGTTAGCTCTTCTCTAAATGTTTGATAGAATTTGCCTGTGAAGCCACCTGGTCCTGGACTTTGGTTTGTTGGAAGATTTATAATCACAGTCTCAATTTCAGTGGTTGTGATTGGTATGTTTATATTTTCTATTTCTTCCTGGTTCAGTCTCAGAAGGTCCTGCTTTTCTAAGAATTTGTCCATTTCTTCCAGGTTGTCCATTTTATTGGCGATAGTTGCTTGTGGTAATCTCTCATGATCCCCTGTATTTCTGCAGTGTCAGTTGTTACTTCTCCTTTTTCATTTCTAATTCTGTTGATTTGGGTCTTCTCCCTTTTTTTCTTGATGACTCTGGCTAATGGTTTATCAATTTTATTTATCTTCTCGAAGAACCAGCTTTTAGTTTTATTGATCTTTGCTATCGTTTTCTTCATTTCTTTTTCATTTATTTCTGATCTGATATTTATGATTTCTTTCCTCTGCTAAGTTCGGGGACTTGTTGTTCTTTTTTCTCTAATTGTTTTAGGTGTAAGGTTAGGCTGTTTATTTGAGATTTTTCTTGTTTCTTGAGGTAGGATTGTATTGCTATAAACTTCCCTCTTAAAACTTCTTTTGCTGCATCCCATTGGTTTTGGGCCATCGCGTTTTCATTGTCATTTGCTTCTAGGTATTTTTTGATTTCCTCTTTGATTTCTTCAGTGATCTCTTGGTTATTTAGTAGTGTAGTGTTTAGCCTCCATGTGTTTGTATTTTTTACAGGTTTTTTCCTGTAATTGATATCTAGTCTCGTAACGTTGTGATCGGAAAAGATAAGTTGATAGGATTTCAATTTTCTTAAATTCACCAAGTCTTGATTTGTGACCCAAGATATGATCTATCCTGGAGAATGTTCCATGAGCACTTGAGAAAAATGTGTATTCTGTTGTTTTTGGATGGAATGTCCTACAAATATCAATTAAGTCCATCTTGTTTAATGTATCATTTAAAGCTTGTGTTTCCTTATTTATTTTCATTTTGGTTGATCTGTCCATTTGTGAAAGTAGGGTGTTAAAGTCCCCTACTATGATTGTGTTATTGTCGATTTCCCCTTTTAAGGATGTTAGCATTTGCCTTATGGATTGAGGTGCTCCTATGTGGTGCATAAATATTTACAATTCTTATATCTTCTTCTTGGATTGATCCCTTGATTATTATGTAGTGTCCTTCCATGTCTCTTGTAATAGTCTTTATTTTAAAGTCTATTTTGTCTGATATGAGAATTGCTACTCCAGCTTTCTTTTGATTTCCATTTGCATGGAATATCTTTTTCCATCCCCTCACTTTCAGTCTGTATGTGTCTCTAGGTCTGAAGTGGTTCTCTTGTAGACAGCATATATATGGGTCTTGTGTTTGTATCCATTCAGCCTGTCTATGTCTTTTGGTTGGAACATTTAGTCCTTTTACATTTATGGTAATTATCGATATGTATGTTCCTATTACCATTTTCTTAATTGTTTTGGGTTCGTTATTGAATGTCTTTTCCTTCTCTTGTGTTTCCTGCCTAGAGAAGTTCCTTTAGCATTTGTTGTAAAGCCAGTTTGATGTTGCTGAATCCTCTTAACTTTTGCTTATCTGTAAAGGTTTTAATTTCTCCATCGAATCTGAATGAGATCCTTGCTGGGTAGAGTAATCTTGGGTGTAGGTTTTTCCCTTTCATCACTTTAAATATGTCCTGCCACTCCCTTCTGGCTTGCAGAGTTTCTGCTGAAAGATCAGCTGTTAATAACCTTATGGAGATTCCCTTGTATGTTATTTGTTGCTTTTCCCTTGCTGCGTTTAGTATTTTTTCTTTGTATTTAATTTTTGATACTTTGATTAATATGTGTCTTGGCTCCTTGGATTTATCCTGTATGAGATTCTCTGCATTTCCTGGACTTGATTGACTCTTTCCTTTCCCATATTAGGGAAGCTTTCAACTCTAATCTCTTCAAATATTTTCTCAGTCCCTTTCTTTTTGTCTTCTTCTTCTGGAACCCCTATAATTCAAATGTTGGTGCATTTAATCTTGTCCCAGAGGTCTCTGAGACTTTCCTCAATTCTTTTCACTCTTTTTTTCTTTATTCGGCTCTGTGGTAGTTATTTCCACTATTTTATCTTCCAGGTCACTTACTCGTTCTTCTGCCTCAGTTATTCTGCTATTGATTCCTTCTAGAGAATTTTTAATTTCACTTATTTTGTTGTTCATCTTTGTTTGTTTGCTCTTTAGTTCTTCTTGTTCCTTGTTAATGGTTTCTTTTATTTTCTCCATTCTGTTTCCAAGATTTTGGATCATCTTTACTGTCATTACTCTCAGTTCTTTTCCAGGTAGACTGGGCAGGCAGATTCTTAACCACTGCACCACAAGGGAAACCCCACATTGATTTTTAAAGTGATGCTTCACAGCTCTGATTTCCTAAAGAGATGCAGTCAACAATTTGTCAGCTGTGTTAATTGATGGACTGAAACCCATATGTGTGTGTATGTGTATGTTTGGTGCAGGGGAGGGGGTGCTGGAGGGTGGCAGGAGGAATGTAAATGATGCTCTCCTTTTTTCAGCTATTCCTTAGTGGCCCAAAAACATTTTGGAAAGGGAAAAGAAGAATCGAACAGATAGCAGCAGCTAAGATGGGTAGAACTGGTGTTCTAGGTGGTCATTAAAATATAAAATGTTCTCATTTTCATGAGAATAGAGGAAGAGGCAACTTGAAATGGTTTATTTATTTATTTTTTAATGAGTGGTTTATTCTTTCCAAGTACAAATGAAGTGGATTGAGAGGTTAGATAAAGCTTATATTCAGCCATTTTATTGGTTACCACAAATGGTTTACAGCTTAGGTAGGTGGGTGATTAAATTCAGGATTTTAAGGATTTACCAATAAAATGATACTTTCTTCTGAAAATGTATTTATGACTGCTAGGTTAATGGAAACTAAAACTTATTTCAATATTTGTGTGACTCTTTCCATAGGTATTGACTGATGTGTACAAAGTACAGCAAAGCATAAGTTTAAAAAGTGGGAGATGTTATAATAAACATTACTTTAAAAATTTATAAAAAAACAAATTTGAGAGAGAGAGAGAGAGATCATTGTCCACTGCTCTTCTAGGCAGATTTGATTTGGGAGAGCTGGGACACAGATGCTAGATCCTAATAATACTGGGTGTGAACTTGAAAGATCTGGAGTTCTTTCTCATCCCTGCCGGTGGATAGCTAATTGGGAGAGGTGGGTGATTTGCTTAATTATTTGAGGCTCAAATTATTTAACAAATGAGGCATTATCTTGCAATAGATGGGGAGGGCATATAGGCACTCTGCCTGTCTGAATTACAGTTGACCATTGAACAACATAGATTTGAACTCTGTGGGTTCACTTATATGTGTACCTTTTTCAATAAATATAGTAACTGTATTTTTATTTTACTAGTCTTTAAATTAACTAGGTGTGAGGAAAAGTTTGTGTTTAATTAGAGATCACAATAAGTGGAATCAAAAGAACCAGGGTTTGAGTCCTGATTGTATCCAAACTGTTCAGCTTCCTGCCCTTGGGTGAGTCCTTTATCAATACTTCTGGTTTTGAGGCAGACATAGCAGTACACGGATTTTTGACAGCGCATGGGGTTTGGGGCGTTGGCACCCCTAACTCTTGTATTGTTCAAGGGTTAACTGTACTCAAACTGTGTTTCAACTATGTATCCCCTGCCTCTTGCAGAAGAAAAACAAAACAGAGGACACTGGGATGATTTTCACCTCACTCAGGAAGAGTAGAATGTCATTCTAGACAAAGAACTGGAACTCTTCAGACTCTCAAGTCACGGCTTGCTGGACTTGTGTATAAAATGAAGGACATGGGCTAGTGCTGAAAGGGCATTCCAGGGAGTTTAGGATAAACCATATTCATTCATCATGAAGATTAAAGCAACAGAAAAGGAGGTTAATGTTAACACAGTGCAAACAGAATACAGAAAAGCCAAAGGAAAGAGAAGGAACAGTAAAAAGTTTATGCAGGAATTGAATTCTAAGCTAGCCTTGGAAGAGGAAAACCAGAAACTGGTGGGTTAATGGTAGGAAGCAATTCCACTGAAATTTTTGAAGGTGGCTGAATTTTAGAAGTAGTTAATGGACCAGAGGAAGATGATGGAAGAGAAGCTGAAAGGCCAGACCAAGGAGATGAGGTCTGATGAGAAGAGCACTAGGGACCAATGTGGAATTTCTTTTTCTTTTTTTTTTTTTTTAAACTTATTTATTTATTTATTTATTTTTTGGCTGTGTTGGGTCTTCATTTCTGTGCAAGGGCTTTCTCTAGTTGTGGCAAGCGGGGGCCACTCTTCTTCGCGGTGCGCGGGCCTCTCACTATCGCGGCCTCTCTTGTTGTGGAGCACAGGCTCCAGACGCGCAGGCTCAGTAGTTGTGGCTCACGGGCCCAGTTGATCCGGGGCATGTGGGATCTTCCCAGACCAGGGCTTGAACCCGTATCCCCTGCATTGGCAGGCGGATTCTCAACCACTGCTCCACCAGGGAAGCCCCAATGTGGAATTTCTGAACAAGGCAGTGGCATGATGGAGTTGATATCTGGGGAAGATCATTATACCATCCAGCATCTCTTTGTAGGATGAATAGAGAGGGGAGGCTGGAGAATCAGGTAGGAGGCTAGTGAATGCATGTGGTAATAGGGTTGATGGAGGCTGTGGCATCATAAAAGGAAATGAGTGGGTAGATCTGAGAGACAGTGGAGAAGCATACTCGACAGGTTATTTCTGTTTTTAGTTAACCTGTTTGTGGCAATTGTTCTCCCTCTTCTTATGGAGCCAATTTTGAAGAAGTAAAATTTCTGTGTTATCATGGACAAAGAAATGCTTCGTGGAAATTTCTCAATTTTCTTTGGTCTGTATCCTGATTATAGACAACCTGAACTATTCAAACACAGTGTGGTCTTTAACTCTGTTATAAAGCAGTAACAGATCTGGTTATGCCAGGGGTCCCATCAGGCTTCTGTATTCCTGGTCAGTGAAATATTCCTTCTTATCCAGAAGGTCTGTATGATGTTGTATTCCTGTCCTACTATATCAGCATTTTAACCAATTCTCTTGTTCTTAATATCTTAGGATTTGTCGAGCTTAATTTTTTGGCAGGCAATAATTGAGGTTTTTGATAAGGAAACAAATGGCCTAATGAGTAATAATGACGTTTTTGGAATGTACACTTTGTGCAGGGCATGTTTCTGCATGTTTCTAGACACTTCCCAGGCATTAATTTTAACACCTTACTGCCATTTGTTGAATGCTTACAATGTGCCTGGCTCTGAGTACTAAGCATTTTACATGGATAATCTCATGTAATTTTCCTAACAATTAGAAAGTAGCTAGTGTTCTTCCTTCCATTTTACAAATAAAGGAAAGCAAGACAGAGTTCTAATGGAGGCATTGCTTTACTACAGCAGAATCAATTCTGGATACTTTTGTAGCTGGACTATGGTCATGTAACATACCTTATTGATTTCCTAAATAAAGCACCTTATATAACAACCCTCAATGGAGTCAAGATGAGATATGGCTAAGCTTTAAAGTTCTTTTTCTTAGGTACAATTCCTGTTCTGTGTCCAGAAATGAGTCAGGAACATCTGTTTCTTTCTGTGGAAGTATCTGATGGCTTCTTAACCACGCCTCTAACATTTGCGGCTGTCCAACAGTGAGCTGCCCCTCGAGCTAGTAATGTCTTTATCACTGGAGAGTTTTCATTAAAAGCTCAGTGACCGGGCTTCCCTGGTGGCACAGTGGTTAAGAATCCTCCTGCCAATGCAGGGGACACAGGTTCGAGCCATGGTCCGGGTAGATCCCACAGGTTGTGGAGCAACTGAGCCCATGTGGACAACTACTGAGCCTGCACTCTAGAGCCCGTGAGTCACAACTGCTGAGCCCGCGTGCCACAGCTACTGAATCCCGCGCGCCTAGAGCCCATGCTCCGCAACAAGAGAAGCTACCGCAGTGAGAAGCCCACGCACCACAAGGAAGAGTAGCTCCCGCTCGCGGCAACTAGAGAAAGCCTGTGCGCAGCAGTGAAGACCCAACGCAGCCAAATAAAGAAATAAATAAAAGCTCAGTGACCATTTAATGCAGATGTCATAGATGCTGGATGAAAGGAAGGGAAGTAGTATGAAATAGTATTTGAGATCTCTCCCAATCCTGAGATACTTTAAGATTCTAAGTTCCATTAAAATTATTTCAGGACACAGTTAGAGTAGAGCAGCAATTCTTAGGTCAGTGTTTTATAGCTTTTGGCCAAAGGCCATTCAAAGGTTAACAGAGCAAAGAGAAGTGGATATAATAGGATTTGGAAAAAAAACTTTTAAAACAGAAACCAAGTTGGAGTAACTTTCTGTGCAAAATGTAGGTAACTTTTAAGGATAAATTTCAGAAAAGAAATCCTCAGATCAGTATAGTACCATGCCATTTTAATTTTAGAGTATAAAATAAATTAATCTCTGATTTTTTAAAAAGCCAATAAAAAAGTGGGTCCTAAAAGTGATGTTTACAGTCAGTGAGTTTCTATAGTAGCTTAAGTTCTCAAGGAAGCATTACAAATGATAATAATAACTGCTTATTTTCACTACAGAAAGCTTTTATTGAGCACTTTTACCTACGCCAAACACTCTACTAAATGTTTTACGTGGATTTTTCTCTATAACTTTTACACTAACCCCATGAGGTAAGTATTATTATTGGCATCAATTTTCTTTTTTTTTTAATATTTTTAAAAATTTATTTTATTTATTTATTTTTGGCTGTGTTGGGTCTTGGTTGCTGCACGCAGGCTTTCTCTAGTTGTGGCAAGTGGGGGCTACTCTTCGTTGCCGTGCACGGGCTTCTCAT
Source organism: Balaenoptera acutorostrata (assembly GCF_949987535.1). Classification (NCBI taxonomy): domain Eukaryota; kingdom Metazoa; phylum Chordata; class Mammalia; order Artiodactyla; family Balaenopteridae; genus Balaenoptera; species Balaenoptera acutorostrata. The sequence goes on from NC_080079.1 coordinate 40,444,727, forward strand.
TGTGGTGGCTTCTCTTGTTGCGGAGCACGGGCTCTAGGCGCATGGGCTCCAGTAGTTGTGGCACACAGGTTCAGTAGTTGTGGCTTGCGGGCTCTAGAACTCAGGGTCAGTAGTTGTGGCTCATGGGCTTAGTTGTTCTGCGGCATGTGGGATCATCCCGGACCAGGGCTTGAACTCATGTCCCCTGCATTGGCAGGCGGATTCTTAACCACTGTGCCCCAGGGAAACCCATTGGCATCAATTTTCAAATGAGCATTTCAAGGCTAAAGAAAGTAAAGAAATTGCCTAAAGGCAGTATCTGGATTTGAACACAGATCTGATTCCTATGTCTGCTCTTTGCACCCTACTATTTTTCTCATTGCCTCTGCAGAATATGCAATTTCATCTATAATAAATGACTGTATCTGTTGTGCTTATTTATGTTGTAGCTTGCCATAGAGTTAAAGCATCCTTGCTTGGATAAGCTAGGTTAATTGAGGGGAGGAGCAACCGAATATTGGTTCTGAATATTAAGCTTCAAATTATTTTGGAACCTGGTCTCTTAGTAACTGAATGGGTGGCTGTTACATTTTAAATAAAATAAAAAGAAAATCATGTGAAATCCTAAGCCATATCTTAGACTTGAATATAGATTACTTTGGTCAGTGAATAGTTGCTTTTTGAAAAATTTTTCATTTCTTAGCTCCAAAAACAGAAAAAGCATAATCTCTTAGTAGTCGGAAAATACAGCCTTCCTGGTACTTACTTGTAAAATCTATATTATTTTTAAAATAGAGGCTATGCTGTCCCTATTCAGCAGCATGGCTTACTTGTACCAATTGTCTTAGGTAAAGTAAAATTAAATTTTCAGTGAGTGAGGGAAAATGAAAGGACATATTCATACTTTGAGTTGTCTATCTTTGTAGTTTTCACGCTATTGTACTTTTGCCTGAAAATAGAAATGCATTTTATAAATCTTAATTCTCTCAGTATTTAAAATAAATCTTCCTAATTATCTAGAATGCCCAATTAAGTTTTGAAGGAAAATCTGGAACATCAGATATACAAACTTTTGACTTATGATACAGACATGTGTACAGTTAAATATGCACATCTAGGAAAATTAATCATGGCTCTGTCTCAAAAACTCATATTTTGATAGAAAAAATTTTGGTGAAACAAAATACATGAAACCATTTTCTACTCTCATTAAATGACCCTGTTCATTTCCTGTTTTGATTTTGGACATTATTCCAAGATGATCTCTCTAGAGAGTGTTAAAATTCATGCTCTAAAAATATAATGACAATTTTAACCTCACCACAAGGCAAATCTTTCCATTTTACAGTAAGTTCATGTTGATGTACTTAAAAAGAAACCACTTAGGATTAATATAAAGGTTTTTGAGTTTTTAAATAGGGTTTTTGGATTCATATTGACAATTATAGTTTTTACCAATAATCTAGGAAAGTTATCATTTATGCCCGTCAATGGAGAAGTAAGTATCCATTTGCAAAAGGAAATTAATCTCTCCTTTAATGGGAAGAAATAGTCATCATGAACTTGGACATGGAAATTTACAAATAAGCACAGGTTCCCAAGTGTCAGAGGGTTCCCAATATATCAGTGTCAATAGGCCTAACTCTAAAAATTGTCCTTTAGCATTTGTAATCTTTGGAAGGTTTATTGAAGAGTTTTTAAAATCATCTTTCAAGAAAAAGTTTTGGAATTTTTTTTATGAAAGTTAGTTGTGGAATAGAGTAGTGGAACTTGCTCTCTAGAATTGTGAACCTTATTTATATCTCATTAAAAATAGTAGCGATTAATTCCATTTTATTAGAGAAAATTACCTTAAGCTAAATAATGAACTATATAAATATTAGGAAGGGTGAGGTTGTCAAGGGGGTAGAGATTCAGATTTTTCTGACGTTTCTAAAATTACAACAAACTGTGAGGCCCACTGTGAAGAGGGAAAAGGTGTACAAAAAGATGTTTAAATTCCTGAAGTCAGTCTTTACATACACCACTATTTTTCTTTAGGCTCAGTGTATAATTTTTTTCTCTCTTTCCTCCTTTGGAACATACTGATATTATTTTCTTAGCGCATTTTCTGGTTCCTGTTTGTTAGCTGCTTGCCAACTCTGTCAAAATCAGGGAATTTCCCAAGCACATATAGAGGAGTTTGTATTAGACGATTTGCAATGTCCATGCAGGTATAATGTCTACGATTTAAAGTTTCTGTAATGAACTTGGTATGCTTGGTGTAGATGTATAATAGACCAGGCAGAATCTTCAGTAAATGCTATCATTTTTTCCTATTAACAACTATGCTGCACATGTACTAAATGCCCCTTAAGTATTTTGCAAAGATGATTTAATAATGCTGAGAGACGTTGTACCCAATTTCCTATTACTACTGTAACTACTACAAATTTAGTAACTTAAAACAATACAAATTCGTTATGTTAGCATTTTGTAGGTTAGAAGTCAGATGAGGGCCTCATTGGGCTAAAATGAAGGAGTAGGCAGAGCCTTTTCTTGTAGCTCTAGGGGAGAATGTTTTCCCTTGTCTTTTCTAGCTTCTAGAGACTCCCCACATTCCCTGGCTTTTGACTCTCTTCCATCTTCAAAGCCAGCAAAGGCTGGTCCAGTCTTTTCTGACACTGCATCACTCTGACTCTGGTTCTTCTGCCTCTCTTACTTACTAGGACCCTTGTGATTTCATTGGACCCACCTGGATAAAGTACTCTCCCCATCTCAAGGTCCATACCCTTAATAACATCTGAAAGTGCCTTTTGCCATGTAAAGTAATAGATTCCCAGGTTCAGGGATTAGAAAGTGTACATCTTTGGGGAGCCATGGTGCTGCCTTCTGCAGGCATGGACAATTTCTGTTTAATGGTTGAAAATGGTCTTTGTTAGAGGAAATTATTATATACCATTTTTGCTGATAGATTTAATCATAACTTTGGGACCATGATTTTTTCTTTCTCTACATTCTACACTATTTGGGGCATATTCAAACTATCTCTAATTAAATAACTACAGTAGTGAAATTCATTATAAGTAATAATAGATAACAGTCATTGAGTACTCTACTCAGAGCTGGGTACTTTTTACGCCTTATCTCACTGAATCCTCAGAACTCTCTGCAGAAGGTATTATTTTTCTCCTATTTTATAAATGATAATATTGAGGATTTGAAATTTTAAATAATTTTCCCAAGGCCACCAAGCTAGTGAGTGACATGTGTGATAAGAACACAGGTAATGTGGCACCAAGACTGGTACCTGTATGTACACTCACAACTGCTTGACAATAGGGATATTTATTTGCAAATCTCATCACTCATGTGTCCACATCCACAGTGGGTACCTTTAAATATTCATTGGATTCATGAATGGTCTTACATAATGATATACTCCATTGGTCTTCTGACTGGTCCCATAATGGGTAAGATAAATATGGACTTAATGGAACAGTGTTAAAGAACACTGCTATACTTATTGTACTTAATGCTTTCCATGATGATTGTTCTCCATGTTGGCTCCAGCCTCAAGAGCAGGCCCTCATCATTGTCATCCCTCTCATCCTGGTATTGTACGTACCTCTGTCCTACCTTCTTCTGTACCTCTTCTGTCATCTCCCCACTAAACATTTTGGCAGCAACTTTAGAAACATCTGTCGCCCTAGCCTAGGAACAAACTAACTGCTTTCTATCAAATGAGGGTGGCACTTGGCAGTTCATGCTTTAATCTTCTTCGGGAGACCCTTTGGTCTAAAGCCATAGAACTAAATCCTTGGAGCCCTACTATCCCACGTGTGTAGCAAAGGGCAAAACCCATGTGAAAGGCATATGATAGAATAAATTGAAATTATACAGCCTGACCTTCTCCGAAATGTTAGTGAGGCATCGATCTTCCTGCGATGTCACCTGTGGACAATTTCAGTATGGCACCGAGAGGCTTTTGTTCAAACATCAGTTCCTATCGCGATACTGCCGCGTGACAGCTGGGTGATGCTAGGCAAGTTTCTTAACCTCTTTAGGGAGAGTAAGGACCTTGATGTGTCTTGGTTCACTCTTGCGGGTATACACATATGATTAAGATTCAGTCACTGATCTCTAAGGAAACCATAATTTCCTGAGGGAAAAGTCACATGTAATAACCTAATTCATGTAAATCAAAATTACAGGCCATGGGTAATCATTACTGGACATGTCCTTCTTGATTTTCTTCTAAGAAAAAAAGCAGCCCTGACATTCGGAAACTGATTCGATGCTCAAGGCTAGACTTCAAAGTTCTTACAAACGGATGTGATGCTTTAAAACGAAGCCATGTTGTTCTCCTGCTGGACATAAACCATCTTATACACTGTCCATTTCAGACTGGGTCACTGGGCAAGCAGCAAAATATCAGACATCTTCCTCTCTCTCACTAAATGTGTGATGGCTGCTTTACCAATTCCAACTTCTGGCTTGCTCTAATCTGTAGATGAGATTTATTGAGATATCCAATCGTAGAATTGCCCCTGCTTTTTGACAGTACCCAATTTAGAATGAACCTTCAGCTCCTTAGAAACTCCTTAAAATTATCCAATAATAGCCCAAATCCTATAATAGTTTCTTTCTAACATCGCTTACTGAGATGCCTCACAGCTCCCTATGGGGTGCATTCTGCCTCTCTGCAATGAATAACAAACACAACTTGTCAACCACAGCTAAGATCTTTAGCTGAAGGGCATTGACATTTCTAAAAACTAATTCAATCAATGACTGAAGTCAGATTGTTGTGAAAAATCATAGAATTCTACAACTGTCTTTAATTTGGTTCTTTAAAAATAAATTTTATTATTTTTATCCATGTACATGGTTTAAAAAGTCAGTAAGACTAGAAGGGCTTATAATGAAGAACAATATCCTTGCATGCTCTTTGCATCCCAGTCCCAAAAGGAAACATGATATGGGTGTCATTACTCACTTTAGTCAGAAGCTTGATTACTGTATTTAATTTCCAAGAACTCCTTCCTGTTCTCTGATTAGCCTTTCTTCATTGTATCCTCTTAGACTTTTTTTTTGATGTAATATCCTCTTGCTTTTCTCCTCTGTAGACATGGATTTGATGTCATTATATTCTCATTATTAATATTAAGTAATTTTTCTGTCTCTGAAATACTGTGTGTGTGGGTTTGTGTGTTATATATTTTGCTTTCACCTGTGTGTTAAAGAAGTGATCTTAGCTTGCTTGTGTATATTGACAAGAATGAGGATTTTGGAAGGTTGACCCATGTTTGCTGGGGTGGACCTTCATAGCACAGATAGCCCTCACACTTCTGATCCCTAAATGCCAGAATGCTAAAGATTTTGTTCTTATCTACTAATTTGTAATTCTGTTCTAATTGTAAGCAGTCATATATGAAGATTTTATGTATGAAATTTGTTTTTACAAATTTATACTTTGTGTAAATATATAGCTTTGACCTATTAAAAAAAAAAACAGTATGGCTTTAACCTGATTGTCCTATAATCTTTTTGTTTGTTCACAGAAAACATAGGGAAACTCCAAAAAGGCTCTCTGACCAATCTATTTTGTATATTATTGTTCTCTTTGACCTCTTAGGCAAAACTACTCAAGACAGTCTATTATTGTGCTCATCTTTGTTCTATAACAGAGAAGCTCTCCATTGAGTTTATTTATGACCCCCAGTATTCTAAGTACTTTATGTATCTTAACTTATCTAATTCTCACACCAGCCCTATGAGTTGACTTACACATTCTCCATATAGTTTTCAAAATATTGCCGTTTAAAATTTTTCCTTTGCTTTAAAAATAATGAAAAATTTTCATGATAATTAAAAACCCTGGTTAGAGTTACAAGCATAGATATTGATTCCCTGTCTAATTTAATTTTAGTTAACCCAGATGTGCACATATAGCCAACTGTTTTCACGTATGAATTTGAACTCTGACGTCACTCTGTTCGTATGGAAATCAAAAGCTCTCCTAATATTTTAAGAATAGGTTAGTTATTTTTATCAGTATCCTCGTGTGGGACATTAAAATTACCTGTATTTACATTTACTGTCTCTTGTCATAAGTTATTTCATCTGCTTTGCATCTGTGTCTTTGCTTTGGAAAACTAAATGCTATTTAAGCTTTTAAATCCTAACTTTCAAAGTAAGCGAAAAATTAAACAATATGGAAAATTCATGGCAGCAGCGTGACCCCCCCTAGGCTGAAGAGAATTCAAGCTGAAATGCCTAGTGTCTGTCTACACTTAGAGCAGGAAATATAGGATTGCAAATCAAATGCATCTAGTTTTCTAGGGTCTGATAAAAAGCCTTTTGTAAAGTCTTTTAATTGACATGGGAATATATTCTGCGTTCACAGTCATTGAAATTAAATACTTGGTAATTAGAAGTTAGATTTTATTGCTTATTTAAAAAGAAAGAATAAGATAGAGTGCTTAAAAAAACAGTGAAAATTCAATAGTCATGTCTCAAGCTTAGTGCTAATAAGCATTGATTCAGCGGCAAAGACTTGATGAAAGTGTATGCCGATGTAATGAAAATAAATACGTTTTAATGAGAGTCTGTTTTAGTTACTGGTAATGATGGCCTGCGAGATGCCATCTTGACTTCCAGGTTTCAATACAACTTTCACTCTGGCCTTTTGGTTATCTGGAGTGAGTCCTGGTGAAGTTTTCAGGTGATCTCGTAGTGATGATGAGGATGATATCGACATTTCACTATTGTAAGCGCTCTGTGGCTTTTGGCATGCTTTCATATGCATCATCTCGTTACCTTTATGACCACCTCCAAGTTTTCAAAGCAGGAAAACATATTAGAAAATATACACAGGAATGTGCTTAAATGTCTGCCTGCAAAAGCCTAGAGATCTCTTTGGGTGACAGATCTTTTTCCATTATGGTGACACTGTAAGGTAGAGTCAGGTGAGAAAGTCAGGCAAGTAGTCAAAGAGAGAGCCTCACAAGAGCTTCACAAATTTATACTTGCAGGTGTTACAAACTGGACATCTACAAGCCGTATTTGAACCATACATGTATTTTATTTTGGCAGCATGGTATTTTGAAAATTTAGAATTTAATGCCTTTTGGTAGCCAAGTAGCCCAGATCCTCACCAGTCTCCATTCCCTTTCACTTGGCATGTGCTTACTGATTTGTAATGACTTTCCTAGTTCTGAAGGAAAGGGTACCTTGCTCCCTATCTCTGGAAAATTCCAGCCACATTATGTTCTATGTGAACAGGGCTCCCAGGAGCAGTATAGGCCATTCTGAAGACATTTGATTTTTTTAAATCTGTGGTGTGAAAGGTGGAGAGACCCCATCTTGTTGGGTGCAATTAGGAAAGACTTCAGGAGGATGTGACTTCTAAGATGGACCTTCAAGAATGAACTACATTCTAATGGTTTTGCTCAGATGTTCTGACTCATAGGAAACAACTGGAAAATTGGGGACCTGGCTTGTCTAAAACTTGAGTAAATCACTGCTTGTATATACATTACTTAGTCACCAACACAATTGCTCAAGTCAGAAGTCTGTGAGTCATGCAGAACCTTTTTTCTCTTCTACCCTGTTTGGCTGTTAGAGACTTCTGTGGTTTCCCTTTCTAAATAGTTGTCCAGTATCCTCTCCATTCTCCATCATTATTGACTCAATCATGGTCCAAGCCTTAATCATTTTATAACAAATTGTTTGACTCTCTGACTATGAGACCACCTGCCTAAAAGCCTCCAATGTCTTTCCATAGTCTTCATATTGAAGGGAAAGTTCCTAACATGATATAAAAAGTCCAATATGGCTTAACTCCTGCATCTCTTTTCATTATAATCTCTTGATGTACACTTCCACTGTCAAACTGTGTATAGTTCCCTGAATACATCATTGTATTTTATGTCCTTTGCCTTTGGTCATATGATTCCCTTTGTTGGAAACAATCTTTCTGCACTTGGCTGGCAATGTCTTACTTTTAAGGTTTATATCTAGCATCACCTCCTCAAATAAGTTTTTCCCAGTTCTCATTTATTGATGGTATTCAATTGAGACACAGTGGGGAAATGCCAAGATTTTTGAAGAGATTACCAGAATCTCTTGTGCGCATCTTCACTTGCTTTCTGCCCATCTTTTAAACCACTGGCTATTGTTGCAACAATCAAATGTGCACAGGTGTAACCTGAGAGCACTGTGTCTTGGCCATACCTCACCTCTCCTCACTTCTGAGGTCTACTAGGTATGTGAACTTGGAAGAGGATGGTAGTTAATATTTCGTGGGGAACCCTAGACCAATAGGATATGGATGCCATATACAAATATTCTCTACTTCTGTGTTTTCCACAGACAATTCTGAGGCACATTCTAAAGAGTCCCCACTGGCATTGAGCCCCAGTTGCCCACGTAGGTCACTAAATCAATGACTGCTTGAATTGGCTCTCTTTCCTTCCCTGCTTTTCTCTTCTTTTTCTTGATTCTTGGGACCAATTCCCCAAAGAAACTATGTGCCTGCAGGCTCTTTTCTCAGTCTCTGTTTTCTGGGAGATCCAGGCTAAGACAAAAGATATAAGAACATGGATATATGTAAAATGATCAGATTCTCAAATTTCATATGTATTTTCAGAATTATCAATTTCTAGATGTATTTTTTTCTAAAACTGACCTGCCTGAGAATATATGTGAAACAGCAATCAATAAAAAAACTTCAAGTATTAAAAACTTACATTCTGTGGGGGAATTAGAATAGAAATATAGTTTCATTTAGGAGGAAAAGGAGTGATAGAAAGTTTCTGAGGGTCAAGAATTTATTCATGCACTTTTTTGAAGAAAAAATGACCCACTTTTAGTCAATATAATGTTTCATGGTTTTGTCAAGACAAATGCACAGTACTTAATTATTTAGCAACAACTCTTGCTGTATGCCTATAAACAAGTACTAATCTATTGTGGTTGGTTAACCTTGTTGATTATTACTTGTTTCCAAACCACATGCACTTTTAAAAATGGATGATAGGGGCCTCAGATGTAAAACCGGGGTCACTGACGTAAATGCAGGGCCTCAGACGTGAATCCGAGGTGCAGAGATGCCTGTCAATACAGCACCACCCATCAAAAAAAACCAAATAAAACGACAAAAAAATATGTTACAGACGAAGGAGCAAGGTAAAAACCTACAAGACCAAATAAATGAAGATGAAATAGGCAACCTAGCTGAAAAAGACTTCAGAGTAACGATAGTAAAGATGATCCAAAATGTCGGAAACAGAAGGGAGAAAATACAAGAAACATTTAACAAGGATCTAAAAGAACTAAAGAGCAAACAAACAGTGATGAACAACACAATTACTGAAATTAAAAATACTCTAGAAGGAATCAATAACAGAATAAATGAGGCAGAAGAATGGATAAGTGACCTGGAAGATAAAATGGTGGAAATAACTGCCAGGGAGCAGAATAAAGAAAAAAGAATGAAAAGAATTGAGGAAAGTATCAGAGACCTCTGGGACAACATTAAACACACCAACATTCAAATTATAGGGGCCCCAGGAGAAGAAGAGAAAAAGAAAGGGTCTGAGAAAATATTTGAAGAGGTTATAGTTGAAGACTTCCCTAACATGGGAAAGGAAATAGTCATCAAGTCCAGGGAACACAGAGAGTACCATACAGGATAAACCCAAAGAGAAACAATGACACACATATTAATCAAACTATGAAAAATTAGATGCAAAGAAAAAATATTAAAAGCAGCAAGGGAAAAGCAACAAATAACATATAAGGGAATCCCCATAAGGTTAACAGCTGATCTTTCAGCAGAAACTCTGCAAGCCAGAAGGGAGTGGCAGGACATATTTAAAGTGATAAAAGGAAAAAACCTATAACCAGGATTACTCTACCCAGCAAGGATCCTCATTCAGATTCGAAGGAGAAATTAAAATCTTTACAGATAAGTTAAAGTTAAGAGGATTCAGCACCACCAAACCAGCTTTACAACAAATGCAAAAGGAACTTCTCTATGAAGGAAACACAAGAGAAGGAAAGACCTACAAAAACAGACCCAAAACAATTAAGAAAATGGTAATAGGAACATACATATCAGTAATAACCTTAAATATAAATGGATTAAATGCTCCAACCAAAAGACATAGACTGGATGAATGGAAACAAAAACAAGCCCCGTACATATGCTGTCTGCAAGAGATCCACTTGAGACCTAGGGACACATGCAGACTGAAAGTGAAGGGATGGAAAAAGATACTCCATGCAAATGGAAATCAAAAGAAAGCTGGAGTAGCAATTCTCATATCACATAAAATAGACTTTAAAATAAAGACTATTATAACAGACAAGGAAGGACACTCCATAATGATCAAGGGATCAATCCAAGAAGAAGATATAACAAGTGCAAATATTTATGTACCCAACACAGGAGCACCTCAATCCATAAGGCAAATGCTAACAGCCATAAAAGGGGAAATTGACAGTAACACAATCATAGTAGGGGACTTTAACACCCTACTTTCACCAATGGACATATCATCCAAAATGAAAATAAATAAGGAAACATAAGCTTTAAATGACACATTAAACAAGATGGGCTTAATGGATATTTATAGGACATTCCATCCAAAAACAGCAGACTATACTTTCTTCTCAAGTACTCATGGAACATTCTCCAGGATAGATCATATCTTGGGTCACAAATCAAGCCTTGGTAAATTTAAGAAAATTGAAATCATATCAAGCATCTTTTCAGACCACAATGCTGTGAGACTAGATATCAATTATAGGAAAAATACTGTAAAAAGTACAAACACATGGAGGCTAAACAATATGCTACTAAATAACCAAGAGATCACTGAAGAAATCATAGAGGAAACCAAAAAATACCTAGAAACAAATGACAATGAAAACACGACGGCCCAAAACCTATGGGATGCAGCAAAAGCAGTTCTAAGAGGGGAGTTTATAGCAATACAATCCTACTTCAAGAAAAAAGAAAAATCTCAAACAACCTAACCTTACACCTAAAGCAGTTAGAGAAAGAAGAACCAAAAAAACCCAAAATTAGCAGAAGGAAAGAAATCATAAAGATCAGATCAGGAATAAATGAAAAAGAAATGAAGGAAACAATAGCAAAGATCAATAAAGCTAAAAGCTGTTTCTTTGAGAAGATAAACAAAATTGATAAACCATCACCCAGACTCATCAAGAAAAAAAGGGAGAAGACCCAAATCAACAGAACCAGAAATGAAAAAGGAGAAGTAACAACTGACACTGCAGAAATACATAGGATCATGAGAGATTACTCATGATCTCTCATGAGTAATAAAGCCAATAAAATGGATAACCTGGAAGATATGGACAAATTCTTAGAAAAGCATGACCTTATGAGACTGAACCAGGAAGAAATAGAAAATATAAGCAGATCAATCACAAGCACTGAAATTGAAACTGTGATTAAAAACTTTCCAACAAACAAAAGCCCAGGACCAGATGGCTTCACAGGCAAATTCTATCAAACATTTAGAGAAGAGCTAACACCTATCCTTCTCAAACTCTTCCAAAATATAGTAGAGGGAGGAACACTCCCAAACTCATTCTACGAGGCCAGCATCACCCTGATACCAAAACCAGAAAAAGATGTCACAAAAAAAGAAAACTACAGGCCAATATCTCTGATGAACGTAGATGCAAAAATCCTCAACAAAATACTAGCAAACAGAATCCAACAGCACATTAAAAGGATCATACACCATGATCAAATGGGGTTTATCCCAGGAATGCAAGGATTCTCCAATATGTGCAAATCAATCAATGTGATACACCATATTAACAAATTGAAGTAGATGCAGAAAAAGGTTTTGACAAAATTCAACACCCATTTATGATTAAAACTCTCCAGAAAGTAGGCATAGAGGGAATCTACCTCAACATAATAAAGACCATATATGACAAACCCACAGACAACATTGTTCCCAGTGGTCGAAAACTGAAACCATTTTCTCTAAGATCAGGAGCAAGACAAGGTTGCCCACTCTCACCACTGTTATTCAATACAGTTTTGGAAGTTTTAGCCACAGCAATCAGAGAAGAAAAAGAAATAAAAGGAATCCAAATTGGAAAAGAAGAAGTAAAGCTGTCACTGTTTGTAGATGACATGATACTATACATAGAGAATCCTAAAGATGCTACCAGAAAACTACTCGAGCTAATCAATGAATTTGGTAGAGTAGCAGGATACACAATTAATGAACAGAAATCTCTTGCATTCCAGTACACTAATGATGAAAAATCTGAAAGAGAAATTAAGGGAAACACTCCCATTTCCCATTGCAACAAAAAGAATAAAATACCTAGGAATAAACCTACCTAGGGAGACAAAAGACCTGTATGCAGAAAATGATAAGACACTGATGAAATACATTAAAGTCGATACACACAGATGGAGAGATATGCTATGTTCTTGGATTGGAAGAATCAACATTGTGAAAATGACTATACTACCCAAAGCAATCTACGGATTCAGTGCAATCCCTATCAAACGCCCAATAGCATTTTTCACAGAACTAGAACAAACAATTTCACAATTTGTGTGGAAACACAAAAGACCCCGAATAGCCAAAACAATCTTGAGAAAGAAAAACCGAGCTGGAGGAATCAGGCTCCCAGACTTCAGACTGTACTACAAAACTACAGTAATCAAGACAGTATGGTACTGGCACAGAAACAGAAATATAGATCAATGGAACAGGATAGAAAGCCCAGAGATAAACCCACGCACATATGGTCACCTTATCTTTGATAAAAGAGGCAAGAATATACAATGTAGAAAAGACAGCCTCTTCAATAAGTGGTGCTGGGAAAACTGGACAGCTATACGTAAAAGATTGAAACTAGAACACTTCCTAACACCATACACAAAAATAAACTCAAAATGGATTAAAGACCTAAATGTAAGGCCAGACACTATCAAACTCTTAGAGGAAAACATAGGCAGAACACTCTATGACATAAATCACAGCAAGATCCTTTTTGACCCAGCTCCTAGAGAAATGGAAATAAAAACAAAAATAAACAAATGGGACCTAATGAAACTGAAAAGCTTTTGCATAGCAAAGGAAACCATAAAGAAGACCAAAAGACAACCCTCAGAATGGGAGAAAATATTTGCAAATGAAGCAACTGACAAAGTATTAATCTCCAAGATATACAAGCAGCTCATGCAGCTCAATATCAAAAAACAAACAACCGAATCCAAAAATGGGCAGAAGACCTAAATAGACATTTCTACAAAGAAGATATACAGATTGCCAACAAACACATGAAAGGATGCTCAACATCACTAATCATTAGAGAAATGCAAATCAAAACTACAATGAGGTATCACCTCACACCAGTCAGAATGACCATCATCAAAAAATCTACAAACAGTAGATGCTGGAGAGGTTGTGGAGAAAAGGGAACCCTCTTGCACTGTTGGTGGGAATGTAAATTGATACAGCCACTATGGAGAACAGTATGGAGGTTCCTTAAAAAACTAAAAATACAGCCACCGTATGACCCAGCAATCCCACTACTCGGCATATACCCTGAGTAAGCCATAATTCAAAAAGAGTCATGTAGCACAATGTTCATTGCAGCACTATTTGCAATAGCTAGGACATGGAAGCAACCTAAGTGTCCATCGACAGTTGAATTGGTAAAGAAGATGTGTCACATGTATACAATGGAATATTAACCTTAAAAAGAAATGAAATTAAGTTATTTGTAGTGAGGTTGACGGACTTAGAGTCTGTCATACAGAGTAAAGTAAGTCAGAAAGAGGAAAAGAAATACCGTATGCTAACACATATATATGGAATCTAAAAAAAAAATAAAAAAAGGTTCTGATGAACCTAAGGGCAAGATAGAGATAAAGACACAGACGTAGAAAATGGACTTGAGGACACGGGGAGGGGGAAGGGTAAACGGGGGTGAAGTGAGAGAGTAGCATTGACATATATACACTACCAAATGTAAAATAGATAGCTAGTGGGAAGCAGCTGCCTAGCACAGGGAGGTCAGCTTGGTGCTTTGCGACCACCTAGAGTGGTGAGATAAGGAGAGCGGGAGGGAGACGCAAGCAGGAGGGGATATGGGGGTATACGTGTGCATATAGCTGATTCATTTTGTTATACAGCAGAAACTGACACTGCACTGTAAAGCAATTATACTCCAATAAAGATGTTAAGAAAAAATGGATGATAGTAGGTGATAATAGAGTGATAGAATAGTTGTATTTTAAAATGTCAATATTTACTTGTTGCAGGGAATTACATCTATTGCAACTAGTTAAACATATGATGAAAAATTTTGGATGCCAGTTAAAAAATATGAGTTGAGGCACATAGTTCTAAAAAATTCTTTTAGGGGAAATGTGAGCATAAATCTGAAGATCCTTGGTTTAGATCAGAGGTTCTTAACTGTGGGTCACAATGGAAGCACCTAGGCAACTTTAAAAATACTAATTCCTGAGTCCCACTTCGGGACATTCTGATACAGTTGGTCTGGGGTGGGGCCCAGGAATTGTTATTTTTTTTTAATTTATTTTTTTATTGAAGTATATTTGATTTACAGTGTTGTGTTAATTTCTGCTGTACAGCAAAGTGACTCAGTTATACAAATATATACGTTCTTTTTTGTAGTCTTTTCCATTATAGTTTATCCTAGGATATTGAATATAGTTCCCTGTACTATAGAGTAGGACCTTGCTGTTTATCCATTCTATATGTAATAGTTTGCATCTACTAACCCCAAACTCACAGTCTGTCCCTCCCCATCCCCACTTCCCCCTTGGCAACCACAAGTCTGTTCTCTATGTCTGTGAGTCTGTTTCTGTTTCGTAGATAGGTTCATTTGTGCCGTGTTTTAGATTCCACATAAAGTGATATCATATGTTATTTGTCTTTCTCTTTCTGACTTACTTCACTTAGTATGATAATCTCTAGTTGTAAGGAATTGTTATTTTTTAAAGGCTTAGCAAGGGAATATAGCATTAGCCTGAGGTGACCTCCATTGTCCAAGACTGCTCTCACCCCCTTAGTAACCCAGACATAGCACCTACCACATGGTGCAGAAATAGGGTTAACTTAGGTGCCGACAGGGGTCAGGTAGGATCTACAGATGAGTCAAATGGACCAGGTTGGGGAACTGGAATGAATTAGAGAGCTCATGCCCCCTTCAAAGGAAGCAGCTCAGACTTGGTTTCACCCAACCCTTGACTTGCTGGTAAGTGGGCCCAGAGATGCCAAACATGCTCATTTTTCAAGCAAAGCAGGAAATCCTGTTCATTTTTAGATGTGAAATACATGATTATAGAGCACTGTCTAAAGTTTTCCTCACTTATTCCTCTTTATTTCATTTTTTTACAATGCCACTGCAGGCCAAATATAACTGTGAGTCAGATGACATCCATGGACCCGCAGTTTTACAATCACTGGAAACATTACATGAGAGTCTTGGCCTATAACCTGTAGGGTCTCCTGTACAGGGACAAGATGTCACTCTTGCTTTACTGACACTTGGGATATGAGGGATGAGTTGTGTACTTACAGAAATGACATTATTTAAGTTTTTGTTCAGGGTTCTCAAAGAAATTTGGATAGCTGAAACAGCCCACTATATCCATTTATAGATTGTTTACTCCAAAGATGTACAATTTTCTCTTGCCTCTTTGTTCTTTATGGGTAGAGAAAATTATTTCATTGTTATTCTAGGAAAAGTGAGAGACCAGATGTTTATTAGCAAAAAATTCTGAACCTTCCTCAGAATGTTGAAGAATGAACTTTACAAAAAGATGTTTCATTTATTTTTTGAAAGGTTAACTCAGATAGGAAATAATTCTAGATATTTCTAATTGTACTTAAAGACATCATTTGGTACTTGAAGATCAAGAGGTAGAAAGGAGACTAATTTTATAAAGGAAGGAAATTGAACAAAAACATGCCGTATAAGTGTTTAAGAGGCTAGAAAAATCTACCAGGGACATTAATCATCACCAAATAGAATTAACACTTTGCTATTAATTGGCTAAAATGGTATATGAGAAATACTCGGATATTAATGAAACTTGTTTGTATTCATTATTCTTTTATTTCCTCAAGTAGAATGTTGGCATGTCCAATTCATCCTTTTAGCCTTTTCTATTTTAGTATTTAACCAGGAAATCGAGTGGGTGGCACACGGCCAAAAAATGGTCAGTTTTACATTTCTTGTTCTGAGGTGTATTGAAGTGGGTATTTCTTGCAGTTTTAAAAATTTCTTTTTCTTCATCAAGGGTCTAATCGTCTTTCTATATGTAAAATTCCATACAACAAACTCTGCATGACAGTATTACAAGTGACTTCACTGTTTTCCTTAGAATTGGCATATATATTATGATTCATGTAATTTGTTTGACCTGTTCACATGGAAGGATAAGGTCCGGTTGATTTATTTGTTTAGAATGCACAGGATACCAAGTTGTCAGTCTCCTGGTGGCTGTTTAGAGTGTGTGGTTCTTCACTCCTTTTTCATTCAAACAGTTTATGTTGAGCACCTGCTAGGTATGGTAAGAAAGGCTCAGCTAAGTATTTAGACACTCTCCTACTCTGTGCAGGCTTTCTTAATAGACTTTGAAATTCTTTTGTGTGTTTGCTGGGAAGGGGAGATGGACAGATCTGGCAGAATTTTTATGTCAGAATTGTAAATGTTGTCTGTAATAAGTTTTTCCAAGAAATGATTGCATGATCAAATATACAATAAATGGCTATTTTGTTTTTCAGATCATTACAAAGATATCTTATTACTTTTTATTTTTTTTTAAATTTTTATTTATTTATTTATGGCTGTGTTGGGTCTTCGTTTCTGTGTGAGGGCTTTCTCTAGTTGTGGCAAGTGGGGGCCACTCTTCATCGCGGTGCGCGGACCTCTCACTATCGCGGCCTCTCTTGTTGCGGAGCACAGGCTCCAGACGCGCAGGCTTAGTAGTTGTGGCTCACGGGCCCAGCTGCTCCGCGGCATGTGGGATCTTCCCAGACCAGGGCTTGAACCCGTGTCCCCTGCATTGGCAGGCAGATTCTCAACCGCTGCGCCACCAGGGAAGCCCAATGGCTATTTTATTTAGCTTAAAAGGACCCACTTCACCGTCCCCTCACTTACCCCAAGGAATAAACAAAAATCAAAATTCCCTGTAAATTTCATGAGTGGGTTTGAAGTAAAAAAAAAAAAAAAAAAAAAAAAAATTGAGCTGAAACTCTCTTGCATAGAAGGATATTATATAGGTCTTTCTAAAATCAAGGGTAGAACCTCCATCATTTGTTCTTATTTCCACTTCGGTTTATCTGAGTTTGGGTCTCATTAGGCCAGATAGCTAGTTGGATATTGTCTGCCTGAGGCTATTTGCTCTAAGGCATGGAGATTCCTGGTTTTCAGAGTCAGCTGGCCCAATGACTTAATATATATATATCAAGAGTGATATATATATATATATATATACACACACACACATGCACATACACACATATCACATATATAAATATAACTTATATCCCATCTGTTTTCAAATAAAAATGTTAAGGCAATTTGTAATGAGACATCTATTTAATAAGATTGGTAAAAGGACGTTGTAAAACATAAGAGTCAACATTTTACATGTTATAAATGTTGTCATCATAGGGCTGTTTCTTATTTCAACCCTTCATGAAAGCCTAAGGTCTATTATTAAAATGTAGTTTTTTGAAGTCGTTTTACTGAGGATGTTAGAGTAATTCTCTGAGAGACAAAACTCTATGCTGGTCCGATTTCATGCGGAGCTTAGACAATCTAGAAAAGTGTTCCAAGTGTGGTCTGTGGACATCTGTATACATATAATTTAAGGTACTTGTTAAAGAGGCAGATGGCTGGGTACTAACCCAGATCTACTGAATCTGAATCCCTGGGCTGGAGCCTTGGTGTCTGCATTTTAACCTGTTTAGATAAACCTTACAGTAAAATTTGAGATTAGGAGAGTGGATATACCCTCAATTATCCCTCTTTCATATGGATAAATGCTCTCCCAAGAGAAATCCACAGTGGTGGGGACCAGAGTGCAAGTGCTCTTAGTTGTCTAAAGGCGATCTGCATGTAGGTGGGAAAAGCAGCATTCTGCCACTACCCCTCTTACAGGCTTACAGGCTTGCTTGCACCAAACCCTCCAGCCACTCATACCAGCTACAGCCCCAGGCTCCCCCAGAAGCCTCACTTACACCAGGACTGTGCCACTCTTGCAAAGGAGGACACCCTTCCTCTTTCTGCCTTTTGTGCACTGCCCCTGCATTTTGAGGACAACTGCCATTGATTTTGTACTTATTACTTCCAGGCACTTAAACTATTATCCCATTTCCTATATGGTGATCTTCACAGCAACCCTAGAGGTAGGTGTTATTTTCATGCTCATTTTACAGATGAGATAACTGAGGTTTGCACAGGTGACGGTGACGCAGACGCAGTCATGGCCCAAAAGTGAGGAAGTAGCGGAAAAGAGACTCAAACCCAGTTCTTTCTACAGCCACTCTGCTGCACTGCTGCTGAATGTTTGCTGCCTGACTTTCTGGACAAGAGTGTGGAGAGCTTTGTTTTCTAATACCTTAGCACAGCTAATATGAAAAAGAGATGGCCTAGTTTTTTTCATTTACTTATCCCCTACAAGCTTTTACACATGATTTTAATATCAAAGGGAGGATATTAAATCCCACTCAAGTGAATTATGATGAACAGTAATTTACAGACCAAAAAAATCTGTGTGAATGGGTAGATAAGATAAGGATTGTGTGTCTTTTGTAGGGGAAAAAAAAATTACCATTAAAAAGATAAATGGTACGGGTGCCCAGTGAGAAAGACAGCACATTGTTAGAGCATTAACATGAACAACAACAAAAAAATCAACAATGTCATAGCTCTTCTTTTTCCAATGAATTCATTCCTGGATCTTGACATAAAGCTTTCTGTGGCTTTTATCTCCCTACTCCCTCATTTAGAATCTAATTTAAAGTGAACTCATATAAAGATGCAGACGTAGAGAATGGACTTGAGGACACGGGGAGAGGGAAGGGTAAGCTGGGATGAAGTGAGAGAGTGGCATGGACTTATATACACTACCAGATGTAAAATAGATAGCTAGTGGGAAGCAGCCGCATAGCACAGGGAGATCAGCTCAGTGCTTTGTGACTACCTAGAGGGGTGGGATAGACAGGGTGGGAGGGAGATGCAAGAGGGAGGAGATATGGGGATATATGTATATGTATAGCTGATTCACTTTGTTATAAAGCAGAAACTAACACACCCTTGTAAAGCAATTATACTCCAATAAAGCTGTTAAAAAAATAAATAAAGTGAACTCATAAGAAAACAAAACTTAAGACTTCAGTTTTGAAAAGTCTTAACCATCTCAAAACTAAATTCAGAATTTTGGTGTTACTCAATTGATTCTTATATCTGCCACTATCAGAAATCTGAATTGCATTCTCATTACTTCTAGGTTTAAAAGTTATTTGTACTTTTAAAGACTTCAGTAAAAAGGAAGTTTAATATGCCAGATGGAAATATTTGCAAATTAATACACTTCTTGACAAGTCTAAAATCTGTGTGCAAATGTGGGTGTAGTTTTGTCACCTAGATTCTGGCAACCTATATTCTGATCCTGGTTATAAGCATTAAGTCTGATTTTATCAGCTTCCTCATTTTTAATTAATTAATTAATTTATTTATTTTTGGCTGTGTTGGGTCTTCGTTTCTGTGCTAGGGCTTTCTCTAGTTGCGGCGAGCGGGGGGCCACTCTTCATCGTGGTGCGCGGGCCTCTCACCATCGCGGCCTCTCTTATTGCAGAGCACAGGCTCCAGACGCGCAAGCTCAGTAGTTGTGGCTCACGGGCCCAGTTGCTCCGCGGCATGTGGGATCTTCCCAGACCAGGGCTCGAACCCGTGTCCTCTGCATTGGCAGGCAGATTCTCAACCACTGCGCCACCAGGGAAGCCCAGCTTCCTTATTTTTAAAACCAGGGGTTGAATCACTAACCGATGATTTCTTATACTTGGAAATCTTTTGATTTATTGTGACATATAGTAGACTTCACAATTCTTTACAAAGGCACTGAAAACTCTGTGTTACTGTATACTGCACTGGGAATGTGGAAAGTTGACCACATATGGCAGGATACCATAATGGAGAAAATGATAGTGAATGTCAATCTTTTGTAGTTCCTCTTTTGTCACATACGTGATTGAATGTTAATCTGTAGATGTCCTATAGAGCTCTTTCTAGAACAGCAGTATATATTTTTAATTTCTTTCCTTTATTAGATATTTAAATAGCATTACAGTTATATCTCTGAACTATACTCGGGTCTTATTTAACATCTGGAATGACATATCACTTCCCCCAGAGTCTGTAATATTTATTATACTATCACCCTGAAATCTTGGTTCATAAATTACTGTAAAAAGTATTGCTAATTTTAGAAAAGTAAATATCTCTCTGTAACCAACGTGTACACAGTTCAGAGACTCCTTTGAGGAATGACGAAATTGATGAAGAATTTGGATTTTAGTAGCAATTTAAAAAACTCATTTATTCAACAAATATTTTCTTGCCAGACATTAATTTCATGACCATGTTGGGTTTATGGATTACTGAGGTGAGGTGAGATATTGAACAAGAAATTTCAAGTATGATGAATTTTAGAAAAGGAGAAGTAAAGGATGCTGTGGGAACCTGAAAGAGGGTGAATTCATCTAGTTTGAAGGGATGGATCAGCAGAAAATGGCTGGGGAAAATTTTTGCAGGGACATTTAGCAGAGATCTGAAGAACAGGCAGGTAATGAGACTAACAAAGATTTGGGGAAACTGTTATGAGCAGAGGGAATGACTTATTTGTAGTTTTTAAAGCAAGAGAAAGTATCCTTTTTAAGAAATTAAAAGAGGACTAGTATAGTTGTAGTGCAAGTCCAAAAAGGAAAATGGAGCATGAGGGAGGCCAGAACTTGAGTGGGTTTGAAAGTGAATGTAAGGATGTTGGTCTTATTTAAGGGAAGTTATTTATAGTTTTTAAGAAGGGGTAGAACAGAAACCAAAGAATATAATCAGAGTTGTATTTTTTATAACTTTTTATGTTGTAATAGTTTAAGATGTACAAGAATTTGCAAAAATAGTGTAGAGGGCATTTGTCTCCTTTTCACCCAGTTTCCCCTACTGATACTATGTTATAAAACCACAGTATAGTGTAAAAACCAGGACATTTATGTTGGTGCAGTGTTACTGACTCAGGTATAAACCTTATTTGAATTCAACAACTTTTACATGCAGATTTCTGTTTTGTTTTTTGTTTTTAAAAGATTACTACAATGTGCAGAAAAGACATGAAGGGATTAAGTATGGATGCAAGGGACCAATTTGGGGATTAAGACACAAAGTTTAGTTTAGATGATAGATGAAGATGCCTTAAACTAAAAGTGGCCTGGAGATGACTGGAAGTAGATAGATTCAGGAAAAAATTAAGAGGTAGAAATGATCAGTGTGTCTTGGTGATTGGACATTGAATGTTAGGGAGGGGATAAGGTCAAAAATGACCTCTAGATTTCTATTTTGAGCAACTGGGTGGGTGGTAATGCTACTAGTCAAGGTTGAGAATCCTACAGGAGGAGCAGATTGGTTGGGAAGGAAGATGCATTCAGTGGTGACCATGGTGAGTGTGAGGTACTTAGGCAGACAAGAAGCCTTTCAGCTGGAGCTCTAGAAAGAAGTCTGGTGTGAGATATAGATTTAGGCCTTGTCAGCATATAGATAGTAATTTCAGTATGATTATCTAAGCAGAGTATGTTACATTAAAAGAGAAAAAAGACTGAGAATAGAACTCCAGGAACTATAAAAGTTAACTGGGTTGGCAAGAAGGAGGAGCTGGTAAGGAGACTGAGAGAGAATAGCAGAGAAAGAGACAGTGGGAGGGGGCGGGGGAGGGGGAGGGAGAGAGGAAGGAGGGAGGAGGCGGAGGGAAAAGGAGAAAAAGGAGGAAGAGGAGGAGGAAGAGGGAGGAAGAGAGAAGAGAGAGAAAAACTGGACAGATAGGAAAAATTAGTAGATTGCATCGTATAAGCAAAGGAAAGAGAGTATTTCAGAGCATAAATATCCTGGTGACCTCTGTCTCTTTGTTCTGACTTCATGTAAAGTCATACTTGAGAAGTTTCTTATGATTCTCTATGTGTGCCATTTCTTTTATTTTTAAGGTTTAGTATTTATGGTTTTGCAAACTGGACTTCGAGATAAAGTGTGATATTTTCTGCCACATTTTTTACGTCTTACAAAATATTATTTTGAATTGATGATACTTGGGAGAAAAAAACTGGTAAATATGCATTAAAGCTTAGGTTTCATAAAATAAAAAATATTTTTACCTGTGAACATGTAGTTAAGATATATTTCACATGCTATGACATGTGTATACTAGTGCATACATCAGACACCCAGGTCGTACCCCTAGGCCAACTGAAATCACATTTTTGGGTGGGTCCTGAGTATCTTTACAAAATCTCCCTGATTGACTCTAATGCCCAGTGTGGGTGGAGAATGGTCAGAACATGGAAATACTCTGATAATGTTAAGTGCGAGCGTTCTATATAATGACTTAGAGAAAGATATGACCTAACAGAAACCTTATCGTTACCACTATTAGGAAGAGTGTGCTACATAAGTTTCTCTGAAAGAGAAGTGGCAGCAGGTAAAGAAATAGAAGATGAGAAATTTGGAGTTAACACACTGAATTGGGAAGTGCTCATCACAAATCCCAAAGAGGATTCAAGGTGGGAGTTAGTGAGGCAGGGGTTTGATTTATAGTAGATTTATGCTATGACAAACTGAGTGACAAATTCAGAATAAACAGCTGGAATAACATCTCTTAGGACCATTTAATATTAGATGGAGAGAAAAGGCCATACTCATTTAAGTAAGAGCTAGCTGAAAGCTGAGCTAAGGCTTTAGTTAAGGAGAGGTTGGTGATTAAATGTTGTGAGAGGAAACACCTTTGGGTTTTGCTAAAGGGATGGTGGGGGACTATAATAAGTTGAAAGTTACTTTTGGAACTTCCAGTAGGAAAGCAGGTGACATATTGGTGGTTCCCATAATATACTATGGAAGCTGATAGTGGGTGTGTCAGGGAGAGGGTAAGAAAACTGTATGCTAAGTTTTGTGTAAGAGAAATACAGCATCTGGTTCCATGATGTTTCAGCAGAATTTCAAGTGGATATGAATTGAATATGGATAAACAGGTAGCTTAGCATGTCCCAAAAAGTGGGTTAAAATTAAAATTATAACTAAAAGTATGTACTTTGTATTTATATATGTATTCCCCACCATGTTTTCAAAAGAATTTAAGGTAGTTAAGAAGCTGGATTTAATGGCTAAAATTATCCGTGAATGTGAGGAATAAATAATAAACATGAGGGCTTCCCTGGTGGCGCAGTGGTTGAGAGTCTGCCTGCTAGTGCAGGGGACGCGGGTTCGAGCCCTGGTCTGGGAGGATCCCACGTGCCGCGGAGCGGCTGGGCCCGTGAGCCACGGCTGCTGAGCCTGCGCGTCTGGAGCCTGTGCCCCGCAACGGGAGGGGCCGCGATAGTGAGGGGCCCGCGCACCGCGATGAAGAGCGGTCCCCGCACCGCGATGAAGAGTGGCCCCCGCTTGCCGCAACTGGAGAAAGCCCTCGCACGAACCGAAGACCCAACACAGCCAAAAATAAATAAATAAATAAAGTAGGGGGAAAAAAAAAAAAAGCAAAACCTTGAAAAAAAAAAAAAATAATAATAATAAACATGATAGTAACTAAAGAGTCAAAAGTGAAGTGAAATGAGGTATTCGTTTTATTAACTATGAGCAAAAGCTTTGCTTTATTGACATTTAGAACTCCCAGCTACTATATTCAATACAGAAACCTTAACGATCCTTATGGTGCAGTCATTTCTCTGAATGGTGTTGTTTACAGGACAATTCTAAGCTTAGGAAATAAATGGAGGGGTGGGTAATGAGGCTTACATGATGTCAAATGAGGCTTATATGATGTCGAATGAGTCAACATATGATTAATACTGAGTCATTTTCATTTTCTCTCTTGCCTGCCTTTCTGCTTAATGGCTTTTTATCTGCAGTAAGTTGGTATGAGAATCAAGTCTGCTCAACAAGTTTCTTGTCTGGATTATCCTATCAGATTGCTAACAAGTGTATTTCCTCCATACTAAGGAATCCTTCTCACTCCAAAGATGGCAGTCTGATTTTGATTTAATTCCTATTGATTGCCATTTGCTTTGATACATGAGGAGGAATCCAGCCTCTTAAAATATTCAGGATTTTTTTTTAAACTAATGTGATCTCCTCTCTGTGTAACCTTACCACAGCAAACTTTGCAGACTTAGTATATATGTAGAATGTGTGGTATGTGTTGTTTTTTAAATGTGAAGGATGACAGTCAATCTCACAGGCTTTCTTTCAAGTAATTCTGTTTCCAAGCAAGTGTCAGTTGCTGTGATACAGTTACACTTAAAGTAATCTGAGGAATAAAGCCATAGTTGAGTATTTTCAAGTGATTTTTGAAAAAATTTAGCACAATGGAGAGCAGTGCTTATTGTTGCTAAATTAAATCACAATGTTCGTTTATAACAATGGTTGAATCATGTCAGAGGTAGAAAGGTCGATGATTTAAAACTAATCATATTGAAAAGAATATATATGTATATATATAACTGAATCACTTTGCTGTATACCAGAAACTATAGTTGATTGTAAATCAACTGTACTTCAATAAAAATAAAATAAAATGAAACTAATCATATTGGAAAATATGCCTCTGGTAAGAATCAAAAGTTAGCCATTCCTTCTCCCTGGAACGCTTCCTTCCATTACCTGCCTGACCAACACTTCCCCATTTCTGGCATTTCTCATTCTCTTTTGTGAACTACTCTCCTTCAACCCCACCCCTAGGTTTGTTTGGTCCCCAGGAACTTGTAACTTCTCCTACTTTAACCCATCTCAGTAAACATTCAGTTGCTTAAGCTGGAAACCTATGATTGTTCCCTTTCTCTCCTCCCCACATGTCAATCTACCAGTAAGTCCCATAACTTCCACTTGCAAAACATACTTTCCATTTATTCGCACTTCTGCCCATCTCTACTGTCACTCTCTTAACCTAAGCCATTGTATGTCTTGTGTGAAAATAGTGCACAGCATCTTTTCTGACCTTTCTTTCCCTTCTCCTTCCAGTTGCAATTGCCCCAGTTTATTCACTGAAATCTTAAGTGGTCCTTTTAAAACATAAATCAGACAATGTCACGCACTATCCTTGTTTCACCCTGTGAACAGCTTTCCGTTTCACTAGGAATCCAGTTCTTTCCCACAGTCTGCAAGGCCCTGTCTCAACCAGCTCCTGCTCCCGTCTCCAAATTCATCTCCAGCCATCCTTTCCCCCAGTCAAAAGGCTCTAACTGCCTTTTCCAAATTGAGCCTGAAAACATTGTGTTCTGCCTACTTCAAGTGCCCTTCTCTTAGATCTCCTATAGGGTGGCTCATCTCATCCTCCAGTCTCAGCCTGAATGTTACATTTTCAGACAAGTCTTTATTTCAGATCTCAAATAGATCTTCCCCTTGATTCTACACTCAGCACCCATTTTGTAATGTTCCAAATATTTTCTCTATTTTAACAGTGTTATTTGTTTGTTTACCTCTGTGTTATCTGGCTTCTACTGCTAGAATCTGAGCTGTGTTTCAGTTACCTGTGTGCACTCAATGCCATATAGGAAGCACTCAAGAAATGCTTGTTGAAGTAAAGAATGAATGAAAAATGTAAAGGTCAGGCTGAGCAGACTACTGTATAAAGGCTAGCTTGTACATCTGGAGCAGGATGGTCTTTTTTTTTTTTTAAGGCTGAAAATGAAATAACTAGTAACATTCATTACCAATCAAAAATGTATTTGCACAGAAGATATACTTACAGGAATTATTCAAATATAAAATCACAGTTAAGAATGGAATCACTGCTGATCAGACACATCAATCATTTTTTCAATGGTATAATTCCTTTAAAAAATTCCCTCATCTTCATGATTATGTAAAAGGCATGCTTTAAAAAATTTTTTTCTTTTATTAATATTTTTACTGAAGTATAGCTGATTTACAATGCTGTGTTAATTTCTGCTGTACAGCAAAGTGATTGTTATACATATACATACATTCTTTTTTAATATTCTTTTCCATTATGGTTATCATAGAATATTAAATATAGTTGTCTGTGCTATACAGTAGGACCTTGTTGTTTATGCATTCTCTGTATAACAGCTTACATCTGCTAACCCCAACCTCCCACTCCATCCCTCCCCCAACCCCTTCCCCCTTGGCAACCACCAGACTGTTCTCTCTGCCCATGATTCTGTTTCTGTTTCATAGATAGGTTAATTTGTATCATATTTTAGATCTCACATATAAGTGATATCATATGGTATTTGTCTTTCTCTTTCTGACTTACTTCACTTAGTATCATAATCTCTAGTTGCATGCATATTGTCACAAATGGCATTATTTCACTCTTTTTTATGGCTGAATAGTATTCCATTATATATATGTACCACATCTTCTTTATCCATTCATCTGTCGATGAACAATTAGGTTCTTTCCATGTCTTGGCTATTGTGAATAGTTGGAGCAGCATGCTCTTGAAGAAGGATGTGGGGTGGAAGTTAAGTGTTCTATCAACCATTTTTCTAACTAGCATGAATGTTTCACTTCTGGAAATTTTTATTAAGAAGAAAAGGTGAGATAACATGTCCAAAAGGACCTCAAAGAAAAATACTCAAAAGACTTTCTCCTGAGCAGCTCTCCATGTACCTAGACTCTATCCATGAGGAAAGTTAAGAGTGTCATTGTGGATTACCTCCCCCTCTTCACGTCTCTTTATCCTTCTGCCAGCTTTCCTCATTGATTTCAGAGATTGACAAAAATGTGGAAACCATGGAAAGGCTGTGTGCAGAGTGTTTGCACAACAATCCCTGCATCTTTAATAGCACATTCACATCTGTGGGTAGGTTATAACCCGACCATTCCAGGAAACAGTCCCCTGAAATCCTGGGAGCCACTGTCCCAGAAATACTCTGGAAGCACTACATCCTGTTGGTCCTCTGAACCCTTTTGTTCCATCTCCTTGCCACAGCTTGAAGAGCCATTGCCTTGGGCTGGGTTCTGCCTTAAATGCCTTTGGCTTAATTCTTTAAGCTATTTATCTCTAGCCCCACTTTTACTTGGTAGCCTACAACCTCAGGGACCAACTCTCCTCCATTCTGTAGCCTGGCTCTGACTTCCGGAACCTTGACCTGGCAAAGCCCTTGAGTTTCCCTTTTGAGTGGCTCGAGGCATTCAGACAGTGTTAGGTCATGTACCTGCAAATATGTTGTTTGAAATTCAAGTGAACTTTGTGTTATGAACCTCATGTCTTCTGCATTTATTTATTATATTCATTTCCTTGGCTTCATGGTCTGCCTGAACCTCTTTATGGCTTCCCTGTTTCTTTTGTCCTTCTCTCACTGATGGTTGTGACCTTATTTCACAATGGATGCATTTTCAGGACTGATTTTGCAGATTTGTAGGTATGGTTTACTTCCATGAATACTGCACTCATGTCAGC
Source organism: Balaenoptera acutorostrata (assembly GCF_949987535.1). Taxonomy (NCBI): domain Eukaryota; kingdom Metazoa; phylum Chordata; class Mammalia; order Artiodactyla; family Balaenopteridae; genus Balaenoptera; species Balaenoptera acutorostrata. Next base: position 40,472,418 of record NC_080079.1, read on the forward strand.
AGCAACTACAGGTCACTTTTTTTTTTTTTAATGCTAATTGTAACAGATCTATGGCAGACATTTTATAAAATTTTTTTAAATAATTAATTAATTTATAGCTGTGTTGGGTCTTCATTTCTGTGCAAGGGCTTTCTCTAGTTGCGGCAAGTGGGGGCCACTCTTCATCGCGGTGAGCGGGCCTCTCATTATCGTGGCCTCTCTTGTTGCGGAGCACAGGCTCCAGACGCGCAGGCCCAGTAATTGTGGCTCACGGGCCTAGTTGCTCCGCGGCATGTGGGATCTTCCCAGACCAGGGCTCGAACCTGTGTACCCTGCATTGGCAGGCAGATTCTCAACCACTGTGCCACCAGGGAAGCCCCCCAGGTCACTTTTAAAATCAGGTTGTGGGGACCCTGAACCAAGATGGCAGAGTAGAAGGATGTGCTCTCACTCCCTCTTGTGAGAACACCAGAATCACAACTAGCTGCTGGACAATCATTGACAGGAAGACACTGGAACTCACCAAAAAAATACCCCACATCCAAAGACAAAGGAGAAGCCACAATGAGATGGTAGGATGGGTGCAATCACAGTAAAATCAAATCCCGTAACTGCTGGGTGGGTGACTCACAGACTGGAGAACACTTGTACCACAGAAGTCCACCCACTGGAGTGAAGGTTCTGAGCCCCACGTCAGGCTTCCCAACCTGGGGGTCTGGCAACAGGAGGAGGAATTCCTGGAGAATCAGACTTTGAAGACTAGTGGAATTTGATTGAAGGACTTTGACAGGACTGGGGAAAACAGAGACTCCACTCTTGGAGGGCACACACAAAGTGGTGTGTGCATCAGGACCCAGGGGAAGGAGCAGTGACCCCAGGAGAGACTGAACCAGACCTACCTGCTAGTGTTGGAGGGTCTGCTGCAGAGGAGGGGGGTGGCTGTGGCTCACCGTGGGGACAAGGACACTGGCAGCAGAAGTTCTGAGAAGTACTCCTTGGCGTGAGCCCTCCCACAGTCCGCCATTAGCCCCACCAAAGAGCCCAGGTGGGGTCCAGTGTTGGGTTGCCTCAGGCCAAACAACCAACAGAGAGGGAACCCAGCCCCACACATCAGCAGTCAAGTGGATTAAAGTTTTACTGAGCTCTGCCCACCAGAGCAACAGTCAGCTCTACCCACCACCAGTCCTTCCCATCAGGAAACTAGCACAAGCCTCTTAGATAGCCTCATCCACCAGAGGGCAGACAGCAGAGGAAAGAAGAACTACAATCCTGCAGGCTGTGGAACAAAAACCACATTCACAGAAAGATAGACAAGATGAAAAGGCAGAAGGCTATGTACCAGATGAAGGAACAAGATAAAACCCCAGAAAAACAACTAAATGAAGTGGAGATAGGCAACCTTCCAGAAAAAGGATTCAGAATAATGATAGTGAAGATGATCCAGGACCTCGGAAAAAGAATGGAGACAAAGATGGAGAAGATGCAAGAAATGTTTAACAAAGAACTAGAAGAATTAAAGAACAAACAAACAGATATGAAAAATACAATAACTGAAATGAAAATTACACTAGAAGGAATCAATAGCAGAATAACTGAGGCAGAAGAACAGATAAGTGACCTGGAAGACAGAATGGTGGAATTCATTGCTGCGGAAAAGAATAAAGAAAAAAAGAATGAAAAGAAATGAAGACAGTCTAAGAGACCTCTGGGACAACATTAAACACAACAACATTCGCATTATAGGGGTCCCAGAAGGAGAAGAGAGAGAGAAAGGACCAGAGAAAATATTTGAAGAGATTATAGTTGAAAACTTCCCTAACATGGGAAAGGAGATAGCCACCCAAGTCCAGGAAGCACAGTGAGTCCCATTTAGGATAAACCAGAGGAGAAACATGCTGAAACATATAGTAATCAAATTGGTAAAAATTAAAGACAAAGAAAAGTTATTGAAAGCAGCAAGGGAAAAATGACAAATAACATACAAGGGAACTCCCATAAGGTTAAGAGCTGATTTCTCAGCAGAAACTCTACAAGTCAGAAGGGAGTGGCATGATATACTTAAAGTGATGAAAGGGGAGAACCTACAACCAAGATTACTCTACCCGGCAAGGATCTCATTCAGATTTGATGGAGAAATCAAAAGCTTTACAGACAAGCAAAAGCTAAGAGAATTCAACACCACCAAACCAGCTCTACAACAAATGCTACAGGAACTTCTCTAAGTGGGAAACACAAGAGAAGAAAAGGACCTACAAAAACAAACCCAAAACCATTAAGAAAATGGTCATAGGAACATACGTATCGATACTTACCTTAAACGTGAATGGATTAAATGCTCCAACCAAAAGACATAGACTGGCTGAATGGATACAAAAACTTGACCCATATATATGCTGTCTGCAAGAGACCCACTTCAGACCTAGGGACACATACAGACTGAAAGTGAGGGGATGGAAAAAGATATTCCATGTGAATGGAAATCAAAAGAAAGCTGGAGTAGAAATACTCATATCAGATAAAATACACTTTAAAATAAAGAATGTTACAAGAGACAAGGAAGGACACTACACAATGATCAAGGGATCAATCCCAGAACAAGATATAACAATTATAAATATATATGCACCCAACAAAGGAGCACCTCAATACATAAGGCAACTGCTAACAGCTATAAAAGAGGAAATCGACAGTAACACAATAATAGTGGGGGACTTTAACGCCTTACTTACACCAATGGACAGATCATCCAAAATGAAAATAAATAAGGAAACAGAAGCTTTAAATGACACAATAGACCAGATAGATTTAATTGATATATATAGGACATTCCATCCAAAACCAGCAGATTACACTTTCTTCTCAAGTGTGCACAGAACATTCTTCAGGATAGATCACATCTTGGGTCACAAATCAAGCCTCAGTAAATTTAAGAAAATGGAAATCATATCAAGCATCTTTTGTGACCACAACACTATGAGATTAGAAATCAATTACAGAGAAAAAAAGTAATAAACACAAACAAAAGGAGGCTAAACAATACGTTACTAAACAACCAATAGATCACTGAAGAAATCAAAGAGGAAATCAAAAAATACCTAGAGACAAATGACAATGAAAATAGGACAATCCAAAACCTCTGGGATGCAGCAAAAGCCGTTCTAAGAGGGAGGTTTATAGCTATAGAAGCCTACCTCAAGAAACAAGAAAAATCTCAAAAAAACGTCTAAACTTACACCTAAAGGAACTAGAGAAAGAAGAACAAACAAAACCCAAAGTTGGCAGAAGGAAAGAAATCATAAAGATCAGAGCAGAAATAAATGAAATAGAAACAAAGAAAACAATAGCAAAGATCAATAAAACTAAAAGCTGGTTCTTTGAGAAGATAAACAAAATTGATAAACCATTAGCCAGACTCATCAAGAAAAAGAGGGAGAGGACTCAAATCAATAAAATTAGAAATGAAAAAGGAGAAGTTACAGCAGACACTGCAGAAATACAAAGCATCCTAAGAGACTACTACAAGCAACTCTATGCCAATAAAATGGACAACCTGGAAGAAATGGACAAATTCTTAGAAAGGTGTAACCTTTCAAGACTGAACCAGGAAGAAATAGAAAATATGAACAGACCAATCACAAGTAATGAAATTGAAACTGTGATTAAAAATCTTCCAACAAACAAAAGTCCAGGACCAGATGGCTTCACAGGTGAATTCTATCAAACATTTAGAGAAGAGCTAACACCCATCCTTCTCAAACTCTTCCAAAAAATTGCAGAGGAAGGAACACTCCCAAACTCATTCTATGAGGCCACCATCACCCTGATACCTAAACCAGACAAAGGTACTACAAAAAAAGAAAATTACAGACCAATATCACTGATGAATATAGATGCAAAAATCCTCACCGAAATACTAGCAAACAGAATCCAACAACACATTAAAAGGATCATACACCGTGATCAAGTGGGATTTATCCCAGGGATGCAAGGATTCTTCAATATATGCAAATCAATCAATGAGATACACCATATTAACCAATTGAAGAATAAAAACCACATGATCATCTCAATAGACGCAGAAAAAGCTTTTGACAGTATTCAACACCCATTTATGACAAAAACTCTCCAGAAAGTGGGCATAGAGGGAAGCTACCTCAACATAATAAAGGCCATATATGACTAACCCACAGCAAACATCATTCTCAATGGTGAAAAACTGAAAGCATTTCCTGTAAGATCAGGAACAAGACAAGGACGTCCAGTCTCACAACTATTAATCAACATAGTTTTGGAAGTCCTAGCCATGGCAATCAGAGAAGAAAAAGAAATAAAAGGAATACAAATTGGAAAAGAAGAAGTAAAACTGTGACTATTTGCAGATGACATGATACTATACATAGAGAATCCTAAAGGTGCCACCAGAAAACTACTAGAACTAATCAGTGAATTTGGTAAAGTTGCAGGATACACAACTAATGCACAGAAATCTCTTGCATTTCTATACACTAATGATGAAAACTCTGAAAGAGAAATTAAGGAAACACTCCCATTTACCGCTGCAACAAAAAGAATAAAATACCTAGGAATAAACCTACCTAAGGAGACAAAAGACCTGTATGCAGAAAACTATAAGACACTGATGAAAGAAATTAAAGATGATACCAACAGATGGAGAGATATACCATGTTCTTGGATTGGAAGATTCAATATTGTGAAAATGACTATACTACCCAAAGCAATCTACCGATTCAGTGCAATCCCTATCAAGTTACCCATGGCATTATTTACGGAACTAGAACAAAAAAATCTTAAAATTTATATAGAGACACAAAAGACCCCAAATAGCCAAAGCAGTCTTGAGGGAAAATAACGGAGCTGGAGGAATCAGACTCCCTGACTTCAGACTATACTACAAAGCTACATTAATGAAGACAATATGGCACTGGCACAAAAACTGAAACATAGATCAATGGAACAAGATAGAAAGCCCAGAGATAAACCCATGCACCTATGGTCAACTAATCTATGACAAAGGAGGCAAGGATATACAATGGAGAAAAGACAGTCTCTTCAGTAAGTGGTGCTAGGAAAACTGGACAGCTACATGTAAAAGAATGAAATTAGAATAAAAATCAAAAAAAAAAAAAAAATTAGAACACTCCCTAACACCATACACAAAAATAAACTCAAAATGTATTAGAGACCTAAAAGTAAGACCGGACATTATAAAACTCTTAGAGGAAAACATAGGAAGAACACTCTTTGACATAAATCACAGCAAGATCTTTTTTGATCCACCTCCTAGAGTAATGGAAATAAAACCAAAAATAAACAAATGGGACCTAATGAAATTTAAAAGCTTTTGCACAGCAAAAGAAACTGTAAGCAAGATGAAAAGACAACCCTCAGAATGGGAGAAAATACTTGCAAACAATTCAACGGACAAAGGATTAATCTGCAAAATATATAAACAGCTCATGCAGCTCAATATTAAAAAAAACAAACAACCCAATGCAAAAATGGGCAGAAGACCTAAATAGACATTTCTCCAAAGAGGACATACAGATGGCCAAGAAGCACATGAAAAGCTGCTCAACATCACTAATTATTAGAGAAATGCAAATCAAAACTACAATGAGGTATCACCTCACACCAGTTAGAATGGGCATCATCAGAAAATCTACAAACAACAAATGCTGGAGAGGGTGTGGAGAAAAGGGAACCCTCTCGCACTGTTGGTGGGAATGTAACTTGATACAGCCACTATGGAGAACAGTATGGAGGTTTCTTAAAAAACTAAAAATAGAATTACCATATGATCTAGCAATCCCACTACTGGGCATATACCCAGAGAAAACCATAATTCAAAAAGACACATGCACCCCAATGTTCATTGCAGCACTATTTACAATAGCCAGGTCATGGAAGCAACCTAAATGCCCATCGACAGATGAATGGATAAAGAAGTTGTGGTACATATATACAATGGAATATTACTCAGCCATAAAAAGGAACGAAATTGGGTCATTTGTTGAGACGTGGATGGATCTAGAAACTGTCATACAGAGTGAAGTAAGTCAGAAAGAGAAAAACAAATATCATATATTAACGCATGTATGTGGAACCTAGAAAAATGGTATAGATGAACCGGTTTGCAGGGCAGAAGTGGAGACACAGATGTAGAGAACAAACATATGGATACCAAGGGGGGAAAACGGTGGGGGTGGTGGTGGTGGTGGTGTGCTGAATTGGGCGATTGGGATTGACATGTATACACTGATGTGTATAAAATTGATGACTAATAAGAACCTGCTGTATAAAAAAATAAATAAATTTCAAAAATGAAAAAATAAAATTATGTTATACAATTAGCCTGTGATCTACTTTTCACTTAACAATATACCATGGTCATTTTTACAAATAATATTGATCCATTCTCATTCTTAATAGCAGTCCAAAATTTCATAGTACAAATGTGCTATAAATTATTCAATCACTCCCCTGTTGGTGAACATCCAGGTTGTTTCTAGCGATTATTCTATTGTCAATAATATTACAATAAATGTCTCTGTAGATATACTTTTAGAAACCAGTGCTTTACCTTTGTGGGATGTATTCCTCAAAGTAGGATCATAGGATCAAAGTGCATGCTCATTAAAACTGGGAACAAACTAAATTTCCAACAGTAGGAGTTTGATTAGCGCACATCTCACACAAAGGAACATTCCTTACAAATAATGACAAATTTCTATTGGTTTTGAAAAGTGTTTGTTAGAAGCTATTTAGAGAAAAGCCATGTTATATAGTATTACCCTATTTTGTAAAAATATGTGCATAAAATAAAAGACTTTAAGAACACTGAAAAAAAATCACTTTGTGGATAATTATTGTTGTATTTTAAACCCATCAATCACTTTTGCTTGTATTTATGTGCAGTGGTTAAATTTGAACCTAGAATTGTCATGTTGGAAATACAATAAACATTAACTATTTGCCACTGAAAGGGACAGATCATTAAAGGGCAGCATGGTACAAGATGACAGATAATGGATTCAAATTATAAAATAACATTTATTTATCTTCCTTCTTCCCTTCCTCCCTTTTATCCTACCCCCTCTGTCTTCTTCAGTAAAAATTTGAGATAGCTAACTCATTAGATCATAATGTATAATCCATTATGCTAATGTTTTGTTAAGTTTATAAATTCTATATTTTAGATATCTATTGTAAGATATCAATACATATATAGAAAGCATTTGATGTTTAGATTCTTATATTCAGACTTCTCAGATATATATATGTTACAGATCATTAATTACATTAGTTACAAAATGGTGACTTTGCAGTTTTTCTTGGAATATTATATTTTTTATCCTATAAGCATAATGAGAGCTTCCTTTTTATTTTGAATTCAAATACAGATATTCACCCAAAGTAACAGTAAATTTTTGTGTACTTTTTTCCCCTCCATATGTATATCAAGTCCATCTGAGGCAGGGTCTGTCGGAAGGAAAGGAGAGAGAGAGAGAAAGGGTGTGTGGTCAAGATAGAGAGGAGAGAACAAATGTGTGAACACACTGGAATCAAAACAAGTTGAATTACATTGCAGAATTCAAGAGGTGTTTCTATGTGAGAGGGTATCTCTCTGTAAAAGCTACAACACATGCTTAAACTTCTGTAATGTGAAGAATGAATTAGATCAGAAAGGGAATCCCTCTGAATGAACCATCACAGAATTTTTAAAACCATAGAATTATTGTCAAATGGCCGGAGTTCCCTGCTGATACTGGTGCAGAGGATTTGTTGAGTCTTTGTCCAAGAGAGTTTAAACATTAAAATGGCTAAAGGTATGTGAAAGACAGAGAGACAGAGCTAAAGTGACAGAGAGACAAAGAGAAAAAAAGGCATCAAGAGACACAGAGAAAATATGAAAGTGCGTGTAATGAAGGAAGGTCAGAACAGTGTTTATTTCATGCTCATAGGCAGTAGACCTGAGTTCTGCTTTAATCTCTTACTTGAACTTGGCAGCATCTAGCCTGTTGTGTCTCTGTTTTCTTATCTGTCAAATAGGAATAATAGTAACCTATGTTCTACCTACTGCACAGGTTTTTGGCAATAATAGAATGAAATGTTAGATGTGGAATTGTTTTGAAAGCATGAAATGCTCTCTGCAGATAAAAGGTCATACTATCCAAGCATAGCATTTTTACTTTTGCAGAATTAGAGACAAGTGAGAAGAATATTTGCTTTTAGATTTTATAATTGGGATAATTTATTCAAATTATGAATACAATTAAGTATTGTGTTCTTATAAGTCAAATGATCTAGTAGAGTGTGGCTCGGAAGTCAAACGGGTTGATCTTTAAATCTTGCATCTACCTGTCACGTACTGGCTGTGCAATATTGGGTAGACTACATAACTGCTCTGAGCCTCAGTTCCATGATGGCAAACTTAGCAAGTCATTGTGAGACTTACATGAGGGGTGGCTTTTCATTGCAGAACGTGGAGTAACCCCTTAATAAATATTAGTTGTAGTGGTATTAGTACTATTATTATGGTGATGACTCATGTTGTCATTATTGGTTAATTTTTTCACTTTGGTTAAGAAGCCTTGAAACTTCAGAGCTTTCACAACTAGGGGCATGATTGTTTGGTTTTTAAATTTTAGTTATTTAAAAGATTTTTCAGTATATATGCCGTCTCCCTTCAGGCAGACTCAAAGTATAATGTATTGAATGTATTCTAATGTATTAAAGCCTAATGCAAACTAAGCTGTTTGAAGAAGAATTTGAACCAAGTTCATCAAAGTAGATGATCTGCCTTCCTAAGACCTGTAGGTCACTGTAACAAGGCTAAATTTGGCTCTCATTTTCTGGAAGCATCACTAGAGGAAGTGATGAATGACCCAACTCATAATTTTCAGCCAAGAGAAAGTATACACATTTACTTTGTGTATACTTTAGGGCTTGGGGGGTTGGTAGAGAAACATGTTATTTTCCTCATGCTGAATTCAGACAAATGTAAGGTAATTTAAAATGAAAGGTAATTTATCTCAGAGATTAAATCTGAAAAGCAACTGAATAAGAGAATTTTTTTAAATGATGTCTTTAATGATCAATTTTAAAATCAAGCCATTACAATAATTGAAATGACAGTGCATAACACATGCTGATGACGTGAGCTATTGGGTTTCAAAGGACTAGACAAAACATCATGGCTCCCAATCTATGCCCTGCAGGCAGGGTCACCCTGGGTGATGAGGAACTTAATGGATGTTCATAGTGTGACCGTGTTGACCTTATTGGGAACAAATGAATGCTAAGAGATCTCAATTGTTTGTGTGCTTTGAAAGATAAAAAAGAAATTGCTTTGAAATGTCGAATTGAAATTAGACATATAAATATATGCCAAATGTTTTCTTCTCCATCATTGCTCTGTTTTTGTTTTGCAGTTTAGATCTCTGACTTCAAAAATAGAGTTAATTCATAACAGATCCAGCCACATGGTTCTTACATTCTGGAATGTTATGTGTGTAGTCTTATTCTCCTGGAATTCTTATGGTCATTGTTCTCATGGAAAGCTGTTTACAGTTCTTCGATGAAACCCCACAGTTCTTCTTCAGTGATATGAAAGAGGAGCTTATAGGACAGGAGTTTGATCTGGGCTCTTGGAGACTGCTTTATTTTGAGTTAGGCTCACTAGTGTGAAGTAACTGTTAAATGCCTCTCTGGAGCACTGAATGACTGCAGTAGTTGAATGGGAGACTTGAATATTGATTTTTTTGGAAGTTGATGAACACCTACAAAGAGCAATATCTTCTTTTTCTTTCATTAATACAAGTTTGCTTCATTTGTTAACATCTAACGAGTGATTTCAAGAGCTACTTAGCATCATTCCTAGTCAATGAGAATAAGATAAGAGTATTAGTTAAAAAGAAGGCTTAAGTGATACATCAGCAAACAAATACTTTATGGATTAGCCATCTTCTCCTTGACCCAAATCATCGTTTATCTTTAGAGTTATAATATCTAAATTTCATTTAGATACTCATCTATTTTAGTACTACAGAAAAAAAGAAGAGAAATGGCAACTGGAAATTATTTGCGACCCATGTAATAGGCAAAAGATTAATATCATTGACCACCTAAGAACTATGTTGCTATCATATATTTTGTCCCAGTGATTCACCTGTTTTGTATCATATACTGATTATAGGTGTGAATGCTGCAAGTAGTCTTGATTTCTTCATGACTTTTTGTGATAAGATTGGGATAGCTATAGCAGAGTTTGTTGATGTAAAAATCTCGTCTGAAACCTGTTGAAAACTGATTTTCAGTTTTGAGGAAATATCTCAATTGGCCAATAGCTTTGCAGGATTAAATTTTATCTTTAAAAAATGTGGGCTGGTTGATATTTCTTAGCTCTGTACCTACAGAGTTCACTCAGGGAAGCTGTTAGGCTAGAAATAGGACCTACTGTTTGGGCAGAATCGCAACAGTTGGGGCAGTGAGAGGACTACTCAATGAGTTTTTCTTTTCTAGATGATTCATTGAATATTTCACAGTATGTAGATGGAGTTATCTTGCCACAGTGACTCCTGGAATTAGACGCTTTTAAGGGGCCCTGCAATTACTGTATCTGCGTAAAAGAACCATGAATTACCAATGGGGGTTTGGATTTCTGAGCTGCCAACTGAAGATACTCTACTGTAGGTTAAGGACCTTGAAAGTGCATTTACTGCTTCTCCTGACATTTGAGCCTAAGACTGACCTTTGAGAGCTAGAAAGATTTAGTGAGAGTTTTTTTCAGTCAAAAAGTTGATTATAGAAATTTCGTAAACCATTTTTAAATTGCTTTAGCTGATTTCCATTCTTAGTAATAATTTCGACTATTTTTTAAAGTGCCTAGCAGTCTTTGTTGAATGAAGAGATCAGATATTAATTCTCACATTTCTGGCCATGGCTGTTTTGAGCATATTTACGATTGCTTGGTATGTGTTCGGGGGGAAACTAATCTAAAGAGAGGCTGTGAAGGGAGAGTGAATTGCTTTTAGGCCACTGGAGATAGCTGGAAATTGGAGATGAGACCGCGTTTTCTTCTAACATGCAAAAGTTGCATGAGAGTCGGTGATTTGAAGTTCAGGTAAATGTAAGAGTTGTGAGACAGTGGTTCCCGAGAGGTTCAGTTATAAGAACTCATTAATAGGATAATAAGTGATGCTTTTAGTATGTGTTAAGTGATGAAATATGACAGAAGCCTCTATGAACTCAGGAACATTTTAAAGTAAATTTATATTATTTATTCCTTATATCAGGTATATTACCTGTAAGTCATACCTCTTCTTATATTCAACACTTCACTGTATTCTTAAGGCTTTAGAATGAAATAAAACTCTTTACCACAGCCTTCAAGACCGTATGAGACCTGATTCCTGCTTCCCTTTGCAATGTCATTCTCCTTTCCCTTTCCTTCTAGCTCTCTCTCTGCCTCAGCCACACAGGTATCCTTCCTGAACCGATTGGACAGATCAAGTTCCTTCCAACCTCCGGACCTTTGTATGTGTTTTTTCTTTTACCCAGAATGCTCTTCTCCGTGATCTTTGCTTGGTTGGATCCTATTATCATGCAGTCCTCAGCTCAGAGAAGCCTTCCTGACACTTCGGTCTGAAACAGCGTTCCCCACTCTTTGAAATAACACTAGTGTTACATAGATATTGCAAGCTACTACATGATAACCACAATGTAGAATAGCCTTTTATTAATGTCAAGAAAACTAATGAGGCTCTGTTTATTAATAGTGAATAATGTCATCTCTCTTGTTAGAGAAGTAGCTGTATATTTCCCTATGCTCACCTCAGAGTTGCCCATTTTTATCTAAGACTGTGTAGAAAGACAGTTAGTCTTTGAGTCTATTCAGGAACTTTCTCTGCAATAAGTAAATGGGGAAGTGGGCTCTCCAATTCATTTTCTTAAAATTGAAATTTTGGGAGACCTGTTGCTAATCCTGGCATAAAGTTATCTGGGGATATTATACCACCTAATAAAATTTTTAAGGAAGGAAAGAATCATCATGTTAGTTTTAGCATTTATAAACTAAGGCACAGTAAATTCTTAGGGTGTTAGAAAAAGAATCTATATCTGATGTGTTGGAGCCAACGTACTGGCTCGTATAAGAACTGCTTGTTAAATTTTCAGGAATTTTTTGCAAGCAGGTTGACTTTACATTAGTAGCTTGAAATTGGCTATAGTGGGAGTATTTATACCATGGAAATTGGCAAACACTACAAACCAGGGCTTTTTTTCTTTTTTTCCCGGAGAGTGCATTTAGCAGCACACCATTATATATAGCCAATATTTCAGAGACTGACAATTGGATGATGACAAATCAGTAGGGCCAACTCGAAATAACCAAGTTACTCTTATGGTTGTTTGCATTAAAATGTCACAAATTTTGGGCATGGAAGAAAAAGTTGTTTTTGTTTTTGTTTTAAAATAGATTATTTGTACACAGAAGCAGACAGGAAGGATAAAAAATCAAGATCTTTGTATTTGCTTCTTATGCCTTTCAGGTCAGCCTGCTGAATGCTTGCAAAATGTTCTTAAGCTATATACTCTGGGTTAGGGCAGATAGCCACCTTCTGGAACTTGCGCTAGCAGCTCTCCTCAGCTCTCATACTGATAACACAACTCTACTGACCTCATATGTAGCGTCATGTCTTAGTTACAGTGAGTGTGTTAGACTATTTCTTTAGGGAAAGGAAAAGATTCCAGAAGAGTTAGGTGGAGGCTCTGATTGATTATGGTTTATAATGTTGGAGCAAGTGGACACTAATGAGAGTTGCCCTAAGATTTTTGAGCCTTCAATGGGAAATGACTTAAAGGAAAATTACACGAAGAGGCAGGGCTTTAAATATTACTCACTGACAAGAACATTTTTGAGTTACACTACTCTGTGAAGGCAGAGAGGGATTATTCGGGATGTTTCAGAGGCAAATGTCATTGGACAATATCTCTGTGAAGGGATATATGATTAGACGTAGGTCCTATATTTCTCAGTTTGTTTTAAAGTAACACAAAGGCATGTTTGAAAGCCTCCAGTTTGTTTCTTCAGGGACTTGAGATTGAATGTCCTCCATTTAAAATGAAATTGGAGAAGTAAGAGCATCCTGAAATTCCCCCCTCCCCTCCAGTTTGTGATAAGCACTTAGAAAAGTTGGAAAATTCTAAGGGATTGTGTAAGATTGTGTTATGTCATCTTTTCTGATATCTTTATAAAACAGGTTAGTTGTACCGTTTATGAGAAGAGAGAAAGTGGCTTTCTTCAATTATCTTTGGATGTAGCTAATTATCTTCTTGGAAGAGGGCTTTATTTTTAATGTTGCAGCATTTCTAGGACTTAGATTTTAATGGAACACTATTATTATTTCCCAAAGGATAAGATATCATCTGTAGCTAAACAAGTTGGGATTCTGGGATTGATAATACCCAGTTTTTATTATATTAAAAAATATGAACCCATTGATGGCGTTACTCTCTGACTCAATGAAAATAAAGGAATATGTAGTAAAGAGAATATTATGCAATGTGATTAAAATTAATTTCTTAAAGACCAAATAAGTCCTGTTATTTGGAAAAGTAGATCATTAGTAGAACAGTAGATCTCAGGAGTCACTACGAAGTTGCTACTGGTATTCTCGAGGTCAGGAATGGTAAAGATAATTAAGAAAGGAGATTTTATGAAAATCATATATGGGGACAAAGTTTTGCATCTTGTGTTGAATACTCAAGGGAAACAACTCTTTGCCTCAGGAAAAATAAAGTTTTAGCAAGCCAGAATTAAAAAAAAAAAATTAAAAGAAACATACAGTTAAATAGTCCTATCAAACTAGAGTAAAAGTCTCATAAACAGGACTTTTTAAATAGAGTCTATTCCGAAGACTCTGAAGTTCTTAACCACTGGCCATCCCTCACCATCTGTTTATTAGATGAATATTCCTGCCATTAGTATTTAGACACAGGCCATGTGAAAGGGAATCTATTGAAAAGAGTAGTATTGAATATGCCAATAACGGTCAACCAATATTAAGTATCTAAGTCATTATTTAAATGAGAAATAGATTATTATTTTTATTTTTTCCTCATAGCAGTTACTTTTCATAAACTGCCTTTGAAATTAAAGAGTTTTTTCCATATAAAAAAGCATGCCCATTCTAGAAAATTTTATAGAGAAAAGTAGAAAGAAAAAATATAATTCTGTCACCAAAGGCAACCAATGCCAGCATTTTATTTCCTTCTGATACTGTTTCAAGTCATGACTGTATACTCTATTACTACTCTTCCTATTACTGCAACTGCAGTTACTACCACCACCTTTTCACCCACCATTTACTCAAAGTAATATTATATTTTTACCAGTCTTCACATATTTTTTCCAGTTTTATTGAGAAATAATTGATATTCATCACCATATAAATTTGAAGTGTACAGCATGATGGTTTGATTTACCTGTATTGGGAAGTGATTATCACAGTAAGTTTAGTTAACTTCCATCATCTCATATAGATAAAAAGAAAATTCAAATAATTATCCTTGTGATGAAAATTCTTAGGATCTACTCTCTTAACAACTTTCCTTTGTATCATACAGTAATGTTAACTATAGTCATTATTTTGTACATTATGTCACTAGTACTTATTTATCTTATAACTGGAAGTTTGTACCTTTTGACCACCTTCCTCAGATTCCCCCCCCACCCTGCCACACTGCCTCTGGTAACCACAAGTCTGATCTCTTTTTTCTATGAGTTTTTTTAAAAATTAGATTCCACATAGAGTGAGATCATACAGTATTTGTCTTTCTCTGTCTGATTTATTTCACTTAGCATAATGCCTTCAGGATTCATCTGTGTAGTTACAAATGGTAGGATTTTCTCATTTTTTATGGCTGAATAATATTCCATTGTGTATCTATATTTATATCTAGATATATATATATACATGCCACAACTACTTTATCCATTCATCCATCAGTGGATGCTTAGGTTGTTTTCATGTCTTGGCTACTGCAAATAATTCTGCTATGAGCATGGTAATGCAGATATTTTTTCCAAGTTAGTGGAAATTCAGAAAAGTAAAACAACCTGCTCAAGGTTTTAATACATGACAGGACTATGATTGGGACCCAGATATATCTAATTCGAAAGCCTGTTTTCTTTACATTTCACACACACATGCTTTTGTGTTCTAGAAACAATTCTGTTTCATGCTTTTTCACTTAAAAATAGTATAAGATTTTTTCCATGCTGTTAACACTCTTCATAAACAATTTAATTGCATCATAACCATCCATTCTAGGTATATTTTTCATGTTGATAAATTTTATATTGTTTTAATTTTTTATGTATACCTTTTTACTACTTAAAACCAAATCATTACAAAACATAATGTGAGAAGGCTAAATCAGTTAGACTGAGGTCTAGAAGAGACAACAGGAAGAATTGAGGAGTGCTAATGCCGTAGTCAGTATTCACTACTGCAGGTCACTTCCCTGAAAGCCACTCGTTAAGCAAATGTGGACAAGGACCAGCTTGTAGTCAGATGCTTTTCAAATTAAGACTTTTAACATGAAATTCCAAATGTGTTGCTTACGCTCTGTGTTGCTAAGGACTTTGCTTTTGTCTTATCCAGTTTCTGACTTTCCTGACAGTACTCTGATTGTACAACTCCTGACAAAATATTTCTCGGTTTCTCTTTCCTTTGAGTTTTGTATCCTTAGGAATTTATTTGGAACTTCTTATCACAGAGAATCAAATGATCACCATATTTCTAGTTCTGCAAAACTTCCCTGTTTACCACTGAATCCCAATTATAGAATTTGTAAATATTTTTCCTGCCGACTACCTGTTTAATCCCATGTGTAAACCATATTGTGTTTAAAACATCTTGTTCAATACAGTTTTATCTGCCTAGTTACCTCAATTTAAGCTGCTTGAAGAAATAAATGCTCTCTAAAGAAGCATGAGGTATGGATAAAGAACTGTCACATTTACACCAGTTTTTCCAAACAGCTAATTAAGTCTCCAATTCTTTACTATTTTTTTAAATCCAACATATTTCTTGAGCACCTATACTGTAACTGGCATTGTAGTAGACACTGGGCGTATAGTAGAGAAAAAGCTAAAAATGATCCCTGCCCTCACAGAGCATAAAGTCTAGTGGAAGAGGCACACAAAAAAATAAGTAAACAAATTGTGTTTTACTGTAATTGTGTATCGTACAGTACATCCTGATATTCTTTTGTAATATATAAACATAGTAATAATAGTGTTTCTTCTATAAAATTTTGTTGTATTTTGTTCCTATTCATTCTTTAACTAAGTTACAAGCTTCAATTTAAAATGTTTGTCCATCGGTTTGCCCGTGATCTTTGGGTTAAAAAACATCCTAAAACAAAATGGAATTGTATGGTTTTGCTTGTTTGTCGGTCCCATATTCATGAAATTATATTTTACTTAAAGGAAAATGTCTTAATGTCTTTCCTGCTGCCATGGAATTACTTTGTTCTCAGGTCTGTCAGGAAATTATTGGCTTCCTAACAAGAAAATGCCTTTGTAGTGTGCCTGAATGCTATCTGGCTCTGCTACGAACTGTAAAAGCGCTTGTCAGCTCTGCCAGTAAATCTTCCCTCTCTTACCATAGGTCCAAGGATCTTATAAAGGAAGCCATCCTTGACAATGACTTTATGAAGAACTTGGAGCTGTCGCAGATCCAAGAGATTGTGGACTGTATGTACCCAGTGGAGTACGGCAAAGACAGTTGCATCATCAAAGAAGGAGATGTGGGGTCGCTGGTGTATGTCATGGAAGGTATGGTTTGTAACTATGTTCCTCTGACATTCAAATATTCTCTTTTCATCTTATCAGCCTGCACACAGATGGCAATGTGTTGAACAATACAATTCCATTTTTCCTTTTTGTTGTTGAGAAATAGTTTGAAAAGAGGTAGAACACTGCTTAGTGGTTGATTAATCGTTTGACGTGTTTGTGTTTAGAATTATTAATATGAGAATCTAGTATTTTTTCAGACATGGGGAAAGGCTGATAACGTGAAAGAAAGAATTGCTATTTATTGCACTGAATAAGACCACACACTGTCAGATCATTGAGCAAACTCACAAAGCTTCAATGAAAGCTTAAGTCTCTTGGAAGTATTTTTGGTCAGATAATCAAAGTGTCTTCAGCTCTACTTTTACCTCCCAGTATATGACTAGGTTTCCTGCTATGATGCTTCTATAAAAAGAGAATGTTTTCAGTGTTTCATATGTGTCTGATAGAGGCAGATCATAAGGGTTGGATGGTATATTAGCCACCTGATTAATAAGAGCAATAGCTTGCTTCATAAATCTTGCACAAACTAAGATAGAAACTGCTTTGAAAAAAACCCGAGCCATGCACTGTGTAAATATGTTTTGCGCTTATGTAAATTTTCATAATATGTATTTCTAACTTGAAATTTATAATGGCATGTTTTCGTTTTGGAGGAAGAAAGAAGCCATGAAGAAATCATGACTGAATTAGCTGAGAAGAAAGTGAGTTCAGAAATGTCTGTAATAGAAGACGGTTGGCATAGTAAAATCACAGTCGATTTATTTGATGGCAGTTAGTGTTTTACCCAAAGCATTCATGGCAGTGTCCTATAACTGTCAGGTTTCTAGGTCATTCAGAGGAGGAGTGTATTTGGGCAAGTCAATCAACTTCACTGAGTTTCACCCAGCTTATAAAAAAGAAGATACTATTTCTTTCTGGCAGTGGATTTCAACTGGTGATGATTCTGTCCCCCAGGGACATTTGGCAATGTCTGGAGATGTCTGATTGTTACAATGTGAGTGAGTGTGGAGGTTGGTAAAGATCAGGGGTGCTACTCAACGGGGCAGTGACCCACAGCAGAGAATTACCTGTCCTTAGTGCCTATGCTGAAAAACTTGCTTTCTAACTTCTTTGTAGGATTGTTATGAAGTTAGTAGGGAATAAGTTGTGTGGATGTGTAATGTAAAGTGTAAAACATTGTAGAATAGCAATCAGTATTATTCATATACATAGCTGATTCACTTTGTTATACAGCAGAAACTAACACACCATCTTAAAGCAATTATACTCCAATAAAGATGTTAAAAAATAAAGAAAGAAAGAAAGAAGAAGAAAAAATCAGTATTATTATTTCCATTAAATACTTGACAGTATGTAAGAAGTGTTCTTTCTACATTAATTTTTCTTTGTGGTCTTTTTTGACATATATCAGGCACTTGATATTTAAGTATTAATTTCTGTCATTTTTATTTCTTTATAGTTTTCAGCTTTTCTGTCAGTGTTACAGTTTTCCTCAAGCCAAAAGGACATAAATGTTCAGCTAGGCTTTCTTCTGACAAAAACAAAATACAATAAACAAAAACACAAACAATATACACTTGATAGAGAATTGCAGGGAAAGGAGGTGAAATTATAGGGCAAGGGTATATGTGGGTATTGAGCAGGAAGGATGAGAGAAATGGAAGAAATATATAGAGGCCAAGTGAAGGCTATAAATATAGAGGCAAAATGTTAAGAACTATTAACAGTTAGAAACCAAGTTTAAAGTATTTATGAGATTATAACATATCAATAGTTTCATATTAGTTGATTATTTATGTATTTTATTGGCAGGTGTGTTTTTAAGAACACAGCTATTGTATAAAGCAGGGTGTACTTCACTTCAGCGATTTTCAAATGTTCGTTATTGATATTCCATTCAAGAAATGAGTATTTTGAAAACCTGTATGTTGCAGTTTTCCTCGTATATTTTTTCTAAAAAAATTCTTTTTATTCACGCCATTTGTGTTTTCTAAGACTAACTGCAACTTTACTAGCCATATTAGAAGAAGCTTGGAAATCATAGTTAATATTTATTGAGTTTTTAGAACTCAATGTCCAACATATAGAGCATGCTTTTTCTAAACAGTTTCCATGTATAAAACTTATTTAATTCTCAAAGTAATCCCGTGAGGTTAAGGGCTAATATTTATTATCCCCTTTTATAGATGAGAAGACTGAGGCCCAACTGGTTTAGAGTAGAGTTAGGAGTGAACCCAAGTAATCTGGATTCAGAACCCAAGCTCTTAACTATAGGGCTATGTATTAGTGAGGGTTCTCTAGAGAAAAAGAGCCAATAGGGTGTGTGTGTGTGTTTGTGTATCTGGGTATTGAGAGAGAGGTTTATTTTAAGGAATTGGCTTCCGTGATTGTGGAAGCTGGCAAGTCCAAAATCCGCAGGGTAAGCCCAGCAGGCTGGAGATGCAGGGAAAGGTTGATGCAACAGCTCAAGTCTGAAAGCCAACTGCTGGCAGAATTCCCCTTCCTCAGGGGAGGTCAGTCTTTTTTCTGTTAAGGCCTTCAACTGATCGGATGAGGTCTACCAACATTAAGAAAGTAATCTGCTTTAACTCAAAGACTAATGATTTAAATGTTAATTCCATCTAAAAAATACCTTCACAGAAATGTCTAGTGTAATGTTTGACCAAATATCTGGATGTCATGGGTTTGCAAGTTGACATGGAAAATTAACCATCACAGGTCCATTCCTTGTCAACTTGACACCTGTATACATCTCCTTAAACCATACTCAGCCTCCAAGTAAAGACAGTAACAAGGTCATACTTCTGCCTAACATGGCATAATGATCCTGTGTACAATGAAAACAAACAAACCCTTTTCCCAGAAAAGGATGCAAAGTCCTTGGGTAGTGTTTACTCTTCTCCTTAATACCCCATAAATCAAATACTATGATGTAAAGTTAACAATACTTAAATACTATGATATAAAGTCAATACATCTTATGTTACATGATAAGGACTTATAAGAGAGAAGGAAACAAAGATTTTATGCACACATGCACTCACTCATACATACAGACAAACACATTTGTAACAGAATAAAGAAGAAATACCCGTGGCAGACATCCCTAAGTAAAGGTAATATACTAATTTTTTCCCCATTGCATCAAGCTAATTTTAATATATTTTATTTATCTTCTTTTTATTGCTAGATTGACTAAATAGCAAGTCATCTTAATTATGGTTTAAAAACAGTGTACCAATATTCAAAGTCACAGATTTTGCTATGATGCTGTTGGTTGCTTCAGTTAAACTCACAAAATGACCATGATCTTATAACCTGATGCTGATCTGTCCCCAAGCCGTAATTCTAATCAGTTCCATGTAACTTTGGCTGATTTTATGCTAATATTCTCATGTCAAATAATTTTTAAAAACCTATCATTTAAATTTTTATAAGTTTTAATTGAGGAAATGTTTCATTGCTTAGTTTTTTTTTTTAAAAAAAGATTTATTTATTGATTGATTGATTGATGGCTATGTTGGGTCTTGGTTTCTGTGCTAGGGCTTTCTCTAGTTGCGGCACGTGGGGGCCTCTCACTATTGTGGCCTCTCTTGTTGCGGAGCACAGGCTCCAGACACGCAGGCTCAGTAGTTGTGGCTCATGGGCCCAGTTGCTCCGCGGCATGTGGGATCTTCCCAGACCAGGGCTCGAACCCGTGTCCCCTGCATTGGCAGGCAGACTCTCAACCACTGCGCCACCAGGGAAGCCCCATTGCTTAGTTTTTTATCAACACATTTAATCTTCTCAAAATTTAGATAGCACTCTTCTTGATATAGATGGATTCTTTTTCATCTGTGAACATGATTAATATTTATAGAGTATACCATAGCAACAATGGATGAATAGGCTATAGAGGATCTTTCACAAACTTGCGTATTATCAAAACATTCAGAAAAACACCCAGGAGTTTACATGAAAAATCAGTCCAATTTTTCCTGTCTCTCTTCGGTTAAATGAAGTTTTCTTCATAAAATAGTTGTTTAACCTGTGCCTTTAATGATTTTTGTTTTAGCTTGGGCAGTGTCCCAAGTATTACTGCATACCTAAATGCCAAATTTTCTCATCATTTTAACAAAAGAGAATGGTCATATGTTAAGACTTTATTAATTAGGATGACTGAGGAAAAATCATCTGGAGGTAGTGTAAATATATCTTGTATTTTCAAGCAAAATGAGTTGTATGACTTTTAGATATTTGCAGTTACTGGCTAGTGGAAGTTTCATTTCAAGTTTTGATCAGAATTGTTTTGGTATTAGTTACTTAAGGCAGCAGTGGATCAAGTTGCTAAGGCTTGATTTATATTTTAATTATGTTTTCAAATATATAAATGACTCTTACAAAATACTTAAATACAGCTTATTTTCTTAAACCAATAGATATTGGCCTTAATTATGATGTAATATTTGTTAATATCTTTACACTCTTGCCCTTTCTGTTTTTTCCATAAACATAAACGTCTGTCTACTGTCATCCAAAAGAAATTCTGATTTAGTGATCGAGAATTGGTTATGTAAATCAAACACCTTCTTTAGGAATCTAATATTTTTGTAGTGAAAAATGTCTAGTTTATATCCATTGAAGCAGTTGATTTGCTTAGAGATATCATATTTTCTGTGATCTTTCATTGTGGAAGCAGATAGATTATATTTTGTTTTCTGAAAATGGCAAGTGTCTGTTTAGTGTTCTTTGATTATTGGCTATTTTAAGTTAAACTTTTAAGTGAAACCATCAAGTTGTTGTTTTTCACAAGGTGTTTGTTAATGATAACGGCTTTTATTAAGTCCTTATATATGGTCTCACATCCATCCCGCTCCTCTTATTAGTTCCTTCTTTCTTTCTGCAAGCATAGCTGTGATTTGGTTTAATCTTGGTCCACCTCTGAGTCTTTATTGTTTAGGACTGTGCCATGTACCTTGAAGGCCCTCTTTTTTCTGTCTACCATCAATATCATTGATTTTGTTTTCCTCGCAGTTTTTTAAAAATACTTTTTTAAGAAGGAACAATTCTTCAACTCATCGCACAAGTGATTTTTTTAAATAGCCCTTTTGTACACTAATTCTAAGTTATCTGTGATTATTCGCATCAACTCTCAAGTTTCTGTTGTTATTGCATTGAGATTTCCCTTTTGTCTTCTGAAGACTGGTCATCTGCTTCCCTTTCCAGCGAGTCGGTTGATACCAGGTCTGCTTGTTAAGCTGATGTCCAACACTATTTATTCTTCAACATGGGTATGGTTCATGCTGGCCACCCACCATCAACAGTAAACTTATGCAACTTCATACTGCAAGTTCTCTCCCACCCCCACCCCATCCCCTGAAACGTTTTTACTGTTTTTATGATTAAATAACATATGAAAGCTGATATTCAAAGAGGGATTTTTATGTAAAATTGAACATTAATGAAGAGCTTCACCATGTCAGTTGGCATTCAAAACACTACCTGAGAGTATGAGGGAGTTGAATGCATTTTCATATGAATTAGTTCAGTAAATTTAACATGAGAAACAGACCATTTTATTCTCCAAAATCAGGTGTTGCCTTTTGGCCTTTTGAGTTTTTCATGTTCATCTGAAAGCTATGGTTTGAATAGTTAAAATATCAATGCACTTAAAGTTATTTTTGCAGTCCCTTTACAGGACCAAGCTTATCATGTTAATGATGAAGAACAAGCTGATGTGCTGTGTTAAAAATAAGACAACAGGCCCTGAATGCATCCTCTCATGCTAAGCCCCATGTCACCAAATTGAGACTCAATAATAGTTTTGGCTCTCCCAGAAATGGAATCTTAAACCAGTCAATCAGGAGTCACCTAATTAGCAGTAGTTAGGTAATCTGCCTGGTAGGCCCCTGACATCCCCTAAAAGGAAATTGACCTTGCCATAACCAATCCACTTTTTTGTCTAATATCGCTTCCTTGTTCCTGCTCCCTTCTGCCTATAAAAGCCTTTTATTTTGTACTGCTCCTTAGAACTTCTTTCTTATTTACTTGATGGAATACTGCCCAATTCATGAACCATTAATTAAAACCAGTAAGATCTTTAAAATTTACTCAGTTGAATTTTGTTTTTTAACAGCTGCTTATATAAAAACAAAACAAAACAAAAAATCTATTTAGAAAAAAGTTATAAGCAAAGGGAATCTGGAAGTTTTAAATGTGAATATTAAAATGTATTTCAGTTATGGAGTTAATGGCAAGAACAGGGAACTGAGATAGTTAGATGCCCCATGGGGTATCATGTTTATTTTGGGGTGCCAACCTTCCAAAAAGACTTTAATATACTTGAGCGAGTGCAGGAAGCATAACATTTATATTTAGCAAGTTGCCATATCATGCACAGATGAAAGGTTCAGGAGGAAAGAATAGCTATTTTTAAAAGCTGAAAACGCTATCACATGAAAAGGGAATTGGTCTTCGTGAATCTAGATGACCGAAGAAAATGCAAGTTATAGGGGGGCTTACGTTGGGTCTGCTTGAGAATCAATATTCTGCTAATTAATACGTTCTAGAAGTGATGAAGCAACCTGATGTCATGGCAAGAACCCCATCTCAGGAGGCATTCTAGCAGTGACTACATAGCATCTGCTTGGAGAAAGTTTGTGTGGGTGGAGGGGGGGGGTGGTTCCCTGTGGCTGAATTGAACACATCTCCTAATCCCTTTCCCAAACTCCAAGATTCTGAGTCTGTGTTTCTCTGAACAAGTACCTTACAAGTTAGCTTATGAGAACCCAGCCCTCCAAAAGTTTCTTCTTAAAAACCCACACTGTATACAATGTGCATGTTTACTTTGGAATGTTTTTGTACTTTATATTATATAAATCTAGTCATACTGCATGTATTCTTCTGCTACTTCACTTTTTTGTTCAATATTAGCTCCCACTATTTTATACCCAATTTCTTTATCCTTTCTGCTATTGATTATATTTGGATTGTTTCCAGTTATTTTGCTCCTGATTACTAATGAGGTTGAGCATCTTTTCATGTGTTTATATGCAGTTTGTGTTCTGTGAAGTGTCTGTTGGAGTCTTCTGCCCACTTTTTTGTTGGTTGGTTGACTTTACATATTTTGGAGTTTAATCCTTGTCAATTACATGCATTGCAAATATTTTTCTCCCATCTATATAGCTTGTAGTTTTACTACTTTGTGAGTATCTTCTGAGGAACAGAAGTTACTAATTTTAATGTAGTCGAATATATCAGTCTTCTTCTTGGTTTGTGCTTTTTGTATCTTTGTAAGAAATCCTGGAAGGCAGTGTTTCTCATGGCCACATATGTGTGTATGAGTATGTGTGTGTCTCTGAAGGCATGTGTGTAGTAGGTTAGGCAGGTGAGGTATTATCTTGAAGGAATATATCCACATTTGTAATCTAAAGGAGAGTTGTCTCTTTCAAAGCAGGAAGCTGGAAAGGCAGTACATTTTTGCTTCTGTGTTCTTTTTTTCCAACATATTTAAAGAAGTCTGTATAAGTTGTCCTTAGGGGACAGTAAATATGTTTTTGAATATGCTTGATGATAGCGATTTCTTTTCCCTGTGAGGGTAGATTTTATATTTGGAAATAATCACAAGCCATTTAGTGACAGATTTGATGAATAGGGGTAGGTGATTAATATTTTTTTTGGCTAAAATTTGTAAGGGTGTATGTATATGTACCACTATAAAGTAATGACATTTTTTGTATAATTCAAGAAAAATTAAAGAACTTTGATCAAGAACATCATTATCCAAAATGACATATTTTGAAGGATAGTATTCTTAATACCGATTTGGCTACTGAAGTCCTTGTTTGATTTTGTAAAATAAGCCTTATCACGTTGTGGTTATACTAATATATAGTTCTCCATTTTCTTTCTAAATTATTAATGGTGAAAAAGAAAGTGAAGAGTGTAGCTTTTCTTACTTTTGAAGACTCCTGAAAGTCAAAATAATTAAAACTTGCTGTGCTTATTTTTTTGAGATGATAGTTGAAAAGCCATCAATTTTTTTCAAAAAATTAATCTGAAATTGGTACAACAGATCATAGATTATGTTAAAAAGGTACAACTATCTTTTTTCTTCACAACAGTTATGGGATTTACTTCTATGCTGACTCATTTTGCTAAAATATCAGTATATCCATTCTTCAATTTTGAGAGAATGGCAAATTTGAAAGTTTCAAAATACATTTTTGATGAAAACAAAAACCAAAAACAGCATACCTGAAAAAATGAAAAGAAAATGTGGATTAGTACCTCCTTGACAATAGTGTAATAACACATTGATTTCTTGCTAATGAGGTGAAATTTACTTCAGCCATCCTTTCATGGAACTGTTGAGTAGTTTGCATGCTGAACAATAAACAGGATTCTAAAATTGTTGAGGGCTCATTTTAAGAACACACAGATGTATTTCTTCAGGGACTTTAACAAGATTTCCAGTGATTTTTGTGGGGGGCTAGATAGACTAATGCTTTTAATATCCATCCCTCTAATGAAAAATCCTTGAATGGTTAGTAATCGTTTTGGCACACTCTCAAAGGGCAGGGAAGATGGGCGCTACTTCCCAGCACAGTGAAACTGCCTGGTGTGACTACCATGGCAACAGCCCACCCACCCCCACTCCAGGGAAGATTGAAATGGGTCTCTGAAGTCCTTATTGGAATTCTCCCATGACTCCGCATTTGAGGAACGCAGCCTGTAATTGCACATACTTTATCTGAATTTAACTACTGTACCTTTGGAAGGTTGCGGTCTGAGTCTGATCTTTATGTTTTGATATTTATATTTAGATTTATATAATGATCTTTATATTTTATATTTAGACCCTTCCATAAACTCCTTTCTGATGAAAATGAAAATATTTTTGTACCAAAGCTCCTGCAGAAGTGCACGGATTTAGAATTATGATAGATGACTTAAAATGGTATTAAAATCAATTCCTGAGAATCCACATTTCATGCATATTTAAAGTATCAAGGACTTGTTATTGAGTATATTTACATTAATGATTTATTTAATACCATTTTTTTTGCCTAATTTGCCCAGCTTTACCAAATTAAGTAGCTTTCTTTGTATCCAAAACTATCTTATAGTTATTCATAAGAATATATGTGAGCTAATGCTTTTAAACCCAAACATTTACTTTTTATTTGCTCTTTGCAATCTTGTGTAACTTAACAAGAAGAGTTAAGTTATTCTGCACACTTTTCAATATCAAAGCAAGTTACTCTGTTAATTTATCAATAGCAAAGCCATATTAGAAAAAGCATCTAGTGAAGGTGGCCAAACTCTTATGAAAGATGGTTTTCCATTTCACAAATACACAATGGTGTATTTTCAGAGGAAAACCAAAACTTTTCATAAAATCGAAATTAATAGTCAATGTTTAAAATTTTCCTTCAAAAATCGAGTATGCTTCTTTAAAAGATCATTTATTCCATACTGGTAAAAAGAAGAGAGTGAGTGAACATTGATTCCCAGTAGAGCTTAATTAATAGCCTATTGTAATAACTTTCATTAAAAGCCATTCACATACTCATCAATTTTTTTTCATTTTTATGACTATAAGAACATAATTCAGTGTTACATTTTATATTTGGCTCATGTTTATAGACCATCATTTTACATTACTCTTTTATTACATTGCATTTCATAATGGTTTAGAATATTTAATACCTTCAGCATATTCTTAAGGTAGACCTATGCTTTCTCTGATGGTTCATTCAATAATGGTACATGCCCTCAAATTAAAGCCATATTTAAAAGATTTCTGGTGCAAAGATTTGTACTGACTCACCCTGTTGGAAATATACACACGCACATATTTGTACGTTGTGCCCATGTACGTGTATATGAATTTACATGAAGTTATCCATTCTCAGAGTTCAGCTTATCTTCCAGGAGATGATGGGGTGGTGGTAGTATCATATATAGGATTCTATAAATGGTTAAATTCAAATTTACAAGAAAAGCAGAAGATTAATGATAAGTATTGTTGATAAGGCTCTCATGTGATTTAAAAATTAGTCTGCAAAGAATAAACATTTGGTTTGTAGGTTTTTGAGCACCATTGTGCAGACCATTCTCTTAAAAGCAAATTAAGATGACTTGTACAGAAAGTTTTGAAATTGCATTTAGTCCTATGAATTTGAATTTTTATATAGTATATCAATTCTAAAGGTCAAAGGCATATGAAATAGGAAAAATGTTTCAGCAGATTTTTCTTTGTGTTGAGAATTAGGTTACATATATACATAGCAGGCATTGCTGAACTACCATACTTTCTCTCCCTCCATATGGCGTGTTTCTACAAAAGTAGAAAGGGTGTTATAGATAAAGCAGAGCTTGGATTTGACTGAATGTAGTTCATGAATATATGAAATTCTTTGTATTTCCCTCAACAATTGAGAATAGCAAAGAAAGTTTTCAATGAAGTTCTTCAATAGTTTCCTTACTATGATTTACTAATTCATTTATTTGATTATTCATTTCTCAATTTCGATTCCTAGAAACTGCCTCCTCGATGCTGACTATATCTCAGTGGGCACTGAAGGTGTAACAGTGAACAAGACATACACAGCCCCTTCTCTTCTAGAGCTTCCATCCTGGTGATGGTAATAGGGGAAAAGTACAAAAAACAAGCATGGAGGCAAGCAAATACATTCAGATAGTGATCAGTGCTATGAATACATTAGACACAACAGGATGATGTAAGAGAGAATCATGAAGGTGGGTCTCGTAATGATTGGGTGGCTCAGGGAAGGTTTCCCTGCGAGGGTAACATTTGAGTTGAGACCTGAATGACAAGACGGAGCCAGACGCAAAAGTGTGGATACAGGATTCCAGATGAGGTCAGACAATGGCAAGTAGTAAAGCTACAAGGTGGGGAAATGTTAGAGACAGAAAGAAGGCAATGGCATGAGTTAAGGTTGGAAAGGTTGGCAGAGGCAAGGTCACATGTGGTACCCTATAAGTAGTTGATTTTTTTATTCCAAGAGATTTAGGGGTTTAGGTTGATGTGGGACCTGGTTTGATTTATGTTTAATAGGTAAAAAAAAATGGATGGCACTAATAATCAGAAGTTGGAAAACATGTGTTGTAAAGTGGTGGGAGGAACAGGGGTACCATTTGGGGGGCTATAGCAGTAATCCAAGCAAAATATGATGTTGGCTTGAGCTCGGATGGCAGTGTGGGAGATGCGGGAAGTGTGGTATATTCTGCAGCTCACAGTTGTGATATGGGTGAGAAAGAAAGAGAAATTGGGATTGACTTTTAGGTTTTTGATTTAAATAGCTCGGTGAATGGTGATGCCATTTTCCAAGATGGGAAAAAGCGAGAGGTGTTCATGTTTAAGAAAGTAAATCAAGAATTCTGTTGTGACAGGGTGAAGTTAAGGTGCCTATTAGACCTCCCATTGGAGATTTCAAGTTGATGACAGTGGATACACGTCTGAAAGCTCAGTTAAGAGGTCAGATTGTGGAGGTAGAAGTATTATAACTAAACCAAGCGTAGGAGGAAGATTGATGAAGGTAGTTCTCTTACAATTATAGTTGTTTTACATACAGCAGATTAAGTAGGTAAATCATAGATATAAACATTCATAAATATTTTAAAATTATCCATGAAAAATCCTCACAGAAAACTGAAAATTTCTTCCTACTTTGTGCAAACTAGTATCCGTAATGCAGCGATTCTCAAAGTGTAGTCTGTGTACCCTTTTAGGGGCTCCTTGAGGTCAAAACTATTTTCATAATAACATGAGCATGTAATTTGTCTTCTGTCTCATTCTCTCATGAGTGTACAGTAGAGTTTTGTAGAAGCCACATGATATGTGATATAGCAGCAGGTTGAATACAGAAGCAGAAAATGCAGCTGTCTTCTATTGAGTCAGACATCAATTAGATTTCCAAAAAGTATAAAACAGTGGGATGGTTCCTATTAATTTTTTTGTTTTTAAAATGTAGTTAATTTTATTTAAAAATATATTTTAACATGTAATAAGTTTATTACTTTCAAGAGAATGACTATTTTAAAAAATTCTCAGTTTTAAGGTTTAAAAGAATAAATATCGATAAATGCAGCCCATGTAAGCAAAAGCTTTTTGAGGTTTTCAGTAATTTTTCATAATGTAAAGAGGTTTTGAGGATAAAAGTTTGAGAACCACTGCCTTAAGCTATATGACCTGAAGACAAATATGACCAATTGGATGTTTGTTTCAGAAAACAATCGAGGATTAGTTTAAGGTTCAAAATATCAGATATCAACTCCCCAGCCTTCAAATAGCACAGAAATAGGACCATGTTACAAAACAGATGTTTTTTAAATAAAGTCTTGGTACATTAGAAACAAAATTTTCTGTAAGGGCTGGCATTTAAATCTAGAGCAAATAGCCAATAGGTATCAACAGTGGGCGAGTAAGTTCCATTGAAGTGCTTATTTTTCTGTTAATTACATTCCATTTCACAGTTTTGAAAGGTATCCTTGAGGCATTTTGTGGATTCTGTTTGCACACTTTCTAATGTTTAAGATTTGGGAATCGAATTGAGTTCCCCAGTGATTATCCTGATTTAGTGTAGTAGGATACTGATTTTTTTTTTTTTGTAATTAGACTTTAAATATAGTTCTAAAGGAATAAAAGAATCAAATTTTTTAAATCCAATCAGCATTTTTGGAGAAGAAAGTGGCTTTATCCTGTGCTTATTTCTCACTTAAAAACATCCTTGAAGATGCAACATTTTGTATTCTGAAGGCTCAGAACAACTCCTCTGATACCTTAAATGCTTTCAGATTTAAAAAGAGAGTGCATCAAAAAATCTAGAAACAATAAATGCTGGAGAGGGTGTGGAGAAAAGGGAACACTCTTGCACTGTTGGTGGGAATGTAAATTGAAACAGCCACTATGGAGAACAGTATGGAGGTTCCTTAAAAAACTAAAAATAGAACTACTATACGACCCAGCAATCCCACTACTGGGCATATACCCTGAGAAAACCATAATTCAAAAAGAGTCATGTACCAAAATGTTCATTGCAGCTCTATTTACAATAGCCAGGACATGGAAGCAACCTAAGTGTCCATCAGCAGATGAATGGATAAAGAAGATGTGGCACATATATACAACGGAATATTACTCAGCCATAAAAAGAAACGAAATGGAGTTATTTGTAGTGAGGTGAATGGAGTTAGAGTCTGTCATACAGAGTGAAGTAAGTCAGAAAGAGAAAAACAAATACCATATGCTAACACATATATATGGAATCTTAAAAAAAAAAAAAAGGGTCATGAAGAACCTAGGGGCAAGACGGGAATAAAGACACAGACCTACTAGAGAATGGACTTGAGGACACGGGGAGGGGGAAGGGTAAACTGGGACAAAGTGAGAGAGCGGCATGGACATATATATACTACCAAACGTAAAATAGATAGCTAGTGGGAAGCAGCCGCATAGCACAGGGAGATCAGCTCGGTGCTTTGTGACCACCTAGAGGGGTGGGATAGGGAGGGTGGAGGGAGGGAGATGCAAGAGGGAAGAGATATGGGAACATATGTATATGTATAACTGATTCACTTTGTTATAAAGCAGAAACTAACACACCACTGTAAAGCAATTATACTCCAATAAAGATGTTTAAAAAAAAAAAGAAAAAAAAAAAAGAGAGTGTATTATTTTATATTTGGTCCCAGTGTAATACTCTCAATGCACAGGTAAACCTAAACTGGCAGCTTATTGCTTGGTTATCTCTTTTAAAATACTCGTTGCTAAGTAAATGTTTGAAATCTCTACTTACTTGTCTTGTGATACATTTTGCAAAGAGCTTTTTCATTTGCTAGTGCATTTGCTTGTTTTTGATATCTCACCACCAAGCATTTTTCTTGGGATGAGTTGAAAAAAGATGCTGCTTTCATTTATTGTTCTTGGAAAGACAATGTTCTTCTTTCTACTCCGCAAAGCAGCTTTTATGAGACAAGTAACATTGGGAGATGAAAGACTTATTCCAACTGTGAACACACATGACATTATATTGTGATGAGAAATTAATTTTAATATTTGTTCTTTATGCAAGTTATAGTTCAGTGTTTTATACAACAGTACATTTTGTTTCCTGTTCTCACAAAGCACAGACTATTCTTGGCATAACCAGATGACTGAAGTAGGTTTCTGTCTCTTGTGCTTTATGTTATAAGCTTTGGCCATTTGGTCTCAGTTGTCTTGTAGAGAAATGACCACTGGACTAAAAGCTATAAATTCTAGGAATTTAATCCAGATTCATCCCTTAAGCAGCCATGTGACCATATTGAAATAATCCTCTCTGTACTTTACCTGCTCTATTCCCAAATTCATGGATGATACCTCCTTTTCGCCTGGCATTAGATCATGCTTAGAAACCCAGGAGTAGTTCCAGGCTCCACGTCTGTTGATCTGCAAATCTTCTTTAATCTATCAGCTTATCACTATTCTGTGTCCCTGTTTGCTACTGCTCTGGTTGAGGACTATTATAACTTCTTTTGAAATTTTCCAACAATTACTCTAGGTCTTTCTGTCTCTAGGCTTATTTCACTTTCATACATTCTCTACACTACCATAAGCAAGATCTTACTCAAAGACAAATATGTTTATGTCATCTCCCCGTTTGATGTTTTCCAGTGCCTTCCCATGGTAAAAAGCCAAACTCCTTCTGGCAGATGACTGTACAGTGTAATGAAGAGAGCTGGGTTTTGGAACTTAGCAGATGCGAACTTCAATCTTGATTTTGCCATCTAACTAGCTCAGTAACCTTGGGGAAATTCTCTAACCTTTTCTGGACATCGCTGCCTCATTTGTCAAGTAATATAGTATATGTCAAGCATCGAGTCCTGTGTCTGGCACCTGGGGTTGCACCATTGCTTATTGATCTGCTTCTGCTTCCCTGTTAGATTCCCTGCACTCAGCACTCTGTGGCTCTGGCTCAACTTCCTCAAATAGTCGCTTGTCTTTCTGACTCTGTGTTTTCCTCTGACTGGAGTATATACACTGAAATATTACTGCTCTTCAGAGTCAATGTAGATGTTGGCTCTGCTAAGAAGCCTTCTCTGACACCTCCTAACTGGGCTGGATTCTCTCTTCTGAAGTTCCTACAACATCTTCTGGGTCCCTCTATACAAGAACATTGGTCAGACTGTGTTTTGTTCATTCATCCAATTTATTCATTCAGGAAATACTTATTTTGCATGTATTATGTGCCAGACATTGTTCCAAGTGTTTAGGTTATAGTAGAGACCAAAGGATACAAAATTTCTCTAGTGCTTTTATCCTAATGGGGGAGATACACAACAAACAAACAAATACTATGTATAATGTGTATGTGTTGAGTACAGACATATATATATATATACATGCACACATATATATATATAGTGTGTGTCTGTGTATGTGTGTGTGTGTGTGTGAGCTATATATAGAGATCAGGTACTGATAAGTGCTATGAAAACCAAAGCATGGTAAGGGGACAGAGAGTGACAAGCAGGATGGGGAAGGATTGGTATATTTTGCAGGGTAGTCATGGAAGGACTCTATAAGTTGAACATTCAGCAGAAGCAGAGACATGAATGAGGTGATGATGGGCCATGCTAATATCTGAAGGAAGAACATTTTAGGCAAAAGGAATAAAAATGTGTCAAGCCGTGAGATGGGGTCGTGGTTGACATGTTCAAAGAACAGTATGGAAGCCAGTGTGAATGGAGTGGGATAAATGATCACAGGGGTGCAGGTGAAGGAGTTAGGTAAAGAAAACAATGATAGAAGAGTTTCAGTGGCATTGTAGCCCTGGTAAGGGCTTTATATATATATATTCTTTCCTTGCTTTTAATCACGGTGGGAATTCCTAGAAGTGTTTGAGCAAAAGAGCAACGTGCTCTACCTTAGAGCTTTTTTGCAGCTATGACAAACTCTCTAGTAGCAAAAGGAAGCTGGGATATCAGTTAGGAGGCTATTGAAATAGTTAAGAAGGGGGATAACGATGACTTGGACTAAAGGGGTACAAGTGGAGATGGTAAGAAATGGTCAAATTTAGGAGCTGTTTTAAAAGTTCCGCCAATAGTATCTGATAATGGGTTGGACTGGAAATTGTATGTGAGCTAAAGAGAAGAGTGAAGGATTCCGAATTTTGGGCCCGAACAACTCTAGAACAATGGAGTTTGCCTTTCACAGAAATTAGGAAGACTGTCTGAGGAGCAAGACTGTCAGCAGATGTCTCGTGTTGGCTTATTTATTGTATTAGGGATTCGCTAAGTTGGAGTATCAAAAAAGCCCTGAAAATACAATGGCTCAAATAAAATGTAAGTTTATTTCTCTTTGATGTAATGTCATTGAGGTCAGTGGAGGAGGCTGGGAGCAGCTACACTCCATGTGGTTATTCAGGCACCCAGGTTTCTTCCATCTTGTTGCTCTGGTATCACCCAGGTGTGATCATTGTATAGAGAGCTGAAGCTGGGTCATCACCAGGGACTACTAGGTGTTCCCACGTCTGGGATGGGGAGGAGAGGAATGACAGGGCAAGGAGCTTCAGCCTCAAAGGGAAGTTACACCCTTCACCTGCTCTCATCCTCTTGTCCAGAATGTAGCTACAAGAAAAGCTAGAAAAATGTAATCTCTACCAAGGTAGCCATTTGTCTAGTCAAAAATTGGTGAGGGTGGTTCTCTTACTAAAATGAAGGAGGGAATGAATTTTAGGGGATAGACATTAACATATTTCGCTCTTTCTCAGTAACTTAAGGTCAGGAATTACTTGTGTTCTCTATAACCCCAGGTCTCTAACCATAGTGCCTACACACAGTACATATTCCCTGCATGTTGGCTTCATTAATACCAAACTAATTATATGGGACAGAAATTATTATATACTGGATGTTGTGTTTCCTCCTAGGAACTTTCTAATTCATTTCATAAATCATTTTTTACATTTCAGACTATATTGTTAATGTGTCTTTATCACTAATGCAGAAAAACTATCTTTAAGTCAGTGTTTTACATTTATTTATTATCCAGGATGAACAAATGATGATGAGCCATTACTTATGTTTTTTAAAAGAGTGTTTACCTCACACATTTGCTTCCAGATAGCGATTCCAGAAATCACACTCGGTGGTGAAAGAATGAGTCACTTCCATGTAATAAAATTGCATCTCCTATTCCAAACTGCTTAATTCTCCAGACCTCACATAACATTCCACTTAAGCTACATGCTGCTGCTTCTTCCTAGTACTGTTTAGCTTAGGAGTTAGAGAAGATGTATTTGGGTTTAAAGATGTTTCTTTTAATGAAAGAATCGTAAACCATATAATGTTTAAAAATTTGTTTTGGAATAAGGAATCTACTCTGAAGATAAAATTTAATAAGACAACAAGTTGGAAATACAGTAAAGTATTTTATAATCAGGCAACTGAGATGACACACAGGAAATATGATGTCTCTTTTGAAAAGCTTGAGGTTGAGCTACTAGTATGAAAGAAAAATAGTTCCAATTTCTTTGTAATATGCCGTTTTGAAAATTGGCCCTATCTTCTCTTCGAGATCTGTATGTGTGTGTATGTTTCTTGTAAGGTCATCCTATTTGTGGAATACCACGCACTATTTTACAGACACCGTCAGTGGGAATGACTGAATTCTTTGGTATTTAGTTAGACGTCTCCAAACCTAGGTCTATGTATCAAACATGTTTTCTTAATTTATTAGCAGAATTTTAGTTCAAAAGATTAAATGAAGACATGGGCATTGAAGAACCTCTTTAGTCTACCAGACTCTAAGTTCCGTGTAGGCAGAAACCTTGTGGATGTTCCCCAGTGCCTAGCCCTGGGCCAGCACATAGTAAGTGTTTCATTCATTTAGCAAATAATTATTAATGGAATCTTGCTTGCTCCCCAACACCAAAACTTTATATTTTAGGGAATCCATACACATACCCATCCACATGCAAAAATGTATAACACACACAGACACATCTGTATCAAATTCCCTTCAAATCTAGAATTATCTTCTCATAGAAAATGAAAATGGATAATAAGCTATTAGAGCTTCTGAAAAATTTTAAGAAAATAATTATTAAGCATCTACTTAATTCTGAAAATTATCTACCTGTTTTCCCTCTAGGTGAAATTTTTATTTATTTAATATTTAAAATCCTCTGTTGAAATTTAATAAGCCAAAGGTTTAAAAACCTGTTTGCTTGTTTGATCTAACATGGTATTATTTAGACTGTGCAGACTTTCTATTAAGATCCTTAGAGGTGAGCCCTGCGTGTGTGTGTGTGCATGTATGTGTGTGTATACATTTATAAATTTTCAACTCTTTAAAGATGAAAATTTGAAGGGCACTTGGTATATTTAAGATTCCAATAATATTATTAGATGGTAGTAATAGAGACATTCACAAAACTGTATATAAATCTTCCATCAATGTGGAAGCGTATCCCGTTAGGCTCAAGAGATAATTTGTTGAGCTAAACTTTGCCCTAAGGAAAGCAAAAGATATTAGAAACATTTTGAGTAAAAATATTTAGCTTCTCATATCTTATAATGCTTTGCCTGTGGCTGAAATGAAACTGAGTTTAATAAACTTTTACCATGAATGACAAATGTCTTTCATCAATTCATCATACCAAATATATTCATTTTTAAAAACACCCAACCATAAAAACACACAGAATTGCTAAGTTTGAAGTAACCTTTAAAAAATGATCAAATATTTCTTGAGGCTTCATTAGATGAACTATGTAAGGTCAAGCTTCATGTCCTAAAATATTTGAGAGAATTGAATTTCATAAAATCTGTTACTATTGAGAATATTTCCCCTGTGTTTAAATTAACGCAACCTTAACACTCCCTTTTTTAATTACATTATTTTATATTGTTCAAAATGGATAACTTAGGTTCAATTATCCTTGCTTCCAAGACTGAAGAGGAAAGAAGAATCCCTCAAGTATGTTTTTGACTTAGGGAGACAGTAATGTATACTAGTCAAGAATAAGCCTTGGGCAAGTTATTTTACCTCAATGAATCTGTGTTTCACTCCCTATAAAATGTAACTTAATACCTTCCTCAAAGGGTACTTGTGAGGAGGAACTGAATGTGAAACATGTAGCACTCATTTAAAGACACTGTAAACATTAAAAAATATATATATATACGAATTCTTCTTCTTAGCGTAGGAAATTCAAATATTTAACTTTCTTTTCATCTTCTAATGGTGTGCAAATAATGAGTTTTAGTACATTAGCCTCAGGAAGGAGGAACTCAGAATTGAAAATGGCAAATGTTGAACAATCAGCTCTGAAAAAAAAAGAAGAAAAAGAGATCCCTTGCTTGTAGTCTTTGCAAATTTTCATGGTGTGAATACTCCTATCATCACTAATTTCAGATTACCAACATGATGTCTGAATGCAGAGTTGCTAAATCTGTCAAGAGTCCACTCTGGCACACCTCTAGGTATGCCAGCTCAGAAAGAACTGCTTAATCAATCATGTCTATAATTACAGAATTGGAACATGAATTTGACACATTATACTTTTATTAATTATTCATGGATGGTATTTTCCATCAGTGCAGTTCATTGATTATACTTCTGATGTCAGTTCCTTTTAGCTCTGAAATTTCAGATTTTCCTTCACATTTTACCTTTGAAGTTGCAGCTGACTCAGAACCTGCATTTGCCCTACTTGGGAATAACACATTGGGTGCATTAAGCTTCAGCCATTCCTCAAAGTAGCATGCTGTGTTACATGTGTGCAATGTTTTTATTTATATATTTTGAGTAATTTTTTTTCTTTCAGTGAAGGATAGTGTAAAAGGGCTTATGAATTCCCACTCTGTTTTAACCTGTAACCAGCTATTTCTTTATCAACTTACCAGTAATGCTTCAGAGAAAATATGCATTTTGTAGAACAGGCAATTTCTGGAATTAAAAACAAGAAAACGCCAATGATGTAATAGATAATACACTTGGTCCCTTAGGCCGGAGTAAGCATGGTACCATAATGTAGATTGTCTCATTTAACTCTTTAATTCATGCAATATTAGTTATAGATTCAAAATTTCTTTAATAGGTTTTCTTCATACTGGTATATATTAGTTTCTACCGATAAATCTATATCATGGGTTCTTTTGATATAATAGTTGCCACTTATTTCCATTGAACAGAATTTTATACTTTCTCTTCAATTTGTTTTCATTCTTGGATTATCAAAACATCTGCTGTCATATTCATTCAAACATGATCATTTGCACCCAAAAGGTAAAAATCATGAAACCTCATTCAAATCCTTTTCCATTCTTTAAGGCCAGAGCTCATGCCATTTTCTCCATCAAACTTTTGGGATTTTTTTTTTTTTTAAGTAATTTCTTCCTTCACAGATTTTCTACTTCTCCACGGGCAAATATCACTATATTCTAGTTCATTGGTTCTCAAAGTGTGATCCCTGAACCAGCGGCGTCAGCATCGTTGGAGAACTTGTTAGAGATGAAAATTCTCAGGGCCCACCCCAGACGTACTGCATCAGAAAGTCTAGGAATAACTCCCAGCAGTCTGTGCTTTAACAAGTCCTCTGAGTGACCCTGATTTTGAGTGACTGATGGTATAATTTGGCTTCCTATTTAGTTGTGTGCTCCATGATAACCAGGATTTATGAGTAATTATATCTTTTAAATAGTAGGTACCCAATAAATATTTGCGGAATAAACTGATAAGTCAATGAATGAAAGGACAGTTTAAGAAACACAAGCTAATTAACTGGAGGAATAAAGGACAGGATATTTTATTTGAAAGGCTGTCATTCGAAGGAGAAATGAGATATGTCCTTTAAACATCCATGGGCTGTAATTAGGGTAAATGAACACAGATTAGGAGGGCTTATTAGGGTTAGGTTATTTTGATTACCTCGTTAATGAGCTCATTCAATCCTAACAATAATTCTGTGGAGTAGGTGTTATACTCATTTCACTGATGAAAAAATGAGGCTTAGAGTGTATATATGTCTCTATCTATATCAGGATTATATATTCAGGCAGGTTTCAAACCTAGTTCTCTCTGCCTCACTTTCCCCATCATGTCCAGAGAGTCAAATTTCAACTCTAGGTTGGGTCAGTCAATTTATTCAATGTTAACTGTATATAAGTATGAACCAGGCACATGATAGGTGTTTAGCATTTAACAATGAGCAGCAAGTGTCCTTATCTGTAAAATGTGGAAAATAAAAGTACCTAGTACTTCTTAGGGCTGTTGTGATGATTAAATATGATAGACATCAATCATTAAAGAAGACAAAATAATAAATTGTGCAAAGTGCAAAGATGGAGAGAAAGAAAAGCATCAGGTAGAGATACCTGATATAGACTGAGTGGCAGGGGAAATTGCTCTAAAGCAGTGACATTGATGCTGTTCCACAGTGACAAGTATCCTTTGGCTCGATGACAAACCAAGGGAAGAGCACTTTAGACATAAGACCTGTGTGTGCAAAACCCTAAGTGTCAGGAGCTGACACTCTGGAATGGACTAAGACCTCTGTCACTACAAGTTTTTAAGTGCATCATTCTGAAAATAGTATTTGGAGTATGATGGAGATGAAACAGCCACAGAAGAGCAGTGTTACACTGCATGGACTATCAATTTCCATCCAGTCCTACATATTTGTGTTTTCCACATAAGTCTATAAAATATCATTGATATAACAATAAAGCGAAGTATATATAAATGTACAACTAGGAGTAAAAGCTTGTAGTAAGTATGACATCAAATAAGTATTTTTTAAAGAGTGAAAGCTAAAAAAGCTTAAAATCTGAAGAATTTAGAGATTGATTATTAGTAAACTTGAATTCAGTACAATATCCTCTAGTTTTTTTCCCTAGCACTCTCTAAGACTAACTGAGGATGCCAGATGGCTTGGAGCACTTTTGTTCATAATTAATGTGTTGAACTATTCCCTAACTGGATTATAGTGTCCTTTATAGAAAATCTTAGATTAGATTCCTTCCCGGTTATACTTACATTTGATATACAGTCTACAATTAAGATAGGATGGAAATGGGGTGGTTTGAATCACTAAGTAAAATGGATGGATTTTAAATGAAATTAAATTGTGGTAAAAATCTTATGTTATTTCTAAGTAGCTCTTTGGAAGATATTACCAAGTAGAAATGTAAATATTTCAATTTAATTGGATTTTCCTGTTAACAAACTTTACTTATTCCTTATTTCACTATAAGACTAGAAAATGGAGGCTGCTAGTTGCTGTATTATGAAGACTCTAAGCCTCTCAATGATCACGTCATATCATCTTTTGTTTTCCTGGAGCTAATACAAAACCCAACAATCATTAGCACCAGTGATGTTTGTTGAATGAGTGAGTGAATGGAGTAGAGATGAACATATCCAGCAAGTAATTGTGAGTGACATTAAAGTAACATAAAGAATATATTTAATTTTTATTTCAGAAATCTTAGGACTGATATTAATTCTCTCTCTCTCTCTCTCTATGTATATATATATATATGTTAGGTATCCCATAGCTGTATTGCCCATAACTATCAAAAGTGTAGTATATAAAAAAAGAATCTTAAGAAGCTAATATGGCTACATTGCTTTAAAACACCAGTTTAAAGTCATTTCTGGGGACTTCCCTACCGGTCCCATGGTTAAGACTCTGCGCTTCCACTGCAGAGGGTGCAGGTTCGATCCCTGGTCGGGGAACTAAGATCCCACATGCCTGCCATGCGGGCAAAAAAAAAAAAAAAAAAAGTCATTTCTGTTTGCAGCATTATTGAGACATAGTGTAGTTTGGATTCACATAAAATAAAATGGCCAGCAAAGACAATTGTTGTGAGAAGGCAACCCTCAAATGTCTTTTTCTACCATACATCCATAGTTAACAGAAGGGAAAAATGTCTCTGTGTAGATATAATTTGGGGTGTTTTTTTAAAAAGATAGGCTTACATATTAAAAATTGCATATAACCTTTAAGCTATAATTGCAAATTATAGTAATATGTAATATAAATCTTAGGAGTAAGCTCTAAGAAATATTTGTATTTAAAGGAGAAACAATGCAATTGACAGATTATAAATCTATAATATGCCTCACATAATAGATACATTAAAAAATATATATTTGGTATTAAATACAAATATTCTTAATCCTTACTCCTTCTGTTTTCAATGCGATTATGCTGTGGAGGAATTTATGTCTTCATGCATATCCATGTATCAGTATTCTTTATAAAATATAAATTTGCTAGAGTGAGAGAATTAATTGAAGAAAAAAATGAAAGGATAATAGATATGATATTCTTCTATAAGGTAGACAGCTTTTAATGTAATTGTTTATGATCTGATATATAGAAAAAAATACCTTACACACATACCTTCTACCAAGCAATATAAGTTTTTTTTTTTTTTTAAGTTATACAATTTTTATTTATTTATTTATTTATTTATTTATGGCTGTGTTTGGGTCTTCGTTTCTGTGCGAGGGCTTTCTCTAGTTGCGGCAAGCGGGGGCCACTCCTCATCGCGGTGCGCGGGCCTCTCATTATCGCGGCCTCTCTTGTTGCGGAGCACAGGCTCCAGACGTGCAGGCTCAGTAATTGTGGCTCATGGGCCTAGTTGCTCCGCGGCATGTGGGATCTTCCCAGACCAGGGCTCGAACCCATGTCCCCTGCACAGGCAGGCAGATTCTCAACCACTGCACCACGAG
The DNA here is from genome assembly GCF_949987535.1 of Balaenoptera acutorostrata. Lineage (NCBI taxonomy): Eukaryota > Metazoa > Chordata > Mammalia > Artiodactyla > Balaenopteridae > Balaenoptera > Balaenoptera acutorostrata. The sequence continues at coordinate 40,513,013 of NC_080079.1, forward strand.
GGAAGCCCTAAGTTTTTTTTTATTATATAAGTTTCAGGTGTACAACATTTTAATTCACCATCTGTATTACACAAAGTAATCACCCCTGAAAAGTCTAGTTACCATCCATCACTGTACAGTTGAACCCCTTCACCCCTTTTGTCTACCCCTCAACCCTCTTCCCCTCTCGTAACCACCAATATGCTCTCTGTATCTATGAGTTTTTGTTTTGGTTGTTTATTGGTTTTGTTTTTTAATGTTCCACATATGAGTAAAATCATAGGATGTCTTTTTCCTGCTGCCTTATTTCACTTAGCCTAATACCCTGCACGTTCATCCATGTTGTCACAAATGATGAGATTTCATTCTTTTTTATGGCCAATATTACATTGTGTGTGTATATATACATGTGTATATGCATATATATTCATATATATGTACATATTCATATATATATATATATACACATACATACCACATCTTCTATATCCGTTCATCCATCAATGGACATTTATTTCCATATCTTGGCTATTGTAAGTTATGCTGCAATGAACTTAGGGGTGCATATATCTTTTTGAATCAGTGTTTTTATTTTCCTTGGATAAATACCCAGAAGTGGGATTGCTGGATCATATGGTAGTTCTATTCTTAATTTTTTGAGGAATCTTCATACTGTTTTCCATAGTGGCCACACCAATTTGCATTCCCACCAACAGTGTATGAGGGTTCCCTTTTCTCCACATCCTTTCTAACACTTGCTATTTCTTGTCTTTGTGATAATAGCCGTTCTAACCGGTGTGAGGTAATATCTCATATTGGTTTTGATTCGCATTTCCCTACTAATTAGTGATGTTGAACATCTTTTCATGTGCCTGTTGGCCATCTGTATGTCCTCTGTGAAAAATGTCTATTCAGATCCTCTGCCCAGTTTTTAATTGGATTGCTTGGTTTTTTTTGTTTGCGTATAACATTTTGATATACAGTGTTAGTACACTAGACTGACTAAGAGAGCCTAATGCAATCAAATGAAAGTCACTGATGCCCTCTCTATTTTTATATTGTTGAAATGTATTTTTTATTATGTAAGAGCAAATGTATCTTGCTATTTCTATAAAACACTCAGAGATGCTTTACTGTAGCTTCATGAGCTACCAATGGCTTGCACTTAAAGGTGTCAAATTTCAGTCAACTAGGGGTTATGAATATGTAAATTGGTGTTGAGAATTTTATTGTGAATTCTAAGAGTGAGGTTACTATTATCAAAAAATACGTTAGAAAGTAAATTCTTTGGACTCTACAAAATACGTACTAGTTTTATTCAATATCTGTTTTAAGACTAGCCAAGAAGACAACCTATCCTGCATCCAATATTTCGCTTTCTTAAAAATAAGTTTTTTGAATAGAGAAATATAATGGCCAAATTTAATATATATAATTTATTATATAGTATATTGGAATATATAATAGCCAAATAAAATTTAAATGAAGATAAAAGTTATGATTTAGGTAAGGTTATAGAACGATGGGGTTTACATATGATAGTTCATTCTCAGCTTTATCCATACATATCCATTCAAAATATTCACCTAAATAATCTTTTTCATATTTTCTTGTACTTTTAGATATGACAGAATATGACTGTTGGGGAGGATTAATAGTCTGAATCACAGAACTAGTGAAAGGTTGAAAGTCTTACTTTTGATTTTACTCAACATGCCAACTGTGAGATAATAGACTGGTCTTTCTTCTTGAATCTGCTTCCTTCCCTAGGAGTTACAAACTATAGTAGACTGACTTGCTTATCCTTCAGTGCTCTAATCCCACGGACACATGGTGCCCAATAGTGGTCTGGATGTCCCTTTTAGTCTTTACTCTTTGGAAAATGTTTTTCCACACTGGAATTTTCTTGGGCCCTCTCCTTAAATCTAAATGTGCTTATCCAAATGGTAGGATAGTAGTCAAAACTCATTCTCTTGAGTTTGCCCCAAATCCAAATCCTTGCTCTGCCCATTACTAGCTATGTGATCTTGAGTAGATTACTTAACTTTTCTGAGCATCTGTTTATTTATTTGTGAAATGAGGATAATAATAGTCCTTACTTCATACTAACATTCCCTGCTATGAAATCATTTCATGTAAATGGCCTGGCATGTAGACAGCCTTTCATAAATGTTGTTCTTCTTTTACCATTTTGTCTCATCCCTCAGAACTCTGTAGCTGGCCGTACATCTGTTCTTTTAATTTACTTCAAATGAAGATTATACTAATTGACAAGGTCTTAATGTGCTATAATCTCCCTGCTGCCCCATGGCATTTGAGTGAGGACTTTCAAAGATTTAACGCATAGGAACAAATACTGCAGGAATTTTCAATGCCACTCACAGACTCGCTCTGAGGGGACATTTATGAGAGGGGTGGATTCTGTCAGAATTCTTCAGATCATCCTGTGGAGGTTTATTCTCTGTACATGTAAGGGCAACTTGGTTGATTCTGTCACTTGTGCCTGTTGTCTGATTCCTTTTTACTTCTAACCTCAGGGCTGGCCTCAAGGCAAAAATAGTTAGGTAGACTTGGTTTGCCTTTGCTCTCTGCCTTCCTCCCTTTGAATATACTTTTCCCATATACTAGTATCCCAGAGATCCCCATCTTTGAACTTTAAAGACAGCTGATATATACAATATAAATCATATTTAGTAGACAAAGAAACCCAGTCAACATATATGGAAATTTCAGTATGATATTCTAGCATGTAATTTCAATCTAGTTAAACCTAATGACTGGGTGTGCTTTTTTAGTAAACAGGAACCCAAGTAAAATGTGTGAATTTCCCCCTATCTGCTCATCATGCTTAGACCCCTATTAAGATGAGTCTGCATGATTTCAGAATAAGTAGGTCTGTACATAGACACAGCTGCCATAGCAAAATCTGCCATTTCTCATTAGGGGTCTTTCTCTGGCAGCGACAGTGCTCCTAGACAAACTTTACTTCTATTCTTGTTGTAAATAGCTCATTCCCATATTTAAATAGAGATTGGGAGAAGGCGAAGGTTTCAGTCTGCCTTTTTCTCAGAATTTAAGGAAGATTGTTTTAGGAGTTCTTAATTTAAGGCAGATTACTTTATGGAAGTACTCGAAAACACGTAAAAATGAACTCTCTGGAACTCTGATTTCTTTGACACATCTCCTTTTTTATTTTGTGTATAAATTCTCATTTCAATGTTTATAACATTTTTATCTTATTTAAAGTGTGATTCTTATCAAGGATGGCATTTATTACTTTGGCTCAGGGGACACAATACAGACTATACTGAGGAGAAGACAGGGATGCTGAGAGAAATAGGGTCTCCTCCCAATTCATTGCAAAAAACAACAGCAAAGTCTTCCTGTTCTGTTTCTAGAAAGAACACTTTGCAAATAAAACTGTGATTATTGCATAGAATATTTTTAAAGGAAATTTTGTAATAATAGTTTCTAGGGAGTTTTTTTTTATTGTAGGTGAGGGACAAAAAGCTGTTCTTAGAATATAAAAATAGGACTGCACTTAATAATGCTTACCTTGTACCAGGCATTCTGTTCTCAGCAGACACATATATTATCTAATTTAACCTTCGCAGCAGCCCTAATAGAGGTAGGTTCTATTATACCCATTTTACAAGTGAGGAAATTGAGGCTTAGGTTAACTTGCTCACCACTGTGTATCTGTTAAAGGTTCATAAAAAGGAGTTCAGCACACGTCTACATGACAGTGGAGTCTGTGTACTTAACCCCTGCATGATATTGCCTCTTGGAGGTATCTTACATATATATAAAGATTGGATTGCAATTGGATTGTTTTGTCTGTCTACTAAATAATAAAATTTAAATTTTTACTGAAAAATGATTTTGATGTAGCCTTATCCATAGTTGGAACAATACCCTTTGTGAAATCCCATTTTGTTGTGAGGCTTCTAATTCCCATGACTGACACAGTCATCTTTTATTTTTTTTCCCAAAGCGTTATTTTTATTATGTAGACACCAACAGAATATAATATATCTCTTGTATAGAACACAAATCCTTTGAGCTGGCTACAAAAAAAAGTGCTTCTCTTTCAAACTAATGGTGTTTCAGGTCGTGCTTTTTTGGTATTGAAGACTCTGCGATAAAGAATGAGAATTCTGCTATGCAATTGTTTCTTTTAAAATCAAAGTACTTTCTTGATATTTCATACTTACTTTAGCTCTATCAAGAAATGTAAAATATGCCTGAGAATAAATTTAGTTGGTTATAAGGATTTCATTTCAAAATCTCCAAGGGCCAACAAGTTTCTCTTTCAGAACAGCTGTAGTGGTGACCATTTCATTCCATTCATACTCCTTTAGCAATGGGTCTCTGTTAGACATTTAGGCCGGGTCTCTTTGTGGCCAGCAAGACAGAT